>NC_136486.1:37961565-38559065 GCF_053919585.1 Euprymna scolopes | reverse complement strand
TGAAGAAGATTGTCATCATTGGATAACGATGGACAATCAAGAAGATTCAAGAGGATAAATACTCCACACGAACATAACAATGTAACCAATTTGTTTTAAGAATAACCTCTTTGCTAAGCAACTGTAGTGCTTTCAGAAAATCTTCTGACACAATGTATTAGAATTTGATCAAATATCACATTGTAAATCCATCTAATCATTGCTCTACTGTTGGACGAGAGAGGGCTTTAGTTTGGTTTGGTTGTTTTGTTTTACACCATATCAATTCTTTTTAGGTTATTTAATGCTGAATCCAGTTATTTTGGAAATAGTATTCATGTTGTAGAAGGTTTTTATTCTTCAAGCTCTTTGTATCTTCAATTGCTAATTTTTAGTGTTTGGTTTGGTTGTTTTATAGTGGATTTTATCATTTTTGTTCCCTGTCCTCCAGAACATGAATGAATTTTGCAATGGGAGAGGGAAAAGGGTTACAGTATTAATGTTTGGTACATTTTAAGTTGGGAAACCATTCAGGAAGTGGGAAAGAGAAAGGGGAAATGGGAATAGGTGGGTTGTTTTTGTTTTTGGTTTTGCAGAACATAATTTAGTTTTACAAAAGGAAGTAGAAAAACAAAGCATCAATGTTAAGATCATTTCATCTCAGGGAGCCAATATCTTCTGATAGCCTGATCTGGTAGCACCAGAGCGCGAGAGAGGATTAGGTGAGGGCTTATCATTCATTGCCATATAACATGATGTTCTTGAAACATGCTATACAACTAATCCCAGATGCAGAGGGACAGGATATGATATCAGTGCAAACATCTCACAAAGTTTAACCCAAGCTGCCTTCATCCTTGCGGTTATACTGAGTCTACTTCTACATCCACCACCTGCATTCACATATCAATGAATAAATGTAATAGATATGACAGGATTTGAATTGTTACTAAAATTCACTAAGCTCTTAAGAATTCAATTGACTGGATATTTTGTCATTAAACATAATAGAAATAAATTACTAATAAGTTAATATTATATCAGTAAATTTATAACAAAAAGTTATAAATTTTTGTAATAAATGTTTTTAGAAATATAAAATTGAATGTTTTGCCATTAAGATTAAGAAAAATATTTTAAACTCCTATATTTAAGCATTTTGTTTTCTTTTCATAAAGTTATTTTTCATCTTTCTCTTCTTTTAAAAATATTTTATGTTTTTGGAATTGTATCTTATGAGATTTAATGTCCACTAAAATTCTAATATAATTACCCATTTTTGCTTTCACAGTTGAATTTTCATAAATATTTCATATGCCAAGAGTTGAATAAATCTAGCATCCTCCAGCTGGAGAATACAGAACAAAAACATAACCAAACATTTTTTTTAGGAAAGAAAGATAGAAAAATAAATTTATAAAAAGTTTGGCAATAATTCTAGTCTTTTTAATGATAAATAAAATTCAAATAACTGCAAATAAATATATTAAACATTTTTTTTATACTTAAAAAAAAATTTATTTTGGTGTTCAAAATTAATTCATAAACAAAACAATTTAAAAACAAATTCGGTATTTATTTAGACTTGCACTTATAATGAAAATTTTAAAGAAAATGCAGAAAAGTCTTTATAATGTATGTGCCAGTTATAGAATGAAGATGACACATTCTGAAAGTCATCTAAGTTGATCAAGTTTTATTTTTTTATTTAAGAAAATCAAATACTATGAGCTGAATGAGAGAAATGTTTGGCGCTATGTTTTAAATTTTGCTAAAATTCAAAAGCTACAATTCGAGATTTTGTTTGTATTTAAAATAATGAAAACTTTAATTGCTAAAAATCATAAAATTTGATTTTCTTAAATAAAAACTACTTGATCAATTTTTGTGATTTTTTTAAGAAAATCAAATTTTATGACTCACTGCAACAGAAACCAGTTACCATATTTGATTGAATTCGTTAAGTTATCTCTCCATTAACAACAGAATCAAGAGCTCATGACTGCTAAAAATACTTAATCACTAAAAATTGTAAAATTTGATTTTCTCAAAAAAACCTACTGGATCAATTTTGTGATTTTTGGAATATGACATCTTCATGCCATGACAAATAGGTACATAATAAAGGGTTTTCTTCATTTTTGTTTTCTTAAAGTGCAAGTCTAAATAAGCACCAAAAGTTTTAATATATTTATGGCAGTTTATGTTTACATTGTATTAAATATACTTACTACAAATTTGGTCAAAATGGCAAATGTTTAAACAAGCATAAATATATTAGTGTAGATGAATTTTCAAACAAGTTTGAACAAGTCTTGATAGTTGGAGTATGATATATGAAAAACTAACATAAAATATTTTATTCATAGTTTTTACCATTGACATATTTGAAGTAATCGATTAAAAAAATTTTTTGTTACATATTACTATGGTATTAATTAATATAACCAAAACAAAATCTTTAAATATAAATGGATTATTTTTATGTGGAAAAGCCTTTAGAAACAAAATTAATATTTTTTCATTTACCATTTTCTGGGGTTTTTAATATATATATAAAACAATATAAGTTTACATTCACAGGGTAAAAATCTAGTGAATTCTTACTGTGTTTATATAAAAGTACTTAAAAATAGAATTGATTATTAAATATACAAAAAATTTTATTTGTACAAATTTTATTTATTTATAGATTTGCAACCATATTTTTGGCCAGAGCCACAAGTCGCTAGACTTTTGAGTTGAAGCTTTATCTACAGATGTGGGAAACCATTTAGCTATTTTTAATTGACCAAAACATGCCTGAAAATGTGATGCTAATATTTGAATTAATAAAAATTTTATATCTAATATATAATACACGCACACGTAGAGAGGATGTGTAAGGTATTTGAACACATGCATTATTATTTTACTGTATCAAGAATATTACTTGACTTTCACCTCATAGCTTCCCAGACATCAATCATTTGAACTGTTATATATGAAACGCAGTTGAGAAAAAGGTTAACCAGCACTCTCATGACATTAAATAATCTCTAAAAATATTCAAATTTAAAATAATGTCCAATATGAACAGAGACTACCTGATCCTAGCACCTAGGTGATCCGTTTCTTACATAAAAAAACCATCATCAAAGCTGAAGGACATTTTAACAGATAAAATTCCAAAACCGCATTCTCTGTGTATCTGTTCCCCTGAACAGCTTCTTAGAAGTGGTGATAATTTCTACCATATCTAGTTTTTGGGTTTTTTTTTTAATGGAAATCGCTCCAGACAAGGTCTGAAGCCACTTAATGTAAGGAACTAACAAGAACTAAAGATGATTATCACAAAGACAGAAGATGCCTATTGAGCTTAAAAGTAGGGAGGAAACAGTTAGCAGAAAGAAAGGTCCTACTGGAATAAGAAACTGTATTACAATGAGGTATAAAAACAGCAAATTGATGGAGACCACTAGACCAACAAGTCAAACGAGCTGGAACAAAATAAGCAGGGAATAGATTGGACAATTCTGAAGAACACATGCCATGATAGTATTTATAGAAAAAAATCAAGACTAGCAACATCACATCTGTTGCAGAGAAGATAGCATGGGGCCAATCAAATTACAGATATGTTTCTGTACCTTATTAAGAAACCTCAAACGTAACAACGATTCATCAGCCCAAATATGACAATACTCCATACATGGTTTGATAGTAAATTTGTACAGATAGAGAATAGCCTCAAGTGCTTAAAACAATAGAGATAACCTACTTTACGAGAAGCAGAAAGAGCAATGGATCTAATATATGTAACCCAAGAAAGATTTTATGAGATAGAGAGACCAAGTTTTCAGAGTTGAGCCATCCCTGAGAATCCCTGGAAGAAAAGAGTCATGCTTACGATTGAAAGTCACAAGCCGAATCTTGACAGGATTAAATGAAACAAGCCATTTTGTAGCTCAATCTACAACTGAACCCAAGTCAATTTCTAGATTAACTGCATATTTCAACGGATCCAAGAGAGATGGGCTAGAAGCAACATCAGAATAGAAAGTTATATCATCAGAAATGTTAATTTTCTGAACAACATTATCTGGAAGATCATTGATATAGAGAAGAAACACAGTTGGACCTAGAGTAGAAGTAGTAATGAACACCAGCATTGATAGGTGAAGAGAATAGAGATGCTACACAGAGTTACTCGCAATCTTCAATCAGAAAGAAAAGACCTGACGATGTCAAGAATATCACCACCAATGCCATAACCCTAATGTTTATGTAGAAGACCAGAATGCCACATTCTGTTGAACGCCTTTGAAATGTTGAGTGCAATGATCCTACCTTCTCCTGAATTCTCCATAAAATGACAGATCTGCTCAGTTACAACAGTTAACAGATCAGCAGTTTAACAAAAACTAGAAAAGTCATATTGAATGAACATCAGTAAAGACATCAATTTGCTTGCTATTGACCAACCTTTCAAAAACTCTGCTAATAACAGAGACGAGAAAACAGGATGATACTTAGTTGGATCAGACCGATCACCAGCATTTTTTAAAAATGGGGACAATAGAAGACTGTTTCCAACAAGAAAGGCAACATGATTTTGAGATTGAATAACTTGGAGGATAGAAGAAAGTTCAGGAGCACAACGTTTGAAAATGACAACAGGAATTGAAGGAGGACCGGAAACCTTAAACTGGTTAAGATCAGAAAGAACCCTAGCAACCATCTTTGGAGTGATGATTATAGAATCAAGAGACTTCTAAGTTTTCAAAGGAAAATCAGGAAGAACAGCACCAGAATCATCAACAGAAAAATTATTAGCAAAAAGACGAGCAAAGAGAAGATGAAATAACTTTAAGACCATTAAATAGACGAAGAATAGCAGACTTGCCACTATTAATAACACTATTATAGATTCTCTAAAAGTCACGAGAGCCAATGTTTTGAGATGAGATAAGAGTCACAAATCCTTTGAAAGTAGCTAGACCTCAGAAATTGTTCTCTTGCAAGCATTGCTACCTTTTCTGTAGGAATGTCTAGAATCCTCAGAAATTATCTTGGACAAACATTCTGACAGTATATAGATGCAATATCTTCTAATTGTTTTTTTTTTTTTTTTACTTAACTTGATGTACTTTGCTATTTTTTGCCAATAAAATTGATTGATACTTTATCATAAAACACAAAACGTTTTTCAGTAAAAAGATGCATCTGTTCCTAAGAGACAATCTTTGTGTATGTATAAATATTATCTTAAATATAAATTTTAAAAGTAACTTTGAAGCAATTGCAAAAGATCTTGGTATGTTATTTTGATTAGTTAAAAAGCTAATATATATATATATATATATGATAGAGAGATACAAAACAATTTTTCCACCAAATTATTAAAAAGAAAAAAAAAAGGGGGGGGGTCATAGATTTTTCTATGTTGATGCTTGATTATATTTTCTCAAAAAATGGTAAAAGCTCAGAATCAAAGATTTGATGCAAATTTTCACCTCATTTTCTCAACAATCTAGAATTGTCCAAATTGAGTTCTTTCTTTTTTCTTTTATAAGCATAAAATCAACCTACAGTAATGCATATGCATTTTATATATCAACATTTAAATAAATAGTAAACAAAAAGAAATATTTATAGTTGCAACAAATGGTAATCACATAAACTTGTCTGTAAATAGAATATATTCACAGTTCTGAAATGATAAAAATAAAATCAATGAGAAATTAAAGAAAAAGAAAAAAAAACTTGCCAAGCAAATCAAAAGCAAAGATCATCAAAAAAGACAGAAAATAGTAAAAATTTTATAATTTTTAAAGATGTTAAAAGAAAATTCTTTTTATGATGTTAAGATTTAAAAAGATAGCAATGGATCATAAGCAAGAAAAAAAAATGAAATGACAAATCATTACTAAAATCTTTGGTGCTTATTTAGAATTAAACCTATTTTCAAAACAAAAAGACAAACGTTTAAAAAAAAAAACTAAAAAAAAAATTGATGTATGTACCCATCATTTGAACAAAGATGTCATATTCCAAAAATCATAAATTGATCAACTAGCTTTCTTTTGTTTGTTTTTTAACTAAGAAAATCAAATTTTATGATGAAGCGAGACGTTACCAGTTTTATAAATAAAGGGGAAACTCAATTCGAACTATAGAAATCAAAATCAGCCTTGTAATGGCTACAATTTCCTATTAAAATTGCTAAAAATCATTAAAAATGTTTTTCTATATCAAACAAAAAAAGCTACTTGAACAATTTGCAGTTTTTTAATATGACATCTACATTAGTTTTGTTAAAATAGGTTTAATTCTAAATAGTAATCAAATCTTATGCCAAAACATAAAATGTTCATTTAAATTATGTACATAATTTGAATTAACAATTTTATGTAATCCTGTTTTTTTAACTGAAATAGTTTGAATTTACAACTTATTTGCATATGAAAGTAAGAGATCAACTAGAATAAAATCAACTCAAGAAAATAATTTATATTTTTCTTATTATTGAATACAAAATCTACTTACAAAATGATTGTATTTAGGCAGCAAGCAAACATTGGAGTCTGTTTAATCATTCTTTTTTTTTTTAAATTTACAAAATGATATACATCATAATCATTTTGTAAGTAGATTTTGTATTCAGGAGTTTAAATATAACCTCTTCTCTGCCACCTTTTTTTTTAAAGGGTGGGGGGCTTATTTTCAACTGAATTTTTGCCTATTAGTACCCAAGGTTTTCTGATTTTTTTTATTTTTATAACAAGAAGGCTAACCATATTTCAGCAACATCTGTATTTTTCAGACATATCATTACTAATATTACACCTATATATTAGCAACATTGATGCCTCAGTTTTCAGTATACTGTGAAAATCTAGAGTGGAAACTTACAATCAGTTTCAACCAATCAAATATTTTTGCTAAGTAGTCCTTATAGTGACAAAGTGGTTTGTTCCATTTTCATCAAACCACACTTGACCAATTGTTTAACTTTGTGGAAAGGAAGCAAATAAAATAACCACAGATCATTATCTATAAATCAGCAACATCCCCCAATAACCAGCGATTTATTATTTGTCTGTTAGCAACATCCCCCAATAAACAATGATTACTTGTTTGTTAGCAACATCTCCAATAACCAGTGATTGTTATTTGTCAGTTAGCGACATTTCCCAATAACCAGTGATCGATTGTCTGTTAGCAACATCCTAATAACCAGTGATCGATTATTTGTCTGTTTGCAACTTTCCATAATAACCAGTGATCAATCATTTTCCTATTTGTTAACAACTATTAATCAAATTATTTCCTGTTTGTTTTAACTTCCTATAATAATTACTAATCAGATTTCGATTATAGTCCAGATTTTTTGCTCAAGTTTGAATCTAATTCATTCCACAGAAACACTTTAATCAAATCCACACTTGACTTTTTTTGCCTAACCTTCTAGAAATAAGATAAATAAAATAAATGAATGCTATAATAATTCTATAAAATAAAAAAATAAAAATTTTAAACGTGATTTGGCTCAAATGTATTGCTTTTACAAAAATGTGTTTGCTAATAAAATAAAGAGAAAAAAGAAAATTGGATACTAATGGAAAAAAAAATTAAAAAAAATAATGTGTACCTAATAGTGGTGTAATGTAATGCCCAAGGTGTAAGAGATAAACTGTTCTCAGGAGTGCTAGAACAAGTCACACTCATTTCTAGCTGAGAAATGCAGAGAATACATAAATACATAAGCGTTTCTGAAATTATGTTTGGGATGAATTCCCTCATTTTTTTCTGAATAAAACAAATTGGATGAAGACAAGTTCATTCATTCATCTTTGCCGAGTAAGAGGCTAAAAGACCTAAAAACATTTTTAAAAGCTTAAAAACTATCTACTAACCAAAGTTCTGAACCAGCTTCATCCTAAGGAGGAAGTTTCACAGAAATATTAAATTCACAAGTGGTCCTCAGTCACTTGTATATTCCCGTCAGAGGAAATGACCATGTTATGTTTGCAGCTTTTGGAGGAAGATGTTGATGTCCTGCTACATTCAGCACCTGGTATCCCCAAATGAGCACCCATTTGATACTAATCAAGCTCATTATTGCTAAAATTCAAAGTTCTAGCGATAACCGGTGTCAACATGATTATACTGGATAAAATTATTTGTAATAAAATGCCAGCTTATTCAATTTTAGCTAAGAATAAATATTTCTCATTACAAATCCTTAGTTAATTGTTTGCTGTTTAGTTCTCTCGCACTGCAACAACTTAGACACCAGGATCAGAAAGTGAGATTGAGAAGTCAGCATCCCAGAGGAGAGGCACTCTGACCTGCAAAAAGTGCCTGGGTAGCCCCGTCGGTATTCCATGGTAAGGGTGCTTCAGGCAATTAGCAATAAACTCATTGCTTTTCAAAGAGAAAAGACAAAGCCTGGGAGGGTGGACCTCGTAGAACTGCACAGAACTAAACTTCCACCACAAAATCAACAGGGACCGGATCATTACAGGACAGCCTACCTTTTGCAAATTTCACACAAAGCTAATTTATGTGTCTGGCAGTGTTCTTAGATTAGATATGTTTTGTATAGAAATTCATCTAAGTATCAAAAATCGAAAAATCCGATCTTA
Source organism: Euprymna scolopes (assembly GCF_053919585.1). Lineage (NCBI taxonomy): Eukaryota > Metazoa > Mollusca > Cephalopoda > Sepiida > Sepiolidae > Euprymna > Euprymna scolopes. The sequence continues at coordinate 38,550,456 of NC_136486.1, read as the reverse complement.
AAAATAGCTTTTCTCTTTTATAGATAAGAGAACAATTTTTACAGAGGAATATTTTACGTTACACCAGCCAAGGGAGATAATAATCTCTTTATTTTGGGAGCCCAGGTTAAAAATTCCCAAAACAAAACAACTTACAAAAGAATTATCAATCTTTAACTAGTAAAATTGGCCACGTAAATTCCACAATTAATCAAATTTTATTATCTTTGATCAAATATTTCCTATTCTAATGTCTACAGACACACGCCTTTCAGGAGTACACCCCCTTTCTCTTCTTTTTAGTAGCATCATTTTAATCCCCTATTATACACACTCAGCAAATCAAAGGTTCTTCATGCAAAATTTTTACCTTGTAACTTGGGAGCCTGTAAGTATCTGTTTTTAGTATTATCAGTAGTAGTATTAATATTTCAATTAGTAGTAGTATTAATATATCAAGAACGTTAAAAGATGATCCATGCCAAATTCGGTGCAATTCCCTCAAATAGTTTTGAAGCCTCTGAGTGACCAACAGACACACAGCCAGACTAAAAATTGTACACTTGTAATATTGATTAATTATTTGACAGAGATATTTTAGTTAATTTTAAAAGAATGTGTCCTCCAATAAATACCTGTGTGATTGTGAGGTAAAAAAAATATATGTAAAAACAGCACTCGAATTCACTTTAGGAAAAACTTATAAAAAAAAAATAAATAAATAAAATAAATCTACTATTATATAAAAGTCACAAGTGAGAGAGTTCCTTCCCCATAGGTTCTGAAACGACTTAACCTACCTTTTGCAAATTTCACACAAAGCTAATTTATATGTCTGGCAGTGTTCTTAGATTAGATATGTTTTGTATAGAAATTCATCTAAGTATCAAAAATCGAAAAATCCGATCTTAAAAATAGCTTTTCTCTTTTATAGATACGAGAACAATTTTTACAGGGAAATATTTTACGTTACACCAGCCAAGGGAGATAATAAAATCTTAGCAAAAAAAAAACAAAAAACAAAACAGATTTAAGATAATCTAGAAACATAGCTTAGTGGTAGCGCATTCAACTACAGATTGAATGATCCCCTATTTAAGCCCGGGTGTACCTCACCATTTTATTTTAATTTTTTCTTATTAATGATTTCAATTTATGACAAAAGAAGAGGTACCATTTAAAAATCGCCAGAAATCATTTCTTCGTTTGCACATTTTAAAACTAAACATTAATCAGAAGTGACTTTTTCAGGGCATTTGATGAACAAGATTATCATTATTATTTTTTGTGGAAATTAGTTCACCGAGCAAATTATTCCTCACAATATATAATAATCAATAGAGGCTTGATTCTATAATAATTCATATGCAATCTGCATAAATTAAAATACCACATTTAAGTGTATTGCATGACCGGGCAACGCCAGGCTGCCAGCTATTAAATAAATAATAGAGTTGATTTTATTCTGGTAGAACTGAGAATTATACACAAAATATCAGATACTTACAAAATATACAGCATTGAAATCAAAAAGCATTATGCACACATCATTTTAGACAAAAATAATATTTACAAAAAAAGTTTCTATCAAATTTGTTTTATATTAGAATATATAAGGAAATAATTTTACTGAAACCGGTAAACATGTAATATTAGTTTACTAGTGGGGCCTGTGGAAATTCCACAGCGGTATCTTTCAAATTTCAATATTGCTGCTGGGTATTCTATGGACTTCAGCATGAATAAGAGATCCCATGATATTATTGTACCTATTTACTATGCCTCCCCACGAGACAGAGTTAGACACCAGGGTCGTTTTTTAACGTGGAGAAAAGGTACAAAAATAAAAATTGTCTCAGTCGTGAAGGATTTCTCCTCCAGCGAAAGAGAACAAGAAATAGAAGTGCAGCATCTGAAGAACAGATACTACACTTTGATCTTGTCCCGAAGGCCAAAAGTTATGTAGCCCTGTATTATGTATTATTGTAGCCCTTTTGTTAAAACTGTAAAAGTATTTATCTAAGTAATCTGGGTAATGTAGTGTCATGATATAATTATGGTTTATCTCTAATATCCTTATAGGAGTCTGTGACATATTTCCATTGTATGGAAGACCGGCGTGAACAGAAACCCTACTATATCACGATACCATTTTTAAACAGAACATATACTACACTTGGATCCTAGCCAGAAGACCAAGAAGGTATATTTTAGTTTCACATACAACCCAAAAGCAACATCATTATTTTTATTTTTTATTTTTTTTTTTACGTTGCATTTTCAGTGATCAGGAGATCTTATTTATTAAAATGATGGATAGAAGGTGAGAATATACTACGAACATTAAATTATCGAATCTATATAATGATAATGTTTGTAGTATGCTATCACCTATCCACCTTTTTAATAAATAGGATCTCTCAATGAAATTATTTATAATCTGGAAAACGTCACACACATACAAAGGTTCTACGGTATTAATATATAGATTATACTTTTTTTTCAAGTTGAACAAGAAATACAATAAATGAAGTTTGCTTCATATATAAGTAAATAAAATATATATAATGAACATATACATACGAGGGCAGTTTGTTTAAAAACCTAAAATATTTTTCAGTAATCAAAACTATTTTTTTAAAGTTCATGTAGGCAAATACACATTTTTCTTAGTACTTTCACGCAATGTGTTCAAATAAACTTGTATTCCCTCAACGTAAATATCCTTGACTAACCCAAGTAGCAGCAAAATCTCATACCTTTCACTTTCTACTTTAATAGCTACTTTCCTTGGATTGCTTGCCTTTAGAAGTCCTTTTCTGCTCCTCATTTCCCCCGACCGTACCAAGGAAATTTAAATGTAATGTGTTATATTCCTAAATACTTAGGAAATAAAGACAAACGTGAGTTACACCGAGTGGTATGTGTAATGGGGTTTATTTATAATACAGAAACGTAAGGCTGCTCGCCTAAGGTAAATAGAAGTACATAGTAACAAGTATGGGGAAGAAAGTCTGATAATCAACACGTAAGACTATCCGTCTTACTGCGACTGCTTGTCTGCCGCTGTCTGCCAAACAGTCCAATATATATATACAGTTTGTAACCGGTGTATAGCCAGTTATGTTCCTTCACAACACCTCCCCCTGAAGCTGAAATCTTCCTGATTTTAGCTTAAATACCTCTTCCTTTTAGGGTCAGGGCTTAATCTCCTGGTAACTTTTCTCTTTCTTGCGCTTTTCCTTCTGGTCAGCGTTACCCGGGGTAAAGGTTTCTGTCCAGCCCGTATGGTCGGTTCAGGCGAAATATTCATTGTTTGCGGTACACACGCTGGTTTTGGTATATCAAAAATATCGCACAATGTTTCCATTGGTGTCTCTTCCACATTTGGAGACAGTCTGGGACGTATTTGATTTCTGTGTCTTTTGCAGACAAAACTTAATCCTTGGATGGTATAGACCATGCTCCCAATCCTTTTTTTGATAATACCTTCAACCCACTGATTTCGTCCATTTTGAAAATTTTTGAAATATACATTTTCACCTGGGGAGAAGCACTTGGTATTAAGGTTTTCTTTTTTGAAAACTTTCTTTTTCTCTGGTAGCAGCCTATCGAAGACAGATCTTATCTTTCTTGCAAACATTAGCTCAGCCGGGGAAGAATTGACATTATTATTAGGCTTTGGTGTCACCCTGTAAATTACTAAAAATGTTTGAATACATTGTTCGTCTGTGTCCGTAGTAAGATTTTTCTTAAGTGCCCTTTTAAACGTATCTACAAATTTTTCGGCCAACCCATTCGATCGTGGATGGTACACAGGTGTTGTCATATGTAGAATATTTAGTGAGTCACAGAATTCTTTGAATTCATGAGCAGTAAATGCTGTTCCATTATCGCTCACTAAGGTTTTTGGCACTCCAAAACGGCTAAAAATTTCATTAAGCGCACTCACAGTGTTTTTTGCTGTTGGATGTCTAAACTTAAATATTTCTGGCCATTTTGAAAAAGAATCTACAATAATCAAGTAAAAATAACCATTTATAGGTCCCGCATAATCAATATGCAGACGTGACTAGGGTAGGTCCGTCTTTGGCCATGGCGTCGTTTTTACTGGAGGATCTCGAGCTGCTAATTGACATCCTCTGCATGTCTTGACACATTTTTCAACTTCCTTGTCCATACCAGGCCAGTACACATATCCTCTCATAAGGGATTTCATTCTCGAAATGCCCGGATGACCTGTATGAAATTCCTTCAGAATTTTCCTCTGTAACGTTAGTGGAATTACGATCCTCTCACCATACATGAGCACATCTTCACAGATGGAAAAAGGCGTTGTTTGATCTACCTTTTTATTTTTTTTTATCCATCCCAATTGATTTTTCATTTTCTTAATGAAAATGTCATTTACTGCCTCTTTTTTTATTTTTTCGAAAGTTACCGGAAGTTCACGTATCATATTACACATTGAACTTGTACATTCACTTTCGTCTTTAAGCGCAGCAATTACCGTTTCTTCGAAACTTTCGCTTCTTTTAGGGATCAACCGTGATAATGCATCTGCGTGTCCTAACTTTTTTGAGGATACATGTTCCATCTTAAACTGATAGTTTAAGAGGGTTACAGCCCATCGCTGTAATCGATTCGCAGTATGTGTGGGAATGCCTTTCTTTGATCCAAATATGGTAAGTAGGGGTTTATGGTCGGTTTGCAAAATAAAAGATCGTCCATGGAGAAATCGATTGTACTTTGTAATTCCAAATATTATCGACAGCGCCTCTTTTTCAATTTGGCTGTAATTTTTCTCCGCTGCAACCAACGTTCTTGAAGCATGGGCGATAGCTTTTGTCCTACCATCCTCATACTTGTGAAGTAATACAGCGCCAACACCGTAATCACTGGCGTCCGTTGCTAGTATTAGTTCCTTTTCTGGATTGAAATGTGCCAATGCTAAGTCTGACAGTAGACATCTTTTGATATTTTGGAAAGCAGATTCACATTCCTTATTCCAGTTCCATTTAACACCCTTTTTCAGTAACTCGTTAAGAGGAGCTCTTAAATTATGTATGTTAGGGATGTAAATTGCATAGTATTGAACTAATCCCAAAAACGATTTTAATTTTGTCACTGAATCTGGAGCAGGCATCTTTTCAATTGCTTCAGTCCTTTGTGGATCCGGTCTTCGACCCTCTTTGTCGATTATTTGACCTAGATATTTAATTTTTTTTTCATAAAAAAATCGCATTTTTCTGGGCTCAATTTAAAACCAAATTCCTGTATTCTTTTGAATACTTCTTTTACATGCTTCTTATGATCTTGCAAATTTTCACTTTTAATTAGGATATCGTCAAGGTAGGCCATTGAAAATTCCAACCCTGCCAGCATCGTGTCCATAATTTGCTGGAAAATAGCAGGAGCAACCTTTAATCCAAAAGGAAGCCTCTTTAGCTTAAAAATGCCCTTATAAGTATTTATGCCTAAGTATTTGGAGCATTCATCGCTGATCTTAATTTGCAAGTAAGCATCTGAGAGGTCTATCTTAGAAAAAATTTTTCCTCCGTTAAGCTTAGAGAACAGATCTTCTGCGGACGGAAGGGGATAATTATGGTCCAATAGACAGTCATTTAAACCCGTTGAAAAATCTCCACAGACCCTTATTCTGTTATTTTTTTTCTTTACATACACGGTTGGACTTGCCCAATCTGTGTGGTTAACTTTTTCAATGACTTCCAGTTGTTGAAGTCTATCCAACTCTTTTTCGATTGCGTCCATCGCTGAAAAAGGCACATTCCTTTTAGGTTTGAATACTGGAGTGGCATTTTTCTTTAATTCAAATTTTGCCTCTGTCTTAATACAGAGTCCTAGTCCTTCGGCAAAAACATTGGGAAATTCAGTTTTCAAATCCTTCAGGAAGTCTTCCCTTTGGTTTGCTTTTTCTGCAGTTAAAACGTTACAAAACGAATTTATGGGTTTCTCCCATAAATTAAACAGGACAATCCAATCTACCCCAAACAGGCATGTATTCTTTCCTGGTACGACGTACACTTTGGATTTATGAGTCTGGTTAGCGAATGTCACTTTGCATTTTAATTCTCCCTTGAACTCTAATCTTTTGCCGCACACACTTCTCGCCGTCTTTCTGGTTTTCGTTAATTCAGGTCGACCTATCCTTTTCCATATATCTTCATTTATAATACTAATATCTGCACCGCTATCCAGAAGCAATGTAACCAGATGTCCATTTATCCGAACATCAACATATTTCCGTCTTTCGCAGCTTTTTTCTTTATTCATGCGAAGCGTATTTACATTATCGGTCCCTTGTCTTTTCTTCTGGGCACAGTATGTTCCCTTGTGACCTCTGAGACCACATTCATAACATATTTTGTTCCTAAACCAGCAGGTCTTATTGTTGTGTCTTAAACTACCACAACATTTACACTTTAGCTTTGGGTCTTTGTATCCTTTAAGGATCCTGTGTTCTTGGAACCTGGACTTTCTTGTGGTCCCTTGCCTTTTTACTTGCTGCACCTTAAAAATATTTTTCTCTTCAATGCGAGTGTTGTCTTTCTTTATGTTAATCAGACGTTGACACTCTTCAGTGACTTTTTGCAATGTTATGTTAGGATCCGCCTCCATAATTGTTAGGATCCGTGAACGTATATCTTTGTCCCTTGGTGCTGTGAGACCTTGTACAAAGATTAAACATTTAAATTGGTCTGCGGAAATTTCATTCAATTTAAATGATTCGCATAAACAGTTCACAGTGCAAGCATATTCTAGATAGTCTTCAGCTTCTGCCTTCTGAATGTTCAAACATTTGTATCTAGAGTGAAATAGGCTATCCCTTTTATCAAATATTTTCGACAAGGTACTAATTGTTTCCTCGAACGAAACCTCCTCCGGTTTTTTTGGTAGAATTAGATTTGCATACTTGGTGTTTTCATCAGTACCCAGTTTTTGTAGTAGCAGGGTAACTTTTTCCTCATCGGTCCAGTCTAAACATCTTTTCGTAAAAATTGTTTCGTATCTTCTGTAGTATGCAGGGAAAGTAACACCAGTATCCGGGGAGTAACGAAATTCCGTTAGTGAATTTGAAATACCCTCGGCAGAAAAATTAGTCTTCTTCCCGGTCGACGTTAGAATTAGCTTTTCTAAATTCTTTTGCTGTGTCGACATTTGTCGTTGTAGTATGTTTGTTTGTTCTTGTTGTGCCTCTAAAGTTTTTTGTGTTCTTTCTTGTTGTTGTTGCAGCTGTTGCTGTAGCTGTTGTTGTTGAATTTGTTGTTGTTGTTGTTGTTGCGCTAAAAATTGTTGAGTCATTTTTGTCTGTTCCTGGATGCTAAGGGCTAGAGCCTTAGTTAACTCTGCTAATTGTTCCATGTTAGCTTCTAGTACAAAAATGTCTTTTCGAATTCTACACAATAATTCCAAAGAAAAATCGTAAATTTACGTATATCGTAAATTAGTAGCAATATGCAGACACAACACGTTTCAACAAAGTTCATCCATAGTAATTCAACAGGCTTTGTAAAATAATTCTTTTTTTTTTTTTTTTTCAACAACGTAAGTTCATACACAAAATATTTCTTACTTCCCACGACAAATAGTTCCAATTATTTATATAAAGGCAATAACAAACAATTAATTTTCCAAAAAAAAAAAAAATATATGGCTGCCGTTCCCACGTGGCATAAAATGGTACAATAGTCGTTGTATTTATATTTTTTCTTTCGAAACTCGTAATCCTTTAGTGTAGTTTCGAATTCAACTTGCGACCATTTTTTTTTTTTTTTACTTGTCAAAATAAATATAAATTCCACTTTACCTTGAACATGTTTCTATAATTTCTTGTGAGTTCTTTACGAAGAAAAATCCGTACTTTTCGCTACTTTAGGTAGGAAAAATTTTTAAATTCATTGACGCACGTGGTCAAAAATCCTTGTGTAGTTTTTTTTTTTTCGTAAAACAAAAAATCCTTGCATTGTACACAGTCCTTGGTACGGTAATTTATCTCTGTTAAGAGAAAGAACATCCTTTCGTCGCCATTGTTATATTCCTAAATACTTAGGAAATAAAGACAAACGTGAGTTACACCGAGTGGTATGTGTAATGGGGTTTATTTATAATACAGAAACATAAGGCTGCTCGCCTAAGGTAAATAGAAGTACATAGTAACAAGTATGGGGAAGAAAGTCTGATAATCAACACGTAAGACTATCCGTCTTACTGCGACTGCTTGTCTGCCGCTGTCTGCCAAACAGTCCAATATATATATACAGTTTGTAACCGGTGTATAGCCAGTTATGTTCCTTCACAACATAATGTGAACAAACATTTTGCTACACAACTAAACACTTAGAATTCCTCTATAAATCTAACTTCTAATCACAGTAACCCCTTACATCTCAATTAATGCCACTAGACTTGCATCTTTTTGTAGTGAGAAAGTTTTAACAGGATACTGCTCGTATTCTGATTTGTGGATCTTCAGGTCATGGTATCCAAGTAAAATATGTTTTAGTTATCCAAACGATCAAATGTTGAATGTCTTCCAGCGACACCACCTGGAACAAAAACACCTAGTAAAAATCTCTCTTAATCAAATGACCTGAATGCTAGTAACATTGAGTTTTTGCTCTCAAACAGGCAAAGCATCCATGTTTTATGAAGATACAAATAAATCATTAGGTCGGCTGTTCAAATCATCCTCATTGCGTTTCACTTTTTTGTACAAAGCTTTTATATACAGCACAGCAGGTTCTTTGTCATTTATTTTAAAGAGGAGGGGAGGGGTGGCTTTACTTATTGCATCATCTCACCCAATCAATAACAAATACATTCTTGAACCTCACCGCAAAAAATTGAATATTATAAAATGTAAAAAACATAATAAAGTTAATATGGTCTTATATCATTCAATTCCAGGTAACTTCAGGTCTTCCTGCTGATTATTTATAAAAACAATAAAAGCAGCAACACTGAATAATTTAAGAAAATGTAAATCGGATTATAGATAATGAATGACAAGACAATTTAAAATGGAGATTCATTTGTTTGTTTTATGGCGTAACAACCCTTTTCAGGTTATTTAATGACTAATCCGGTTATTTTGATGAAAGTTTTTATGCTCTTCAAATTCTTGATATTTTCAAATATTTATTTATGGTGTTTAGTTTGGTTGTTTTGTAGAGAAATATTGTTTTGGGGTTTGGTTTTGCAGAATCTGATTGAGTTTTACAAAGGAAAAGGAAAAAAAAACAACTTTAATGTTTGGTGCATTTTAGGTCAGGAAACAGCCTGATCTGGTAGCACCAGTTTAAAATAGAGACAATTTAATCGAATAAAGTAGAACTCATATAAAAACAGGTTATCATGGTTGAGTGCTTTATAGCAGAATTGAAATCAATGACAGATGAATAGCAAATTAGACTAAAATAAGATGACTTCATAAATCTTCTCACGTAACAATAGGCATTCACTGACTAAAGCTGTACAATAGGATAAAAGCTATAAAACATGAAAAATTAGTCTATAGCTTACATCAATAAACATCAGACTGTGTATGGATAACTGGTCTCTTGAAGAAGACCACTAGATGGCAACAGCTGCAATGATGCAATGCCGTGAAGCACAATATGGAGACTATGGACATCAACACAGAGTCCTGGCAGGCAATCAATTCAAATGGAAAAGAACCCTAACCAAAACATCTCAAGTCAGGAGAGTGGATAGGTGGGCCCACAGAAAGCAAAGCATCAGCTAAAGTAGATCAGAAACAGAACACACATGTAACCTCTGCAGCAGAGACTGTCACATTAGCCTGTACAGTAATAGACGTTGATGCTCCAGCTCAAAAGGTAACTAGGATGTTACTCATAGTCAAGCGATTGATAGAGGCCTACTAAATTAATAAACATCTATGTATGTACTTCAAAATTGCCAATTACATATATCACATTGAAACATTGATGTGCATTGGATCATAAAAATTAAACATAGTTGAGCCGGGTCAGTAGTTAGATGATCACTTGAGATTACTAACTTAACTTTGAAAGCAAAAGTAAAGCAACTGTCTCTAATATTGTTGGGGAAAGGTACAATTTTTGCCATCTTCCAGGCAAAATTGTAGAGCAGACTAAACTTTTGCCTCAATAGTAGGACAACTAGAAACTTGTAAATAATACCATAGTCTCTGCTAATCCCAGCATTGCTTCATCCATCTTTGATTGCTTCTGGGCTTAAGCAATAGAAATGTGGTTAGAGATTGCTAAACGCTTTCACCTTTTCAGAGAAAGGAGGAAACTAATTTTAAATCAGGTAAATTGCATAAAGTTAATTTTCAAGGTATCGAATTTTTTGTTATTTAATTCATAAATCTTTGCCGAGTAGACTTCACCAAATATCAAATGCAATAAAAGGACAACTGCTTTTTAAGTTTAGTCATTTTAGCATGAATAATCAACCAATGAATAGACAAATCACAACCAACTGAATATCTATAGGTACAAAGAAAATGCCATTCAGAATTATCAAAACTCTTTGCTACCTTCCAATATAATTGTTAGAACGACAGAACTACAATCAAGGGGAGCTAATCCCTTTTTTGTTTCAGACTGAGTTATCTCCTTTTATCTGTTATGTGAGTTCTCATGGAGACGTGAGAACACAAGACAGACGCTGGTAAGAATGGACGACTTAGAATTTGGATAAATGAAGATGGAAATATATACTCGTGATAGATGTGACATACAGACTAAAGTTATAACGGATTAAAGACTGATATATATAATATAAAGCTGAACGTCTGTGTGTGTGTGTGTGTGTGTGTGTGTGTGTGTGTGTCTGGTCACGAATAGGCTCCTATATGGTTGACTATTATAGAAAACTGATCACATATGATAGAAGATGTATTGAGACACAGGAATGGGCATGTTTGATCTGGCATAATGATGACTCATTAAAATTGTGGGGTCTGCGTACGCGCCTGGTCCACAAAGTATGGAAATAAAAAATTAAAAAAAAACGTTTACAAGTGTTTTGATATAGATGTACATAATAATACTTTGATAAGTATGTTTTAACTTAAATAGGGATGGTATAATAAAATTGTGGGGTCTGCGTTCGCGCTTAGCCTCCATAGAATGGAAATAGGCACAAACTTTAATAAAGACTTTTCATATCTATCTGCGTAAGTATACTTTGATAATTATGTTTCAGTTTGAAGAAATATGGTATAATAAAATTATGGGGTGTTTGTTCGCGCCTGACCTCCATAGAATGGAAATAAGTCACAAAGTTTAACAAGGTTTTTTTAATATAGATCTACAGAATATTGTGATAAGTGGTTCAGTGTGAACAGATATGGTATAATAAATTATGGGGTTTATCTATTTTATTTTTACTTTCATCATAGTTTGCTTTGGTTTTGATACCCCCAAATTCGAAGCTATCTCATTGCAACCCTTCCTTTTCATAACCTATCATACTTTCATACATCAGAGTCCATTTTCTGTAGGCTGTTTTTGAACCCAGTCAATGATGGGTACTTTTGCTAGTATATATATATATATAGTTTTTATCATTCTATGTGTTACCTCTGTAAATAAAATGTCTATGTCAAGTTAGCTTGGAGTATCTTCATTTCTTTCAGACTTCCTATCATTTATATGCTACACACATATTTGGCTTTGGGCATAATATTCTGCAAGGCATTAATAGTTATATGCCAACACCCCACCCCCATTCATGACAATATTTACATCAAGATACACTTATATTTTGTAATAATTAAGTAGTTCTCTTCAGTAACATTTAATTATACCCAGAGTTATTTTTTCTTTTTATTATCATAATAAATACATAAATTTTTCTTTGTTCATAAGATTTATATAAATTTACGAGTTTCAGTAAAAATTTCCTTTTAAATTTGGATTTGTTTAATTGTTACATTGCAAACAATATTTTTTATAAAATTTCTTATATCTAAATATTTAAACAAAAAATAAAATGGATAGATTCCCAGGATGATACCTACCCGGTTGCTTCAAGACACCATTTGTAAAGGAGGAGACGTTATTTGAACCTGCACCTTCTGTGAAATACCTGACATGTCCCTAAAGAAAGAAAAAAAATTTTTTTTAAACATGAGCAGAGTTTTAATCAATTCTTCTTTTATTTTTAAACTTATTAAAAAAATATAAATTTATGTAATGTTTAGAAAAGAAAAGAATCCAGATCAAAAATGTTATCAGTTGTAATGTTCTGAGACCCCCCCCCTTTTTAAATTGCTCAAAGACGTTAGATATCAACAAACTGCTTAGATTAGCAACTTGTTCTAACATTTTTAACATTTTAAAAGATTTAGAATGAATAATTAAATCAATAATAATTAATAGCGCCTGTTCTACAAGTATTTTAATGGTGGATGCTCCGATGAACTACAAGCCCTTGTACCCCCTCGACGTAAATACCCCCGGCAAGCAACAACGTCTCACCCCCACACAGTAGAGATCCCTAGATGTAAGAAAACCTTTTACTTTAATAGTTTCTTTCCCAGAACTGCTAGACTTTGGAATTCTCTTCCAAGTTTCTGTTTCCCCAACTGTACTGACATGAAAACGTTCAAGTATAATGTGAACAGACATCTTGCTGCTCAACCCCCTACATAGTATCCCTGCAACTTATGTTCCTGATAGTAGTCCCTACATCAAAGTGTCACTGTGCCTTGTTTGGGATGAAAATCTAATAAAAAAATTTTAAAAACTAGTAAACTAGACTTTTTAGCCTGTTGACTTAGAATGACTGCTTTATACCAAATTGATGGTTGAATATGGTTAAATTTGTACTCATTTTTGTATTAAATACTAATCCATAACTGTTCATTGAACAGATACCATAATACTTAGTTATCATAAAAATGGTCCATCAGAATTTCAGCCAGATTGACCCAGTAGTTTCCGAGAAAAAATGGATTGGACAGACAGACTGACAAAGAGTGCTTTATTATATAATATCAAATAACTACTTAAAAAAAATCAATTAACAAATATGGAACATGTCATTATGACCAAATCATTAAATTACAAATCATATTTGGCAAATGCAAAATAAAATTGTATTACATAATAATCAATATTTGAAATCATATTGAAAAACATTTTTATAGCAATAATAAATGAGCTGAAATTTAAAGAAAAAAAAGGTATTTTACAGTTTTTGTTTTACCAACTGCATTTTTAAAACAAACTAACATTTGTTAATTCCACTAGAAAAAATATGCAACTAAAGGTAACATATTTTTACTATTATATCACCACCTAAACCTCCCCCCTCCTCCAAATGTAACATAGCGCGTAACATAATCACGTGAGGGACGTCACAGCTGTAACAAGAGAATGAGAAAATAAATATTGTTGTACAACAATACAAAAAAAAAAAAACGAGTTGAAGTTATTTTCGATTCTTGGTCTCCTTTGTGACCGACGCTACAGCATGTTGGTTCCTGGACAACGTTACCCAAACAAATGAAGATAATTCCTAGAAGGATGGTATCCTGGTGAACGAACATATATAACAGCCCTCACCCTCAGGAGAAAATAATACTCAAGAGGATGGTCTTATGACAACAAAACAGATACTACCTTATCCACCTACCCCAAATTGAGCATGAAAAGATAAGTCTGAAATAATAAATAAACTGAATTTATCATTAAAAGCATAGTAAAATTAGAAGTAATAGTATGGTGTTGACTTTAGATAGATACCAAAGTTCATCAGTAATAGAAAGCCAAAAATTGTCAGAACAGGATTTTTTTGCTATGTCATTACTCATAGTTGATGGCTTTCAAGGAGACGATCTAGTGCATCTAGAGTCATGTCAGGGTTGCTGTTTGAGCCAACATGATGCAAAACACAAAATTGGCAATGAGGACAATGCATTACTGGAGACCTTCCTTGAGGTATCCGAAGAATGCATTTCATGATTTAGTTCAATTTCAGATAAAAATATACAGAATGTCTAGAGTTTTCCATTTTATGGAATGATACTGATCGACTGTTTGCGGGTGTGCATAGACATTTAACTTAATTATACAAACTTTTCATTAGATGGAAGTTCTTGAAGAGGCTCATTTGTTTCAAATATCTTGGCTCCATCATCACTGCAACATTGAAGAAGAGGAAGCCATCAACAATCACATCAGCAATGTCCATCTCACTATTTGCCGTCTTCAATCTTGGCTTTGGTCCAGATCTCAAATTAAGCTTAGTACCTGCATACATAAAGCTCTAATCTGTACCATTATACTGTACGGCTGTGAAACCTGGCCAATGACAGCAAGTGACCTACCAAAGCTTGAGGTGTTCAATCACTGCTGTTTGCATCGCATCCTTCACGCTCATATGCAGCAATTGTTCGTTCTCATTGCAAACTCAAGACGTTTTCATTGCTTCAGTCACATTCTTCGTCGTCACCCAGAAGATTTCATCCACAAAGTCATTGAACCAGCCCTTCCTCAGGGTTCGAAAAAGATGATGCAAAGGTCAGCTGAAGACCTCGTTTAGGATAATGAAACATGATATCAAGCCGATTCTGGACTTTCACTTAAATGAGATTCACTGTTTGAACCACGATTGGTTAACTTTTGTATCTACTATGGTGGCGGACTGTCATACCTGGTCAGCATTTGTTCGAAATGCTGCAAATTCTCTGGATGGAACTGACCCACCCAACTTCAGGGTAAATACCGAAAAAAGTACAAGTATACAAACTTTTATGATTACCTGTTTCGAATTTGGATACAAATAATTTTTTTTAAAGACTTCTTCAAAGAAGGAAATAAAAGAGTGAAAAACCAAATATGAAGGTAATTTAATCTCTAATGCTTTGTTTTAATTTTTTGCATTAAAACAATCAAAACTTTTAGAAATTGAAATCACATCGTGTTCAAAATTCAACCTGTTGAAAACCAACATGAAGCTGAAGGATATTTGGGCCATTTTTTAATCTTCATAAAGAACGCAAAAGAATTATTTTTCTAGTTAAACTAATATTACAAAGAACTGAAATATGGAAAAATAGCTGTATTGACCAGATATTGCCTGGGAGTCTTCCTTTTCAGTTTTGTTTTGCACCCCCTCTTCCAAATTATTTTTTATTTTATTAATAAGACGAATTAGACAAAATTGTGACACAACTATAACAATTTTTGTGAAATCTCTATTTTAATCTCAATTTATAAAAGGATTCGATTTAACTTCCAAACTTTCAATTTTTTAAAATATACTAATTTGCTAAGAATTTTCGGTTATACTGAAGATTTCAACTTTAAAATAGTTGCCATTAAAAACATAAGTACTTGTGCAGTTTAAGGACAGTGCTGAAATAATAATGCTATTATTTAGGAAACCCATTCTTAACATGGAGGGGGGGTCTTTTTAACTATTCTGTACTTTGTCGCGGCTTGGCCGCTAACAAACAACAACAACAACAACGACGGCATTACAAACGACCAGCAATTAATAGACTCTACCAAAAATCAGCAGTAGCAAGTAAACAACAACAACAACAACGACGGCATTACAAACGACCAGCAATTAATAGACTCTACCAAAATCAGCAGTAGCAAGTAAACAACAACAACAACAACGACGGCATTACAAACGACCAGCAATTAATAGACTCTACCAAAATCAGCAGTAGCAAGTAAACAACAACAACAACAACGACAGCATTACAAACGAACAGCAATTAATAGACTCTACCAAAATCATCAGCAGCAGCAATGTCGGCGGCTGTCACGTGATTTCAGGGCCCCGTTGTAGAAAAGAAATTTAAAAAAAACATCTTTTCTACAACAATAACAAAAACAACAAACTTTAATTTCCTGGAAAAAACTTTGAAATACAAACAACGAAATCCTTCAGCATCGACTGCTCGTAAAGAACACATCCGGGAATTAATATTAACTGTTGTTTATAAATAGAAACAATTTCCTGCCCGTCCCCGGTATCTAGCAGCCCTCTGAATATTTTCGGCGATATTTTCGCCGCTCGTTGGCTTGGTTCTCATGCAAAGCTCCGCACTTGCTCACGGTTCCCTAACCGTTCGACGCTCGCGCAATCACTGTGACTCCAGTCTCACCACTGTAGCAGTCCAGTCCACTACCACTACAGTGGCTCCGGTCTCCACGCCGTAGAAGTCCACTACCACTACAGTGGCTCCGGTCTCCACGCCGTAGAAGTCCACATCATCACCACGACTCTGGCCTCCATGTCGTCTGTACCTTTCATACACTGACTTCTTCCTTCAGTGTCAGTCCGATCCGAGCGTCCGTCCGTACTTGATGAACACTGAACCCTCAGTGTTGCCAATTCGCCGTCCGTACCTCTCATACACTGACTTCTTCCTTCAGTGTCAGTCCGATCCGAGCGTCCGTCCGTGCTTGATGAACACTGAACCCTCAGTGTTGTTAATTCGTTCGTCTGTACCTTTCATACACTGACTTCTTCCTTCAGTGTCAGTCCGATCCGAGCGTCCGTCCGTACTTGATGAACACTGAACCCTCAGTGTTGCCAATTCGCCGTCCGTACCTCTCATACACTGACTTCTTCCTTCAGTGTCAGTCCGATCCGAGCGTCCGTCCGTACTTGATGAACACTGAACCCTCAGTGTTGCTAATTCGTTCGTCTGTACCTCTCATACACTGACTTCTTCCTTCAGTGTCAGTCCGATCCGAGCGTCCGTCCGTACTTGATGAACACTGAACCCTCAGTGTTTGCTAATTCGTTCGTCTGTACCTCTCATACACTGACTTCTTCCTTCAGTGTCAGTCCGATCCGAGCGCCCGTCCGTACCTAGTGGATGCTGAAAACTCAGTGTTGCCAATTGTCCGTCCGTTCCTCTCATAGCCTGAGGCTAACGTATCAGTAACATCTCAGTCGGACCCAAGTCAAACAATCACCCGCATCAGTTACCACGCCGATTCCTCCGACGTCATACCAGCTTACGGCGAACCGACAAGCATCCCCCTTACCGAATACACCGGCGACGGATCCCGGACCAGCATCGCCCAGTGAACAAATTTGCATTTGCCACCCTTTCGTTTGTTTAAATAAAAGGCGAATCTTCGTCTTTAAACTAAACCACCAGAGTTTGTCATTTCTTCTTTGTCCTGTTGTTTCATTCCTTGTCCTTGTGTCTGATATATATTTAGTTGCACGGTCAGTTGGCTAACCACCTTCAGGCCTCCCCGCAACAAGTGGTGACCCCGACGTGATACTACAGACACAGGCTTGGAAAAATAGACAGGCAGAGAAGATGGCAGAAAGCACAGAGCCGGAGATTAACTTTTCTGCCCCGCTGGTCCAGTTACCGCCTTACAATCCAGTGAACCCCAGGAGTTGGTTCATCCAGCTCGAAGCAATTTTTGCAGCCCGGAGGGTCGTTCGCCAGGACTCGAAATACGCCTCAGTGGTGCAGGCACTACCTCCATCTATGGTAGAAGAAGTAGAGGACATCCTCCTCAACACTCCAGAGCAACTCCCATATACCTGCCTTAAGGAAGCAATCCTCAAGCGAACCGGCCGTTCAGACGAGGATCTCATCAGAGACCTATTTTCGAATGTGACTCTCGGGGACAGAACCCCATCCCAGCTCCTGCGACTGATGAAGAGCCGACTCGGCAACAACAGCATGGCAGAGCCCATTCTCCGCGGTCTTTGGTTGGATCGGCTTCCGCAAAACATTACCCAGGTCCTGGCACTAGTACCCGTAGAGACGCCCCTGGAAATAGTGGCAGACTCGGCCGACAAAGTATACTCACAGGCACACCAACGGATACATCATGTCGAGAGTAACCCCGGGCACCGCTCACGACGATTGGAAGACGAACTTACTCGACTGCGAGCAGAGCTGAGAGAGCTCAAACTCTCCCTACGCCAGAGACAACGTAGCCCAATACCCCACACCCGGAACCGAAGCCGTACCCGCTCCCCAAGCCGAGGACAAAGGAACCTCCCAGGCACATGTTGGTACCACCAATCCTTCGGTGACCGGGCCCAAAAATGCCAACCTCCTTGCAATTACAATAAGGCCCAGGGAAACGAATAAACCGACAGACAGCGACGACTACTCCTGTCGGGACACATCCACACAGTCGTCTTTTCTATGTGTGGGACCGTAATAACAGTCTCAAATTCTTAGTGGACACCGGCGCCGCTATCAGTGTTATACCACCCACCAACAGACCCACCCTGAAACCCACCTCCTTTCAACTTCGAGCGGCAAATGGATCAACCATACAAACCTTCGGCAACAAGGAACTAACCCTCAACCTCAGGCGGGATTTCAAATGGTCATTTACATTGGCCGATGTGAAAACACCATTACTCGGTGCCGATTTCCTGGCCTATTACAACCTGTCCGTCCACATGAGGACAAGGACCCTGTCTGACGGCGTGACCTCGATAAAAATCATAGGAACCCCTTCAAGCCTCAACACGACGGGAATCAGCGTGGCAACACAACACGATCCACGGTACGCAACCATCCTGCACCAGTACAAGGACCTAACTCAGCCCATTAAATCTACCGATGCAGGGGAACACCAGACGCAACACCACATTAAGACGACCGGACAACCAGCATTTTCCCGACCCAGAAGACTACCTCCACACAAACTAGCTTACGCCAAGAAAGCATTTGAAGAGATGTTGGCGGACAACACCATCCGCCCATCGGACAGCCCATATGCTTCACCACTGCACCTGGTACCCAAACCGAACGGCGAGTTCCGTATATGCGTGGACTATCGGAAACTAAATTCATCCACGGTCCCCGACCGGTACCCCGTTCCTCACATCCATGACTTCGCCGCCGGCCTACAGGGAGCCAGAATTTTTTCGAAAATAGACCTGACTAAGGCCTACTATCAGGTCCCAGTGGCCTCAGAGGACATCCCAAAGACAGCAGTGACAACTCCCTTTGGACTCTTTGAGTTTACCAAAATGCCTTTCGGATTACGCAACGCAGCCCAAACATTTCAGAGACTCATAGACGAAGTCTTGCGTGGACTACCTTACGTCTATGCTTACATTGACGACATCCTGGTGGCTAGCAGAGATGCTGACCTACACGAGAAACATCTGGATGAAGTGTTCCGCCGCCTAGCACATTACGACCTCCGGATCAACCCAGACAAATGCGAATTCGGAGCACAACACATTGACTTTTTAGGCCATCACACCGACGCTCGTGGAATCACCCCTCTGCCAGAGAAAGTAGAAGCTATCCAGAATTTTCCGGTACCCACATCAATCAAGCAGCTGCGACGTTTCCTGGGAATGATAAATTTTTACCGAAGATTCATCCCAGGATGCTCAAGTCTCCTCACCCCTCTGACGAATATCATACAGAGAAAAAACAAACCCATCTCTCTGGAAGGCGACCAGCTGAAGTCCTTCCACACAGCAAAAGCATCACTGGCTAACTTCACGAAATTAGCACACCTTGACCAGGACGTCCGAACGCGGATATTCCTCACGACAGACGCTTCAGACACTGGAGTCGGGGCCGTGGTAGAACAAGAAATCGATAATCAGCGAAGTCCAATCGCATTCTTCTCAGCTAAATTATCGTCGGCACAGTCGAGGTACAGCACCTTCTCAAAAGAACTCCTGGCAATATACCTTGCCATCAAGCACTTCCGGCACCTATTGGAAGGAAGACATTTCACGGTTCTTACAGATCACAAACCGTTAACAACCTCCCTGTCAAACAACTCTGACAAGTATTCGACACGCGAAATCAGGCATTTGGACTACATTTCGCAGTTCACGTCCAACATCCAATACGTGAAAGGAAGAGACAATGCTGTTGCCGACGCCCTGTCCCGCTCTGACGTCAACTCTATTGAAGACGGCCCACTCAGCCAAGAGATGATAGCGACAGCTCAGGAATCCGACACAACCCTCCCTGAGGCCTTAGAAAACACATCTCTGCAACTAAAGGAATTTCCGGCACCGTGACCTTGTACTGCGACACAAAGTTGAGCAATCCCAGGCCCTACGTACCACCGGCACTAAGGAAACAAATCTTCAACCACTTTCATGGATTATCACACCCCAGCAAACGGGCAACCGTTAAACTTATCGCTGACCGTTTCGTCTGGCCTAACATGAACTTCGATGTCCGGAACTGGGTAGCGACTTGCCTTGAGTGTCAGAAATGCAAAGTCCAACGACACACGAAATCTCCACCAGGCACATTCAACAACCCTGACGCACGATTTAGCCATATTCATGTCGACATCGTCGGACCCCTCCCGATGTGCCAGGACTTTCAATACCTCCTCACCATAGTCGACCGATTCTCCAGGTGGCCAGTAGCAGTACCCATCAGTGACACCTCTGCTAACACTGTAGCAAAGACAGTACTGCGAGAATGGATAGCCATCTTCGGCGTACCCGGTATCATTACCACAGACCGAGGTGCGCAGTTCCAATCCTCACTTTTCCAAGGATTTACGCAGATGCTCGGCGTTAAACATATAAAAACCACCGCCTATCACCCATGCGCCAACGGTCTCGTCGAACGATTTCATCGAACACTCAAAGTTTCTCTATCTACGAAACACCCCACTAACAACTGGGTGGATGAACTCCCCCTAATACTCCTATCTATCCGGAACTCTCTCAAAGAGGATTTGGAATGTTCACCAGCGGAAATAGTATTTGGCACACCACTCTCCTTGCCCGGTCAATTTTTCGATGATACGAAGCTTGACCTCACTGCTACAAACTCTTTCACCCAAGAACTACGCCATAAAATGGCCCAGTTAAAGTACTCACAGCCAAGGCAACCCACACCAAACACCCACGTTCCACAACAGCTCCGGGATTGCGAATTTATTTTCATCCGTAATGACGCGGTCAAGAAGCCCCTGACACCGACATACCAGGGTCCCTTTAGAGTCCAGAAACGCTCGGACAAGCACCTCACCATCGAGCGAGGAAATCGAACAGACACCGTCTCGATCGATAGAGTAAAACCTGCTCGACTAGAGAAATCCATACACGAGCCTGAACGCAGCTCAATCCATAGAGATCCCCCATCTGCACCAGAAAGCATCCGGGTACAACCTGCTCCACCAGAGCCAGCAGCGGATCATGAAGCACACACCATCCCACCAAGAAAAACCCGTGTAGGAAGGAAAGTCACCTTCCCAGAAAAATACAAATCGTACATTTACTTTAATTGATAACGATCAATTATCCAGGGAGGGGGCCTTGTCGCGGCTTGGCCGCTAACAAACAACAACAACAACAACGACGGCATTACAAACGACCAGCAATTAATAGACTCTACCAAAAATCAGCAGTAGCAAGTAAACAACAACAACAACAACGACGGCATTACAAACGACCAGCAATTAATAGACTCTACCAAAATCAGCAGTAGCAAGTAAACAACAACAACAACAACGACGGCATTACAAACGACCAGCAATTAATAGACTCTGCCAAAATCAGCAGTAGCAAGTAAACAACAACAACAACAACGACAGCATTACAAACGAACAGCAATTAATAGACTCTACCAAAATCATCAGCAGCAGCAATGTCGGCGGCTGTCACGTGATTTCAGGGCCCCGTTGTAGAAAAGAAATTTAAAAAAAACATCTTTTCTACAACAATAACAAAAACAACAAACTTTAATTTCCTGGAAAAAACTTTGAAATACAAACAACGAAATCCTTCAGCATCGACTGCTCGTAAAGAACACATCCGGGAATTAATATTAACTGTTGTTTATAAATAGAAACAATTTCCTGCCCGTCCCCGGTATCTAGCAGCCCTCTGAATATTTTCGGCGATATTTTCGCCGCTCGTTGGCTTGGTTCTCATGCAAAGCTCGTACTAATTTTGACGTTTTCTATTCTTTTTCAGATTGTTCAGTGTCTGGAACCGACTTAAGCAGCCGGCAGGACTAGAGGTTACCCACGTACCCTTTTGTGGTGAAGGCCCTCTAGCTTCCAAATCGGCGGGTCGGGGAAGGGCACTGGGCCAACAAAGTAGATGGAGCAGGCCTCTGCTCCTGCCACCTTGGGGGACGCCCCAGGTGTAGGTGCCGTGAAGGGTTTGGGGGGTGCCGTCCCGAAAGGCACCCCCTTGTCGAGGTCGAGAAGGGTCTCGGGGGTCGCCACCCCCAGTTCGGAAGGGTCGAGTGCCGGTGCGGTTCCGGGGGTCGCCACCCCCAACTCAGAAGGGTCGTTTTCGGGTGCGTCGCGGTCGCTTTCCACCCCAATAGCGTCTGGCAGGGTTGCAGACGCCGTGCAGGGCACCCCCAGTGCAGGTGCGCCCGGTTGGGTGTCGGGCACGGGGATGACCTCCCAGGAGGACATCCCTAGATCAGTAAATTCAGGATGGCCGTGGATCATGCCTGATACGGAAACAGCAACGTCCAGGGAGGAGGAGATCGAGGCCTGGAAAAGATTTGTTGAAACCCGAGGTGCATCGTGGAAAGGAAAGAGAAGGAGGCGTCCCGCAAGGCGTTGGGGCAAGGAAACGCCAATGGTTTCGCAGTCGGCTAGGAGTAGCCCCAGAAAGTCGTCAGAAGATAGCCTGAGGAGAACGAGGTCCATGGACGTGTTTGTAGTGGATGGGTGCTCCCCGGGTGTGGGGGGATCGAAGATGGTGGAGTCGGAAAAGAAAGAGGAGTGGCCAGCTCTCTCATTTACGGATTCCCCGATACCAGCAGCACAGAAAACCCCAGCACAGAGGACCCCAGCAGCAGCGGTAACAGTGGAGGCAACAGCCAGTGAGACCAAAGAGAGTTGGGGGCCGAAGCAATCAGCACCAGCGAAGTCCCCAGAGTACTATAGAAGGCTTTTTGAGGACAAATATAAGAACCTGACAAAAGGGAACCAGATAGAGGTGGTTCCAGAGACACTGATGAAGATAAGGGAGAGATCAGTGTCCCTGCTGACTCTGAATGCCACCGGAAAGGGCCTTCTGGGAGTACCGAAAGACCGCATGATGGAGCTGCTGGGGGAACTGAGGATCCCCGCTCAGTACGCCGTTAGACGCTTTAACGCCATGTGGGAGGTCCTCTTGCCAACAAAGGACGATGCAGAGAAGCTGGCAAGAGGGGATCTCACATGGAAAAACATCAAGGTACGGCCAGAGTACCTTTCAAAGAGGAGGACGCTGGTCACAATTACAGGGGTGCCGTGCTTTCTGGAGGAGGAGCAGCTGGGGGCAATCATGTCCCAATATGGAGAAGTCGAAGGCATCGAGGCGGTAAAGGGCCCCCGGAATATAATGTCGGGAGACTATAAGATCAAAATGAGGCTGTCCCGCAAGGAATTCCACGGGATCCCGGCCCAATTCACCTGCGAAGGCTGGTCACTCGCCGTCATTGTGGAGGGCAGAAGACCCCAGTGTTGGCAATGCCAAAAAACAGGCCACGTAGCGAGGTTCTGTCCTCAAAGACAAGCCGGAATAGCCGAAACGGGCAAATCGGCGGAGAAAAACCCCCCAACAGAGTCAAGGAAGGAGGAAGCAGCCCCAGCAAAAGAAAAGTGGAGCACAGTGGCGGCCAAAAAGGGGGCAAAGAAACAAGAGCCGGCTCCACAAACTACAAGAACAGTGGCAACAGCTACAAAAAGAAAGGCGAGAGGAAGCTCCTCGGGCTCAGACAGCGAAGGGGCCGAGGACAAACAGAGGGAGAAGAGAGAGAAGAAAGACGACAAGCAAGACCAGATTACTGAGCTTCAGCCGCAAAGCCCCCAGGAAGAAGATCAGCAAACCCCTCCCCTATTCACCACTCCTAACGAGGAAACGGAGCAAATGGAAGCTCCAGTAGAAGTTGTCCAAGAAGCCCAAGAGGAAGAAGCAAAGGAGAAAAGGCTGGAACAAAAGTCGGCAGCCCCGAGGGAGGGGAAAACCAGGAAGCACCCTTTCCTTCCCGGGGAACAATTATGCAACGCCGACTTAAGTAACGCGGTCTCGGATTTAAATGGGAGACAGAGGCGATACTTAACGGAACTGGAAAGTCTCCGGAAAGTGGACGGAAAAGAGGTGACAGACCCTAGGAACTTCCAGGATGCTCCGTCTATTATCACTTTCGTCCGGGTGAATAGGGGAGGAAGAGCGAAGGCGCTATGGCGCATGATAGAAGCAGCCAAGTCGGCCTTCGGGGGCCTCAAAATCGTGGACGGGGAGCACCCATCACTTGGAAAAATAACAACACAATGTGAAGGGAGGGTCCCGCTTTATGTTCACCCCTCCCTTTATAGGGCTCTGAAAATGACGTTCCCCTTGGACGTGGGGGGCCTGGCTCGAGACGGACGGCTTACGTCCGACCTGCTCACGGGCAGTCTTGGTCAGGCCTTCGACGTCCTCACTCCCGAGGACTTTAGACCCTTAGTTGAGGAATACTTCTAGTTAGGGAATCATGGCCTTGAACCTGGCTAGCTTAAATGCGAGGGGCATGAGGTCTCGAAGCAAGGCTGCTCGCGTGCTGAGGGACCTCATGGCCCTTGAGGTAGACATAGCTGCAATACAGGAGACCCACTTTGTTGGGGCTGGGGACTGCGATGTGCTGGTGAACGATTTTGATGTTTACTCAGCATATGGCAGTTTCCATAGCCGGGGGGTTTCTGTGTTAGTAAGTCGCACCCTATCTGCGACGGTTACACTTGTTCATGCGGACGCTCATGGGAGGCTGGTCGTGGTTGATGTTGCCGTTAGCAGCAGCGCATTCCGGATCATGGCAGTTTATGCGCCCAACATCCAAAGTGAGAGGGTTTCCTTTTTTCGGCGGGTGGAGGGGTTTCTCTCTTCGGGTCCGGAGCGAGTAGTTTTAATGGGGGACTGGAATGCCATCCTGGACCCCAAGTTAGATAAGGTCGGGGGGCCTAGTGGGACGGGTAGGTGTGAAAGCAGCCTGTCTGACCTGATGGCCTCGTGCGATCTGGTCGACAGGTTCCGTCTGGATCACCCCGGGAGGGAGATGTGGACGTGGCATACTAGTGCGGCCGCCAGTCCAAGTACATACTTGGACAGGATGTTAATTAGAAGGGGCGACGTAGATTTTCTATCTTGTCCCACGTTCCACTGGTTAGGTCATTCGGACCACAAACTTGTGTTGGCCCGTTTGAAGTTAGGTAATAGGCCTAGGTTGGCTGGCTACTGGAAGATGAACGCCTCCTTGTTGGAGTCGGTCGATTTCCGGGAGCAGCTGACGACACTAATTCAGAGGGAGTTAGTGGGGGCGGTTACCGGGAGTAGGTGGTGGGTTAATCTTAAGGTCACCATTAGGCATTTTTGTGTCCAATATAGCCAAAGCCTCGCTTTAACTAGGGCTCGGACCAAAAAGCACCTAGAGGATAGATTGACCCGGGCGGTGGCAGGGGGGGATTCCCTAGATCTAGCACTAATTAAGGGGGACCTCAGTCGCTTGGCTAGCGAGCGATATGAAGGTCAAGTAGTTAGGGCTAGGTTAAATAGAGTCTCCAACGAAGCCGTGAACGTTGACGCTGTTGAGCGTGGGGCCGCTTTAAGACGCGGCTCGGATGGGTACATTCGGGAGGTGAAAAACCTGGAAGGACGTTCTCTCGTGTCGACGCGGGAGATCTGCAATGGGTTTCGGCAACATTTGGAGGAGCGCTTCACCAAACTACCCAGACTCCGCGGCCAGGAGTTTGGCAGCTATTTAGCTGGCTCGCCCCGCCTTAATGCGGCCCGAGCGGCTAGTTGCGAGGGGGTGGTTACGGAGCGTGAGGTCATTACTGCGTTGAAGCAGGTTGGCCACAACAAATCTCCGGGGCTCGATGGTTTGCCCTACGAATTGTACTTGAGGCTGTCGCCCATGTTTGTGCCCCTTTTGACGGGCGTGTTTAACCACTGGTTTGCCCAGGACTCGATCCCGAGGCAGGTAACCAAAGGAGTGGTCACGCTTCTGAAGAAGGGAAACCAACATGGAGGGGGGAACTTAGAAGACTATAGGCCCATAACTCTGCTTAACGCAGATTTTAAGATTTTGGCCCGTATTCTTGCCAACCGACTGCAGGTTGTTATCGACGAGTTGGTCGAACCGGATCAGAATTACGCTGTGAAGGGTCGAACAATTCAAAACAATCTGCACTTGGTGCGCACGATAATAGAGGGTTTAGAAGACGACACAGAAGCCGCGCTGATCAATTTAGATCAGTCCAAGGCGTTCGATAGGGTGGACCATGGGTTCCTGAGGGCTGTTGTGGAGGCCGCCGGCTTTGGTCCGGACTTCCGCAAGTGGATCTCCGCCCTGTATCGTGACCCCGCGGTGGTGGTGCAAGTCAATGGTAGGTTGTCGGAGTCCTTTGGGGTCTCCCGGTCGGTGCGGCAGGGCTGTCCGCTGTCGCCTCTGCTCTATGTCCTGGCGTTGGAGCCCTTCCTTCGCAAATTAAGGGACGAGGCGGCGAGACCAGTCCTACGCGGCATTGCTCTACCTGGCCGCCGATTTGCCAGGGTGTCCGCGTACGCCGATGACGTCACCGTTTTCGCAGCCAGTCGTAACGACATCGAAGCGGTGATAGAGGCGATCGCTGAGTACGAAGTTGTCACAGGGGCCGTGATCAATCGCAGCAAGTCCGTCGGCCTGCGGTTGAGCGCCTGGACCGGGGTAAACTCGCTTCCAGGTGCGTTCGGCTGGACTGATGGCCCGGTTAAGATCCTCGGTGTGTGGTTCGGGCCGGATCTCCAGCTGGACAAGAATTGGTCGGAGGTACAGACTAAGGTCGAATCGTCTGTCGTGACTTGGATTCGGAGGAGATTGTCCTTGAAGGGTCGTGCGGAGGCATGCGCCACTTACGTGTTTCCGTTGATCCTTTACCGTTTATCTGTTCTTCCCCTGCCTGCGGACCGCTGTAAGGCTTTAGAGCGACTCCTTTTCAAACTGCTCTGGAAGGGAGGAAAGCCGTATGTCCGTAGACAGGTCTGTACGCAGAAGCTTAGCGAGGGAGGCTTGGGGATGCCTGATCTGCGCAGCCATCAACACGCAGAAAGACTGGCGTTCCTGAGTCGGACACTGATAGAGGAGGCACCCTGGGTTCCGGCCGTGCAGCGCGCTTTCCCACGGCTATTAACCAACCCCGCCGCCGAAGGTCGCCGTCGACCAGCGGGGGAAGGGCGCTTCCTGACCGAATGCCGAGCCGCCCTTAGGGCATTGCCGGGGTCCAATGACCTTGCACGGCCTAGGTGGAGGCTATATGAGGAGTTAGTGGAGGGTACCGCGAACGACCCGCTGGTGGAGCGGCTACATCTGTCGAGGGGGGAGGTTCTCTCGCTTTGGAGTTGGGCGCCCGCCAGTAGCTACATTAATAATTCAGAATTTTCGGTAACGTGGAGGCTAGTCCGGGATGCGTTGCCTCTCTTCGACCGACTTGCCAGGGATTTCCGGGATCCCGATTATTATTTTCCCCCGTGCCCACGCTGCAACGATGAGAACGAGGACGAAACGCGTGAACACGCGTTCTTTCTTTGCAGCGGGGTGCGGAGTCTCTGGAGGTATGTCGAAGGGGTAACGGCTCGCATCGACCCCGAGCGGTCGGTGCCACTTGATTTGGCGTACGTGGTTGACAATGTGGACCCGCCGTTTATCAGGGAGAAACGGGTGGTGTTTCTGGCGATACTGGCTGTAGCTAGGTTAGTGACGTGGGTTACACGTCTGAGCATTGTCTATGAGGGGCAATCTGCTTCCGATCAGGATCTGGTCCTTTATTTTAAGCATCAACTTAAAATAAAAATCAGATGTGATTGGAAAAGATTGCCCCGCATCGACTTTGATAGGAGATGGGTGCACAACACTAGTTTGTGCATCCGACGAGGAGCCAGGTTCGAGTTCGTGTTTCCACCCTAGTGGTATTGTTCCTAAGGTGCTGAGGTTTGGTTTTCTCGGAACCCAGCCCCTTATGTAAAGTAATATAAGGTCAACCTTATACGATGGGTAGGAGTAGGCTAGGTAGGTGTTTAACCACCAAGAGTGGATAGCTTATGCTTTATTAGGGCCTAGACTAGGGTAGTATGCATGTTATCCTGTTCCCGTAGTCTTTTTATTTTTTTCGTTAGATTGGCACTAAGAGAGCTTCCAAAGATGCCCAGTCCACTTGTTTATTTTGTCCCCGGCCTATTTTTGCCCATTACGCACTTTTATCTTGGAAGACGCCATCCACCCCGGTTTACCCCAACCCCAAGTTATTTTTCACACATACCCTTAGGTCCTCCACTCCCCTCTAGGGAACGACCTGCTTGCTTTCACCTCTTCCCCCCGGGGGAGAGGAGCGGAAGACAGTGGGCGTTTCACACGACAGACCAGCTATTAGGTAGGGAGGGTCCCTTACTAACCTGCCCCCATAGGCATTTTGTTTATTTGCTTTCTTTTTTCTTTCTTTTTGGGTGTTTTCTAGTTTGCCCCCCTCCCCATCATTTCACCCCCATTTTTATATATATAATAAAAAAAAAAAAAAAAAAAATACTTTATTTTGTATATAAACAAGTTTTGTTTTGTTCCTGTACATAATTGTTTTAAAATTTTTTCAGCGTGAATGTCGCCCGCCATCCGTGTAAGCTGGGGAGCTGTTATTTTAAGTAGGTCCTGGTAAGAATGTAAGGCGGTTATGCAAATAGTGCGTGAGAGAAACTCTAGTATAGGTTTTTACTTAATAAAGTACTTGCTATCAAACGCAAGTCTAGCCTAGGACTAGCAAAGACCCCTATTTTTTCCCACTTCCCCCCCCCCCCTACTGGCCCTGGTGCCTAAGTTGTTACGGACCCCAAATAAGGCCTTGGCAGTAGATAATGCCAAGGTCGGGGCCGTAACGACTAAATAATGGCTTGGTTCTCATGCAAAGCTCCGCACTTGCTCACGGTTCCCTAACCGTTCGACGCTCGCGCAATCACTGTGACTCCAGTCTCACCACTGTAGCAGTCCAGTCCACTACCACTACAGTGGCTCCGGTCTCCACGCCGTAGAAGTCCACTACCACTACAGTGGCTCCGGTCTCCACGCCGTAGAAGTCCACATCATCACCACGACTCTGGCCTCCATGTCGTCTGTACCTTTCATACACTGACTTCTTCCTTCAGTGTCAGTCCGATCCGAGCGTCCGTCCGTACTTGATGAACACTGAACCCTCAGTGTTGCCAATTCGCCGTCCGTACCTCTCATACACTGACTTCTTCCTTCAGTGTCAGTCCGATCCGAGCGTCCGTCCGTGCTTGATGAACACTGAACCCTCAGTGTTGTTAATTCGTTCGTCTGTACCTTTCATACACTGACTTCTTCCTTCAGTGTCAGTCCGATCCGAGCGTCCGTCCGTACTTGATGAACACTGAACCCTCAGTGTTGCCAATTCGCCGTCCGTACCTCTCATACACTGACTTCTTCCTTCAGTGTCAGTCCGATCCGAGCGTCCGTCCGTACTTGATGAACACTGAACCCTCAGTGTTGCTAATTCGTTCGTCTGTACCTCTCATACACTGACTTCTTCCTTCAGTGTCAGTCCGATCCGAGCGTCCGTCCGTACTTGATGAACACTGAACCCTCAGTGTTTGCTAATTCGTTCGTCTGTACCTCTCATACACTGACTTCTTCCTTCAGTGTCAGTCCGATCCGAGCGCCCGTCCGTACCTAGTGGATGCTGAAAACTCAGTGTTGCCAATTGTCCGTCCGTTCCTCTCATAGCCTGAGGCTAACGTATCAGTAACATCTCAGTCGGACCCAAGTCAAACAATCACCCGCATCAGTTACCACGCCGATTCCTCCGACGTCATACCAGCTTACGGCGAACCGACAAGCATCCCCCTTACCGAATACACCGGCGACGGATCCCGGACCAGCATCGCCCAGTGAACAAATTTGCATTTGCCACCCTTTCGTTTGTTTAAATAAAAGGCGAATCTTCGTCTTTAAACTAAACCACCAGAGTTTGTCATTTCTTCTTTGTCCTGTTGTTTCATTCCTTGTCCTTGTGTCTGATATATATTTAGTTGCACGGTCAGTTGGCTAACCACCTTCAGGCCTCCCCGCAACAACTTTAACAATGTTATAAAAAGATACCGTAAAAATTGAATTGAACTTGAAAATACTATCTCAAAAAAATAGCATTGCGATAAACTATAGAAGTACCCAAATTATAGTTCTAGAACAATTTGGTTCAATTAAGCTTGAAATTCACAACCAAGTCCTGGAAAAAATTGGAGGCGATGACAAAGACCATACTGGCTTGGCTAAGTCAAAGTGACGATAACAAATGCGTATATAATGTTATAAATCAGTAAACACATGAAAATTATATAGCCATTTTCTTGCGTTTGGTAACAATTATTTGTTGTCTATTTTTTATTTTTTACTACTTTTTTCTTGTTAACTATATTGCACAATAGCCGATTCATTTTTATTTCAATAAATAAATAATACTGTAAGTAAGGTATATGCGAGAAAGCTTAAACAACTTTGATAATTTTTCTTTTTTAAGCAAAAAGAAAAAAAGAGGGAAAGGGGATATATATTGCATTATAACGTAACGGTTTTATGATTTCTCCTCCAAAAGCATTGAATGTGACTTTATTACGTACGCAACCGAGGTAGAACAAATTCTCGAGGTTAATAGTCAGACTATAACGAATAATAAATCTCAAATACGTCATGTTGGTATGCGCGTTACTTTAGCATACCCTTCTTGTCAGTTTAGACATGGTCTTTCTTTTTTTTTTTTCTTTTTTTTTTTTTAAATTAGAACTTATACGTAAAATAAAATAACGAATCTGCAAAAGTTATGCAGGTCAAACAAACCAAAAGAAAATATTTTTAAAGGTTATCTTGAACTTTTCAGCTTTAAGATGGCTGCCATTGAAACATCATCTGAACCAAATTAGTTATATAATGAAAAGTTGGTTCAATTAATTAATAATAATAAAGATAATTTCCTCTGTTAAAAACTGGTTTCTAAATAAATTGATAACGTTATTTGAACGCGGTCCGTATTCTGAATATGTACCGAATTTCTGAACATTAGTTAGTAGTAATCATGCCTAACAACGGATTTCATAAAGTCAGAATACATTGTGATTTCATAATATGCATCCGCATCCCCCCCCCACTCTCTTTCTTGCTTTCACCTACTTATTTACAGCATTCCATTTCTCTAACCAAGTGTGACAATGACAAGCAATATAACATCAGGGTTATATATATAAGTCAGAGAGAGAAATGAGCGTATGAATATGAGATCTATTGACGAGAGAGAATCTTTGACGTTAAAAACGTAAACATCACCGTTTTATCATTGTTACCTTGCTACTGCTACTGCTGTGACAACAGTTTCTGTGCATTTTAATATAATCAAAATATCATAACCTCAAATGTAAACGCTACATTTAATGTACAATTTAGTATTTTTTTTCTCCGTCTTTTTTTTTATCTTAATTTTTATACATCATGGGCAAATTTGAAAATCATTTGGGTATGTTTTACGATCCACAGAGATTCGAAAAGGTGGTAAAAAATTTTTTTTAATCAAACATATAACAAATAAATGGGTACTAGTGCATGAGCTGGCCTGGGCGTGGCTTATCACTCGCTCGGATTTCTCCGTAAAATGACGTCACATGCTGCCATCTGACGGAGAAAATGGACGAAGGGTGGGGTGCGTACAGAGCATTTTCTTTAATTACTATAAAATTAATATAGTGGTAAAATTATTTAAAAAAAAAAAGAAAACAGAAGCCAAATTTGAAGCCAAATTAAAAAAAAAGAAGGCCAAACCATTTCAAAAAAGGTCAAATTCACGAAATTAGCCATTAAAAGAATAATAAATGGTAACAATAACATTATGAATAAAAGTTACTTTCCAACTTATCTGCATCATTCGTTGGTATTTTTAAGTAGTTTTAAGTGCTTTTTATTTCATATCGAATGTTAGAGCGGTTTCCGCTAACTTTGCCAAATTTTAAAATGCCGTAAAACATACCCTGTTTTTTTTTTTTTTTTTTTTTTTATTAATAATTACTACTTTTTTAAATAGAAAAATGAATGATGCAGGTAAGTTGCAAAGTAATTTTTATTGTCAAATAATAACAGAAAAACTTACCGTAATTATTTTTCACATGCATGGGAGTCAAATAGAAGAAAACTTGTAATGTTTCCAAGGAAAAAAGCTAAACAAAAAAAAAAAAAAATGGACGACTCTGACAGCAGCAGAAGCGCCAAATACAAGTTTCCAGTGCTTGAAAAATGAATTGACGAATAACACCGACCACTCTAATTTGTTTTTTTTTTTTTTAAAGGTAATTGAGGTCGCTGACAACGAATCTGATAGTCAAACGCCCAGGCCAGCTCATGCACTAGTACCAATAAATGTTACCAAAAGCAAGATAGGTTACTTTTTACCTAGTTGCATAAGTTTTTAGTGTTTTTACTTAATGTAAAATGTTTATTCAGCTCGAAAGATGAGTAATGTCGACCGGTGGTACATGAACACAAGAAAAAAAATGTCCGCAATGTATTTTGTTACGCGGCCGTTTTATTTTGTGCTCGTATCGGACGACATTACTTGTTTTTCGAGCCGAATAAACATTTTACATCAAGTAAAAAACACTAAAAACCTATTCAACTAGATAGAGTACTAACCTAACATTTATTTGTTATATATTTGATTTTTTGTACCACTTTTTCGAATCTGTGGATTCGAAAAACATGGAATCAAATCATTCTTTATTAATTTCCAACTAGGGTTGAAGCGGTTCACAAAATGGTTGTCAAATTTTAACTAGTGTTGCCTGGTTTTCAAAGCGGTAACAGAGCAAATTAATTTGCCGTATTTGTTGTCTGATTTTATATATTATTTTGCAAATATTATTTAAATAATAAAATTGAAAAAGTAAACAGCATACGGATCGTGGTACTTTTAGATATGATTTTCAAATTAAATTAAATTTTTACGATATCTTTTGTCTATTAAATCGTTAGCTAAAAGTACAGAGTATATTTAAAAGCCCCCCCCCCTCACCTGTGTTAAAAATGGCTTTGTAAATAATAGCGTTATTATTTCAGCAAAGTTCGTATTCTGCATCAATATTTATTTATCAAAAGTACGTTTGAAGTCAGAAACATAAAATCTGGTATGATAGTTTATTAATTACAGAAACTTTGAACTTAAAGCCTTTTTTTTGGGGGGGGGTATTTATTTACATAATGATTAAGTTTTGCCGGTTTTTAAGCTACAGGTCAGTGAAGTCAGTTATTACGAAAAATTGTTTTTAAAATTAATTACTAACTACCAAACAATCAGCTCTACCTTGAAATATAATTTAAATGTAACATTTAACAAATTACCTATTGCTTTTATTTTTGCATAGGATAGAATTAAGATTTTTCATAAAACATGAAACCCTGTTCAGTAAACTTTCATTTTAGATTAGGTGAAGGTCACTATTACATTTATAATGGCAAAGTAGGTGAGAAAAAAGTTTGTCAAAAATTATGAGGGTCGAAGCTTACATAAAATATAGTAAGTAATTTAATGTTTATAATTAAACTAAAGACAACAGTATGAAAAAAATCGGAAATAAAGTTATCATCGGCAATATTTACCCGAAAAGCGACACTGCTCAGGACTTTCATTCTCCTCGCCACCAAGGCAGTCACCTTCCATGAAGAAGCCATGACTACTCTTGTGTTTTCGTTTTTTGCCCGGACGAAAGTGAAGCTAGCAGCAGACTAACTCTTGGCGGGGGGCGGGGGAGATGTTATTATCTGCTGCAAGGTTTCTATTTTTCGAAATAAAACAAAATAATAGTTGCTCCCTTCGTTCACGATAGACGTTATCGTGACGTCAGCAAACCGGAAGTGATATTCAAAACGAGGCTGGCCGTTGAACCGAATAAGTGAACCCCTTACAATCTAACTTCCTCTTTTACCACACGAAGATGGCTGACCAGGTTTGATTTTTACGTTGCTCTACTAAATGTTGTCAATTTTTGCCCTGATCAGCTAACATTTAGCTGTATTTTTTTTCAGTTTTTCTTGCTTTGAACTGTTTAAAGAAAATCTTAGCTGCAACAGATTTCTACATTTTGTAGTCTTCTATATGATTTTTAAGTAGTAAAAATTAGCTTATACATGCCGTTCATTGACCACATGGGTCTCTCCACGGCTCCATTTCTTATGTACGTTTTCCGCGTACCAAGTTGTTTCATTGTAGTTTTAAACTCACGATTTAAGATCTAAATAAAAGAAAATATCCATGAACATTTATTATTTGTTTCTGCATGTATATACATTTGCTATTTTGATACTTGCAGTTTGTGAACCGTGCTGAAATAAGCTTATTTAGAAAGCCATTCTTAACATGATGCCGGGACTTGGTTAATTCTGTACTTACTTTCATACCTGTAAATTTAATAAACAGAAAATGCTATAAAAATTTAACTTAATTATATCACGGTTCGTAAAGGATACATTTATTTTTACTAAATTTTAAATTTCTATCTATCGCCATTCATTGTATCTGACTGGCGCTTTTTTTTTTCTTGTCTTATCAATTGTAAATTAAATCTTATGTCTTACAATTTTACTTTAAAACTACAAATAATGTATATGCATTTTGTAATTTTTGGAACGCTCAAAACGTACACAACTGATTCTTTGTTTTTATTAAATATTGGTAATAATGGTCGTATAATGTTTATTTTTGTTTGTTAGACAAGTTTTTAAATGAATATTTATGCGGAATATGAATCTTGCTTAAATGTTATTTAGAAAGCTCTTAAGATGAAGAGGAGATGGTGGTTGGTAACTTCTGTCCTTTCAATGAACCAGAGTGCTTGCATCTGTGTTACCGCGCTATTTCTTAAATAGTATTTTCGAGTTAAATTAAATTTTTACGATATTTTTATTTTAAATTAATTAAATGAAAGTACAGAAGTTGGTGCTGATGCACTTACTTACCGCGCTATTTTTTTTAATCGTATTTCCAAGTTTAATTTTTATGTTTAATTCAATTGTAAGGTTAAAGTACAGAATAGGTACAAAACACCCTCCCCATGTTAAGAATGGCTTTTTGAATAACTTTATTTCAGTACGGATCAATAAGTGCACTAGTACCCAAAAGTTAAACACCCTCCCCTCTCATGTTAAGAATGGCTCTCTAAATAACTTTTTCAGCGCGGTAACAGATGCATAACTAAGTACCAACAAAAGATGCCATCAAAATTGAATTTAACTTAAATCCTATCTAAAAACTAGCACAGTCCGTATTCTGCATAAGTAAGCTTAGATATTCAATCGTTAAAGTTGCTTTCATCAAATTTGTCAACACGTGAGATTTTGCAATCTGAAACGAGTGATTTCGAATGAAAAATGATAGTTACACATGGTTATTTAAACGCCACAATCATAGTAACTATTTCACACTTCTACCATAATTTTTTTTAATCAGAATTGCTCAAAAATATTTTGTGATGACCATGTACAGTTCCTTAGGCCATTTAATGTAAAAAAATGAATTCCAGCTTCTCACCACGCTTCAGTTTCGGTGATAGTCGACAGATCGATAATTTATTTTTAGACAAAAACAGTACTTATGTCGAAAATAGTAATGTATCCAAAAATTATGAAAATTCATCAAGTAGAAAATTGAGTCGACCTAATTTTCTCTTCTTGGTAAATGAGTTCGAAGGAGGTCTTGAATGGTTCAATGCATTTTTACCTCCTTCGAAATCGAGTCTTCTGATTAAAAACGTCTTAATTACAACGCAATATTAAATTGATTTTAACGTTCTTAATGTTATCGCCTATACTAGATTTTAAAAATCTCTTATGCTTCGAATTCATTTACCAATTTCCTATTTGACGTGGACGCCATTTCCCCTAAAACATGCTTGAATTGTTTTAGAATAGGTTACTTCTACAAACTTTGGACTGGATTTTTTTAACCCTAACTCTAAAACAGTCTGATTTAAATTCGGTAGAAGTGTCGAGCCATTACTTCAAATTTATGAAGGGAATTTAAGACTAAACTGGGTGTTCCTCCAGAATGCCCCCTATATTAAAAATATAAGGTATCTGGTGATACCTGCTGAACACGGTAAGTTTGTGAAAATGAGTTAAAAATATATATATATATATATATATACAAAATACTGTTAGAAACTCGCTCAATATATGTTACTGTGACATAGGCTGACATACATTCTGTGGGTTTTGAGCAGTTTTTTGTTTGTTTTTTTTTTTTTTTTGTTTTTTTTTTTAACTCATTTTCCCAAATTTACTTATCTTGCCTTTGATAAAATATTTGACAACTGTTTTTGAATCTGTGTATTGTAATACAGACTCTATATATTGTATTCCTGGGGCGTTGGATTTCATGACGGCAAGCATATTTATTTAATAGCCGCTCCCTAACAAAGGCTAACTCATGCGCGGATAACATGTTTAATTTGTTTATGCACTTTGTTACTGTGCTCAAATAATGTTATTTAGAAAACCATTCTTAACATGGGGAGGGTGTTTTCTAACTGTTCTGTAACAATTTAATATAAAGTTGATGCTTATGCACTAGATGTATCAAAATTTTTGACACCCCTAACACGAAACTGAATAAAATATAAAAACTCGTAATTTCTCTTTTAAAAGTGGGTTGTTTTCTTTATGGATTATACTTTTAAAATAAACTATTAAAGTTGTATAAAAAGTAATAAAATATTTTTTAAAAAACAGTAATGAAATTAAATTTTACAAGCTCAGTATTTTTCAATTTTTAAACTTTAAAAATCTATCAATTTTTCTATTGATTCTATTTTTACGATATTTTCAGGGTCGGTGTAAAATTTTATGCTCTTTCCAATAAACCGAATATAAATATTTTAGACAAACTTTTTATTTTAATTCCCTCCCCCCTCCCATTTTGAAATGTCTACTCACCAAAGTTTTATATATCACAAATTGGAGATAAAAGATCAATAAATAATATATTCAAATTTAAAACAAAAAAAGTAGTGTTTTTTAGAAATTTACCTGTAATGTTCGAAGTTTGCCCCCCCCCCCTTTTTTATGCCTCTGGATGTAAAACACACCACAATTTTTATTTAAAAATAAATTTCTAATTTTTGGCATAGTTATGTTCCCTTTTCCATCTCAATTCTATTTTAGAAATTATAATTTGATTTTTTTTTTTTTCCAGACTGAAAGGTCATTCCAAAAGCAACCTACTGTTTTCTTGAACAGGAAGGAACCTTTGAAGGCTGTCAAAAAACAAAAGAAATCCTTGAGATATGTAAGAAATGTTGGTCTTGGTTTTAAGACTCCTAAAGAAGTAAGTAAAACATAATTTTGTAAACTTGCATTTTACAATCATGTGGTTGAGAAAAGAATTTGCCTTTTTAATCTAAACGTTAACCCTACCAGACTTGAGCTACTGAACCTAAGTTACCCCTGTGCCTGGCTTCCTGTGCAAAATTGAAAAAAATTTGAACGCGTTAGTAATTTTTTGCTTTTCATCTTACTGCCAGTATTCAGCCTTCATGTGCCAGTCCGCCCAAGTGGAGCCCTCCTTGATGCACAGTTACTTTCTGCAGTAGGTGCACCACTGCACCAGAACCTTGTCTTAACCTTCTTTAAGTTGTTTTTATAAGATACTCCAGGGTGCTGTCTGTATCTCAGTGTTTCTCCATGCGCACAGCACAAATGGGGTGCCAGGGGGAATTTCAGGGGAGTGGTTGCCTGGCTTCAGGCGTTGAGCACAGGGTTCTTGTCCTCTGCAAACTGCTATAGAAGGGTAGTTTCCTACCAGTTTCAGTGTTTGAATGTATCTTGTAACGTGCAGAGGTTTTTCTGGCAGTTTTTTGTGTAGAAAGGTACATCACCATAGTTGTAGCAAGCCCACATGAAGAATTTGAAGAGGTGTCTGGGCCAGCGGTAGTGAAGGCGGGTCATCTAGTCGTTCTTGTAGTGGAATGCTCACTTCAGTGAAAGTACCATCCTTTTTCTTCCTGTTGACAGTTCCTGTATTTACACAATCATGGTAGTTGGAGATGAAGGTGATGGGCTTGTTGTCATGCCATACATACATGTGATGCTGTCCTGACACAGGTAGCAACTTTCATCTTGAGGGAGTTTCTTGACTGCCTTGAGAGACTTTGGAAAGAATTTTCTGTTTTGCAGGAGAGTTCCAACAACCCTAGTTTGTAGGTGGTTCATAGTATATTTAGCCAGAGTCACTGAGTTGTAGAAGCCGGTCAATGACCAGAATATGAGCTGCCCTCTATCCCAGCCGACATCTAGAGACAAATAAGTATTCCCGACTGCACCCAATTCTTGAACTCGCATTGATGCTACCCCAGTGTAGACTTCTGCATCGAATATATCCTGTCTCTGCTTCACAAAGAAGAAATGATTTAATCCCCCATTTTGTGGACTTGTCTTGTGTGTACTGTTTTATTGCCGGGCGATTTATTTATTTATTTATTTTTCTCTCTCTCCTTTATCCAGGCTCAGGTGTTGTCTGAACTCGTAGTAGCATAGAAACTAGGAGTAGATGCTCCAGAATAGGCCTGACCTTGTAGATTCTGTCTCTTATCAATGCCAGCATCCTCCTTATCAACCACATGCAGGAAAGTCCAGATGGCCAAGAATCTGTCTCGTGTCGTAACGTTGCAGAACCCCAGAGTATATCCAATGAAGTCCCTTCCATCATTTGACCAGTAATTCTGATAGTTGGATTTCACAGATATATTCCATGTAGATTCTCAGCTACAGAAACATCCTTGGAATTCTTGCAGTAGTAGTTGGGCCTTTCTGCATACATTTGAATGGTACATAAATTAGTCTTCTCTGTCAAATTCTGCCTGAGGTCATCCTCGGTAAACAATGAAAGAAAATTGTTGCACTTGCTTTCTTCAGTGATATGATCTGGAATGTTCACTAGCCCTTTTCCATCCTTATCGAATCCATATCTGGAGCTACAAAATTGCAACTCCATCCCTCATCAAGCGCATCAGAATCTCCCCTATCACCTGGTTGGATAACTCGAAGCAAAGAAAGCCATGTGCAGAACGTTAGGCTTGCGCTAAATCAAGGCTAAACAGCAATTGGGTAGCTATTTTTAGCTCCCTGACAACACAAAAATGTGGTTGGAAAAATGCCGGTTTAGTGGTAACTCGGTATATAGAATTTTTGGAAATCATCAGTATATCGATAACTCAGTCTGGTAGGGTTAAAACTGAAATTTATCTTCCTTTCCATTATTTTGTATTTCAAAATTAGTAAGATTTGAAAGTTGGGTTATTCATTTAATTTCCAACCTTCAGATGTTTTATGGAACTCTAAGAATCTGTAGAAAATTTCAAACAAATGTCTTATTTAATCTACGGCAGTAGGCTACTTTTACTTGGTCTGCCATGGTATAAATTATTTAAAAAAAAAAAAATTCTTTAACTTCAACATGTTTAATCAAGTAAATTTCCAGATTGAGTTGCCTTTTTAAAATACAATTTCACAACCACTAGAATTTGCTAAAGTTTATTAAAGCTTGTTTTTAAATATTTTATTTACATTCATTTTTATTTTATTATTTTCAGGCCATTGAAGGCACTTACATTGACAAAAAATGTCCATTTACTGGTAATGTGAGCATCCGTGGACGTCTATTGACCGGTACGGTTCTCAAGTTAAAAATGACCAGAACCATTGTTGTGAGGCGAGATTATCTTCATTACGTAAAAAAGTATAACAGATTTGAAAAAAGGCATAAAAATATGTCCGTGCACATGAGTCCTTGCTTCAGGTAAAACTTTATTGTATTAAACTCGCATCTCTTGTTTAAAAAAATTTTCTTCTCTCTCTCATTCATTCATTCAAATTCTGTTTTACTTGGTAAAATCCTTGACCCTGCTAAAAATATCACATATATATCTCTGGCCTTGATGGAGGGGAGACTAAAACTTTCTGCTCATTTACGTTCAAATGGTTTTGCTTTATTATACGAAAAGGGCAAACACTCAAGACAACGGCACAGTGTTTTTTTTTTTTTTTTTTTTTTTTTTTTTTTTTTTTTTTTTTTTTTTTTTTTTCTCTCTTCTCCCCTCCAAAAAAAGAAAGAAACGGTGTTCGTTTGCAAATCTGATATTATGATCTCGAAAGTATAGGAAAACTTCTTGCGCAATTTAACTGACAGCGGAACCCCAATCTAAGAGGCCTTTTGCGGACATGCACAAACGCTTGCAGCCATTTTTCCTTATATATATATTAGCGGGGTTGCCCGGGTGTGTTGAGAAGAAAAGAAAAGGTGTTGGCAGGTAGGCTCGAACCCATAACAAACATGACATGAAGGTGGAAAAAAAGTGAAAGAAAATGACATCTTACCACTACACTAAGAAAACATAATAAGTGAGCAGCGTTCAAATTTAATGATGTTATTCAAAAGTTGACTTGCTAAGTGAATGAGTTCACACAGGTGCAGAAATGAACATTGGCTGAAAGCCAGTTCATCTTTTCTGACGATTTGTTTCCCACGATGTTGAGAAACCAAGTTTAAATGAATAGCAATTGTCTGATATGAAGGGTTTTCCCCTACATTGATCAAAAGTAATTGCTTTCAAGACGTCTCGACACGAAAGGCCGCTGACGCCTTTGCATCGGTGACTTTCACTTTATTTATACGAAACAGTCGAACAAACATACGGCGGAACAAAATTAGCGTGAATTTTGTAAAAGTCACTCAAGTAAAAGATATAGACGATCTCCATTCGCAAATCATAGATATTACAATCTAGTCTAGGGGGTATATAAAAAAAAAGTTCTAAAT
Source organism: Euprymna scolopes (assembly GCF_053919585.1). Lineage (NCBI taxonomy): Eukaryota > Metazoa > Mollusca > Cephalopoda > Sepiida > Sepiolidae > Euprymna > Euprymna scolopes. Next base: position 38,509,633 of record NC_136486.1, on the reverse strand, counting down.
ATAAGTGGTGGCCATTGTTGTATGTGCAAGCGCGTGCATATTTTTACTTGAAAGAATACTTATTCACGGAAAATTTACATGCAATGTTTGTTTTCAGCACACCCGAAAACCTATAAAAACAGGTTTACAGTAGCTTTTAATAATTAATAAATTTATGTTATTTATATACTTTGTGTTGGTCTACTGTATAAACATCACCCCTAAAAAAAAGGTGGCTATAAATTGGGCATTCATTTTATGTTAAATTAATATATAAAAGTGATCCCCCACTCTTTAAAACTAATTTCTTTATATCTTGGAAACTACTCGTTTCCTGAAACGTTATTTTCATTTTCAGCACCCTTGAAAACCTATAATAGTAATAATTTTAAGATTTTTTGAGGATGGAAAGATACATCTTTATCGAAACATTTTATGGCTGTTTAAAAAAAAAAAAAAAAAAGTGCCAAGTGTATGCTCTGGATGATCCCTTTAAGAGAAAATTAACCCACTACACAATTCGGGTCATTACCTTTCCAACGGGCCTTCATTTGTTAAATTCAAATCATTAGTCGCATTTCGAACTTATAGAATTGCTTTGGGGGGGGGGGGTCTATATAGAGAGAGAGAGAGAGAAACGCTCATATCTTTGGTTCTCTGGGATGAAAATTTGTAGGCTTTTTTGAAGCGTATAATACTATTCTCTGGTTCAAATTTTATGACAATTGGTAAAAAGAACCTTTTTATTTTATTTCAGATCATTTGAAACCATAGCAAGTCTCCCTTCCATCAGGGTCAGAGGTTTGGGAGAAATATATATATATTACAATAGAAAAATGCAAGCATAAAAAGTAATGTGTTTAAGCTTAAACATGGAAAAAAAAAAAAGGACAAGATATTCTAGTAAAAAATATAAATTTATAACTTAAAATATTGCAACATTAAGAATTGATTGTTATAAATTGAATTTTTAAAAAAAAAATTTTAAATTCTTAATGCTGCAATATTTTAAGTTATAAATTTATATTTTTTTACTAGAATATCTTGTCCTTTTCTTTTCCAGTTTTAACTAGTCCTTTGCTTTTCCATGTTTAGGCTTAACCATATTACTTTTCATGTTCGCATTTTTCTATTGTAATCCATGATTTTTCCAGGCTTCTAGTAAATTCACTTGTTTGTTTGATTTCAGTCTTATTTTTTTGTCCCCATAAACATGACATGTAATTATGCTGAAAAACTTATATAAAGCAAATCAGCTAAACCAAGCTCTGCAACGTACGCCACTGCTGCTTTCAATACAACCACCACCATTATCTCCCTTTCATGCTTCACTTGTTACTTCTCTTTTTGCGAGAGGGCTGAATAGGTAGCAACAGTAGTAACTGAAGCAACATGGTTGCTATGGAAACCAGTCATAAAAACATTGCTCACCTCCTTAACGTTTTTTTTTACAATTTTGAACACCAGTAAATTCATAACTTTTGTTTTACTGAACGAAAAAATTTTCACAATGGAGCTGAAGTGATCTATAAACTGTAATAATTGTTAGAAATTTGGCTGAAAAAATGAGTGAGCAGTGAAGCTTTAAAACAATTCTAAATGACTAAAACTTACACTTAACCATATATTCAAGCACTCCGGTGTTTGAATGAATATATATATTACCAAAATACCTGTTCCAGAACAGTTGTGCTGTGATGCTTAGCCTTTACGACATTGCTGAAAGTACATATTTTATGTTAACCAAACATTTGCTAAAACTCATGTCTAGAATCCTTATCCTAATTTTTATCAAAATCTTTCATAATTTTTATTCTAGAAAATATATTTAAGCTGAATGGGATAGGTTTAAGAAATTTGAAATTTTTCTTAATTGGTATTGATTAAAAATCAATCAGTAAATCTGTTACATTTTAATTTTTACCTAATTGTTAAAATTTCACTTTGTTGGTGAGTTTTTATTAACTTCTCTTCTAAAGAGAAGTGATTAGCTTGTTATGGTGGAAAATTTTTTTGGATGAGATTTTTCTTGTATTTTATATTTTTTTGTGTGCATTTTTGTAAAATTATAGATAATACTAATTTTCTATATTTTTGTCTTATTGCAGAGATGTTCAGACTGGTGATGTCGTAACCATGGGAGAATGCCGACCTTTGAGTAAAACGGTCAGATTTAACGTCCTGAAAGTCTCTAAGGGTTCATCAGGAAAGAAATCATTCTCAAAATTCTAGGACATTTGTTATTGTCTAAATAAAATGTAATTCAATCTTCAGTAAATCTGTTTATTTTTGTTTTTCTATTTTATTTTGATTTAAATGCTTAATTATAAAAATCACATCAATTGCAAGAAAGGTGCAAATCAATTTTGCATACAAACCCATTTGGGTCTTTAATGCTTAGTTGACCGTTCAACAAAGTGTAGTATCTGTCCACTGCAGAACCATGACAGACATTTTAACTGGATTTAATTACATTTTTTTTTTTTTTTTTTTTAAATATGACAACTGAAAAATTAGTAATAAACCAGTATCAGGAAGTTTCAGCAAGTATCCTACTGGCTTGACAGTTGCTCCACTCTTTCCATAACGATCAGCATTTGGCTTCTTATACACCTGACTATAGTGATTAGAAAGAAATCAACTATTTTTGGCTTTTGTATGTTTTGAATAAAAATCACTCAAATTTACAATTGAAAACAATTTATAACTAAAACTTATGTATAACGCAAGTCAGCTAAACCAAGCTCAACAACCCTCTCACCGGGGTTGGGCAGAAGAAAACAAAGCTATATTTTTATTTAAGAAACTTTCAAAATAAAAAAAATCTTATCGATAATAAAACTGAGAAATTAAATTTTAAAAAACTTTCCATACAATTAGTAATTCATTTGTTTCTATTTTACGTAATGAAAACTTCATTTTTTTTTTTTTAATTCTAATTTTAATGTTTTAATCACTTGCAAATATTTTAAGATTTGTTAGCGCTACCATTTATATAGGAAGAAAGCGTATAACTAATTGTATTATATAAAAATTTACTGTAGAATATAAAGGTGTTCACAAAATGCCAGGTGACAATAGGGCTATAGATAGTCATGAAACAAGTTGAAAATTAGTCCCCCCCCCCCCCCCCCCCCGATTTATTGGAGTGGTGTCCATTAGTCCGGACTATTGCCAAATAACTGTCCATTGGTTTTTCCTGAAATTTTGCCACAAATTGTATTTCAATAAATAGACATGCACAGTAAACAGACAAAAAAAAAATGGTACATTTTGATCCATCCATTAGGGTTTTTTTTTTTTTTTTTAAACTTGGCCAAAATGTGGAGCCCATTGTTAATATAAATTCAGTATGGGTGACCCTGGCAAAATTCTGGTTTGCGTCCCCAGGGACTTTTAGTGCTAAAAACGGCTCTTTTTTTCATATTTCTCAACAAAAACTTGATAGGTCTGATTATATAGTGTTTTTTCACGGTGGTCAATGTGTGTTAAGGCCTGAAACTGCACCATTATCCATTTATAGTGGGATTCGGCGTCCTTAGGGGCTCAAGAGATTTTTTTTAAAATGACACTTTGATCCATCCATTAGAATTTCTTGAAACTTGGACAAAATGTTGAGGCCATTGTTTTTAATATAAATTCATTATGGGTGACCCTGGCAAAATTCTGGTTCGCATCCCTCTGAGACTTTTAGGGCTAAAAAAAAAAACATGCTTTTTCGGAGCTCTTTTTTTTCATATTACTCCAAAACTTAATATGTATGTCTATATAGTAGTTTTCCATGGTGCTGAATTCAAATATACATGTCTTAAGGTGTGAAACTGTCGTTTGTCCATTTTCACTAGGATTCTGCGTTCCCAGGAGCTCAAAAGGGGTCACAAATGACCTGAAACTTGGCGAAAATGTGAAGGAAACGTTAGCCCTTCACACTTCTTACATTCATCATTTCTTCACTATATTTTTGTGGTGTCATCTCACATGCATCACAAGAGGGGGACCACACACGCGCTGCGACAACAACATATTCTTTTCCTTGTTTTGATTCTCCGGTATATATCCATTGATATCTTATGTTTTTATGTAGAGTGATGTGGTTCTCGGTTAATTGTGTCTGTTATATACTCGAGTCAAAACAATGACAAGAATATGCTGTTGTCATAGCCCTAGTGATGTAAACACTGAAAAATGTTGTATAATTCAGAATGGGGCATATATACATGTCTATATTTGCTTATTGGAAAGGTGTTTTGATCAGTACCATTGGAGAGCCATGAATTTAGATGTTTTGCTTCTAAATTTCCAAAACCGTTACACGATAATTCCTGATGATTCCTCAGTTCTATTTTAAAATTAAAATTATGGTCTGTTTGTTTCACTGTTGAATCTGTTTATATTTGGGAATTTTTTTCTTTATAAATAGCTTGGGAATTGCTAGTTGAATGATTAGAGTATTGAAGGGGGGGGGGGGAATGAATAAAATTTATATGGATGGATTTTAGATAAATTTGACCAGAAATAAATTAATTTCTGGGAATTGTCAGACATTTGCCAGCATGTAAAAAATGGACCAATATCCATTAATTTTTTAAAGAGTTACATTCAAATTTTTATTCTTTTGATCTGCAGTTATTTCTCCAATCTTAGTTAGAATTATGAAGTATTTTTCTTTGGAAGTTTGAAGTCTTACATTCTTGCAACGATGAATTTCCTTCAATATTTACACACTTGCAGTCCACCTAGTCATAAAATATACTTAAATATTATAATTTATGTAAATTTTTTATTATAAAACTAACAGTCCTGATTTTACCCAATATATAATAGTGATTTCAAAAGTTTAAAAAAAAAAAAAGAATTGGTGCCATTAACTAAGATTGAAACCAAAACATGTAGCTCTCTAATTGTTACACAATCTGAGCGAAGTTCATATGCATATCAAAATTTAAAAAAATTAACCGTTAAATCCATCTCTATTATATAAAAGAAACTTGGCCCTTATGTCAACAGAAACTCAAATTGAGGGGAGATAACCACCGTAAACATTGCAAAAATTAAGCATATTTTTCAAGGTATAATTTGGGACGCTGAAATAATCTGGAACAATGAAAGAATGTTAAATGATTACACAAATACTATAGCCGAGTCTCTTTAAACGTTATTTTTTTCTTTATTGTACATTTGTATATTAAGATTTTATGCATAATTTTTATTTATTTTTAGATACGAGATTTGACAATACAGGTACTTATGTAGAGAAAGGACCGTGCAAGTGTTATTATTAAATTCAATTTTTACAGAATCTTTTTATTAAATTGCTTGGTGAAACTACAAAAGTTTAAAAATAAAAACACCCCCTCCCTATGTTAAAAATGGATTTCAAAATAACATTATTTAAACAGTCCTTTCTTTGCAAGACTACCATGTTTTATGTAAGTAAACATCACAATTTCTCTCATTCATTTTTTTGGTTTGTTTTTCTGAATAATTCTTTCTTGATTTAATAGTAACGTGGTCAAAGATTCTGTGTTTTGCATGTCCAGATAGTCAAGTGAACTATGTTTGACTTAAAACTTTAAATCAGAATTTGACAGTTTAAATATTTCAAAATCTCCTTCAAATGACAAAGTAAACACATATTATTATAGTTTTTTTTTTTTTTGTGTGTGTGTGTAAAAGGGAAAAGCATGTGATGATTTTTTATTTTTATTTTTGTTAATTAATAAATTTAATTTTTTGGTTGATGATTAATTAACATCGTTCCATTGTAAGCGGTTGTTTACTTTTGTTTTGTGTACGTTAATTAATAAGCGTCTCAAATTATACCTTGCAAAAAATGCTTATTTTTGCTAGTTATCTCACCTAGATTTGAGTTTCTATTGACATAAGCACCAGAAACTTCGTGAGTTCATTCTCTATGCGCTCGGAAATGGCTTCTTTTTATTTATTTATTTTTTTTATAAATTTCAACACGAAGGTACTTGATGTGTCTGGGAGTGTTCTTTTACGTAGGTTTTGTATTGGAATGCGTCTGGTAAGCACCGATAAACAATAATCCAAGAAGGAAATCCAATTTTGACTCTAAAGTTAACTTTTGGACAACCTAACATCACAAGTGCATTTCAGACCACACAAGCAGAAAGACTCCGCCTATAAAATCAACTATAGAGTTTTTTATAAGAACGGGTTAAGTTATTTCTCTCTGATAGATTTATAAGAGTAGTGGTTGATGGGCAGAAATTAAAAGCTCAGATTATTAATGCTGGAGTCCATCCTGGGTCCAACTCTTTCTGATCAACGTCAATGATCTCTCAAATCACATCCTAAGATCATTCATAGATGTTTATGCTGACAACACTACCATCTATGGCAACAAAGTTCTCTCTGATTCTCTCTCTCCTCTGATTTTGAGCATGTGGTGCAATGGGGAAAGAGGTGGCTGGTTAATTTTAATGCATTTAAAACCAAGCTTTACATCATCAACGCTCTGATCCTCGTCTGGCATCAATTGAAATGAATGGCACTCATCTTGATGAGGCTCCATGTTTTGACAAGTTATTGAGTCGGACCTTTACTCCTGATCTGAAATGGAACATGTACATCAAAGTTGCTGGGTAAATGGTGGAATGATTCTACTGCTCCCGTAGATATTTCATTACCAATGCAATTCTCTACCTTTTATAAGAGCCAAGTATGCCCTAGGATAGAGGCTATTGCCACATCTTAGCAAGAGCTGCTAGAAGCAGCTTATCCTGCCTTGACAGAGTTCAAAATAAACTTCATAGCATAGTGGGGGGGGTGCTCTTTTCTCTTCTCTGTAACCTCTTTCTCACAGAAGAGACGTTGTCAGCCTGTCTCTGTTCTATTGTTATTTCCATGGCAAGTGCTCATCTGAGCTCAATTGTGTTCCCCCCACCCCCGCCAAACTTTCATGAAAATTTTATCTCGTCTAGCTGAAATCACTATCAATAATTTCCTCCCACTCTTTATCTGTACTTAAACCTAAACGTAGATTCCATGAACAAAGCTTCTTTCTTAGAACTGCATGCTTGTGGAACTCTCTTCTGTTTCCCTGCTACAATATGGTCATCTTCAAGTCCAACATATTCTTGATGAGTCGTTCCATTAAGTAATCCAATTTACCAAATTTACACTAACGATTACTATGATATTGTCCCATATACTACCGTACACTCATTAACCTTAATCCTTGAGTGGCCTCCGAGCCTTGATAAGTGGTGACTCCTTTGCAAAAAAAATTTCCTTATTTAGAAATTTGACATTATTACTTGTTGGCTTTTTTGACCATAAGTGACTGGTGATGATATATTTTTCATGTTTTCTTATTTTTTCGGTGGTTGTTTTCATTCCCATAATTTCACCTTCAGCTTGATCAAAATAATGTTACTCCATGATATATAGTTATTTGAAAATGCCTGGTATTGGATTTTGGATTAAAAAATTGAATCGATCACTTTTTTCTTACAGATGAAAATTTTCTTTTTAATTAAACACTTTAAAAAAAAAAAAAAAAAAAAAATTTGTATCGCGAAGAAATATATACACTGCTGATCAAAAATTTAAGATTTTGATACTATAAAGTGGGACTTAGGTGGACTTGAGTCACTATGTGCTGAGAGGGGGGGGGCAATAGACAAAGGAACAGGAAACAATAGATAGGAAGTAACAATGCATCTCTAGGTATTTTTCAAGCTTTTTAGAGTTGACAGGACAATAGAAACCAAATAGATCAAACAGGGAAGGGCAGCTTCCAGTAGCCATGGGGAAGGGCGACCTCAGATACCAACGTAGAGGAGACGGTTAGTTGACAACTAGATGCCCATCGCGGCTGATGGAAGTTGGACAGTTTTAGAGTTGACTGTAAAATAGAGATGAACGTAACATCAATAGAACAGGGAGAAGACACACACACACACACACACACAAGTCCAGCAGTCAATTATAGGTGAACATTGGCATTTGTGTTTTTCCTTTTTGTGTTCCACAAATTATTATATTTCTACTTTTGTGAAACCGTGTGTGTTCCTGTCGCCAGTGAGAAAGTGATGATCCGGCCATAAGAGGAATAGTCGAACGAAAAATCCACAATACACGACGTTGGGAGTCAGCGATCTGACGGGGCCGCGCACGTCTGGTTACAAGATCACTTAAAAATCTTTAAAAAAAAATCTTTTTTTTTTTTTTTTTTTTTTTTTTTTAAAGAATAGATTTTAAACTCTTCCAACTTAAGGTTACCAATACTACAATCTAAAAGGTTATGGAAACAAAAGCAACATTCCAAATATTTATTTTTAAAATTTACATTTTTATTAAATTAGGTTTTTTACGCACGATCAAAGTTATAAGACCAGTGACAAAAATTCTATTAAATTGTACAAAATGTGTATGAAAACATTCAACAATCAAACTTAATGAGTTCTACCTCCACTGCTTTTGATGACTTCAAAAATTCTTTGGAGCATGCTAGAAATAAGGGTTTCCATCAAGGTGTAGTGGATTCTGCTCCAGTTTCTGAAAATGGCTTCACGAAGTTCATTTTTTGTTGAATATTGTTTGCCATTTCGATAAACCTCTCTTGTCATCCATCTTGAAACATTTTCAATTGGGTTCAAATCCGGTGAGCATGCAGGATGTCCTAAGAGATGGACTCCATTTTCTTGTAGAAAGCTCAAGGTCCGTCTTGCAGTGTGGATTGCAGCATTATCCTGTTGGAATAACCATCCATCCCCACACAAATGATGACCCTCCATCATCAAAGATGCTTTTTGTAGCATGCTAACATAACCAGCTGGTGTCTGACGACCCTGGAGCTCCATCCATCCCTCTGTAAGAAAAGGCACCCCCATACCATTACAGAGCCTCCACCATTATGATGTGTGGAAAAAATTTCAAGGAGCATGTTTTTGTCATGCCAATATCGCTGGAAGCCATCAGGACCATCTAATTTGAATTTTTTCTCATCAGAAAACAGGACTTTCTTCCACTTCTCAAAGTCCCAGATTATGTATTCACAACCAAATCTTAAGCGGTCCACTTTGTGACGTGGAAGCAATCAAGGGATTTGTTTATGCTTTTTATATACCATGCCTTTTTGGTGTAATTTAACTAGAAGAAAGTCCTCTGTCATTCATAACAACCCGTCTGATTCTTCTACTCAATGCAGGAGAAATTGGGGGGGTCCTACCAAAGGATTTTGCTTTTCCATAATTCTCAGTGTTCTTTAGAAAGTTGCAAATAAGTTTTACTACGATTTATCTTAGCTGCTATCGCTCGCTGTGACAAACCTTGCTTATGTTAAATGGAACACATACATCAAATCTGTTGCCAAGGCTGCTGGAAAAATGGTGGGATCTTTCTATCGATCTGGTAGATATCTCACTGCTGATGCAATTCTCTATCTATATAAGAGCCTGGTACATCCAAGGATGGAATACTGTTGCCACATCTGGGCAGGAGCTGCTAGAAAGGACTTGTCCTGCCTTGATAGAGTTCAAAATAGACTTCGTAGCCTCGTAGGAGATGTCCTTTTCTCTTCCCTGCAACCTCTATCTCACAGAAGAGATGTTGCGAGTTTGTATCTGATGATTTTCATGGAAAGTGTTCGAGCTTCAATCTATGGTCCCTCCTCACCAAACTTTCACAAGAAACACTCGTCTAGCTGAAAACACTTTCAATAATTCCCCCCATTCTTTATCTGTGCCCAAACCTAAACGTAGATTCCATGAACAAAGCTTCTTTCTTAGAACTGCACGCCTGTGGAATTGTCTTCCGTTTTCCTGCTTTCCGGCTGACTACAATATGGTTGTGTTCAAGTCTAACGTAAATAAGTTCTTGATGAGCCGTTCCATATAAGTTATCAAATGTACCGAATTTTCATTACTAATGATTACTATATTGTTCAATTTCTACTGTACACTCTTTAACCCTTACCCTTGAGTGGCCTCTTGGCCTTGATAATGTGGTGATACCTGTGTAAAAAAAAAAAAAAAAAAATGGAATCCTAGAATTCGAGAGCACTCAATTTCGGTTAGTTTTCTTGCTTTAGGTATGGTAACACCTTTACACAGTGATTGCTAATCTCCAACTGAACTAAAAACATTAGAATTACCATAAATCTAACAATTTATACACTTGGTCTTATAATTTTGATCATGTGTAAAAAGCCTAATTTAATAAAAATGCAAATTTTTCAATAAAATTTTTGGAATGTACCTTTTTGTTTCCATAACCTTTTAGATTGTAGTATTGATGACCTTAAGTCAGAAGAGTTTAAAATCTATCCTTAAAAAAAAGTTTCTTTTTAAAGATTTTTAAGTGGTCTTAAATTTTTGATCAGCAGTGTATTACACTTGGGAAATAGAAGTTTCTTTATATTGCTATTGTAAAACAGGTGCATAAATTTATGTTTAATAATAAAAATGTGACCACTTTTTTACACCCTGCATTTATAATTTTATCTGTATTAATGGGTCGCCACTTATCAAGGCCCATAAGCCACTTGAGGATAAAAGTTAATGAGTTTGTCCGGAGGACAGTGAAACAATGAAGATTTGTAACAATGGTTGAAATAGATAAGAAGTTAGATTATTTAAGAGAGTGGCTCAACAAGAATTTAACATTGGACTTGAAGATGAACATGTTATAGTCAGCTGGAAAGCAGCCCAGCTGTACTGTTCTACAAATCAATTGATTTTACACTCAAACTGATACTGCACTATTGGCATTTGTTTGTTTGGTCCATGTTTCGTTGATAGGATATCTCATGTCTTGAATCCCATGTTCAAACTTGTCACAGCTATTTGTTCAACTTGGATAACTTCAGAAGTTGACTGATCTCATGCAGCAATCTCAATTCACTGAAATTATTGTTGAATCTCAGTTGCATTATTCCTTTGATATCAGAATTGCTGTCTGGCTGAGGTTCTGTTTGTCATCCACATCAATACCGCTGCAGCCAAATTGCAGAAGACTATGCCCTTCCACATTTTTCCTGTTGATGAAGGTCAGCTACCTTATCAATCTGCACTGAATGATCTCGTCAAACGAATTCTTGATTCTGTCATGTTTGCATCAATTCTCAGGCCAATCAGCTTAGACCAAGGCGATGATCAATGCAGGATACAGTGGCTCTAGGAGACGTTTTTTTATTTAGGTTACAATCTGGAATACAATGTTTTTCTGTCCCACCTTACAGTGTTATTTATAATATAAATCTCACCTGTCTGTTTAAATGTATGTTTGTATGTCTGCCTAAAACTTTCGACAGAGGCGACGGTATCATTTTGAAACTCAACTCTTTGGACAACAAATATCAAAAAATCGGCTAAAAACATTCATTCTTTCACCCTCAACTGGGCACTTTTCTACAGGGAGGGGTCGCTTTTTTCGCCGATATATTCGAAAGTTATCCGCTCTTTTCAATTGACTAGCCTTAATTTAAAACTTCGCCACTTCCGGTTTGGCGATGGACGCAACAGCAAAGATGTCACGTTTTTTTTCACATTCTTTTCCTCCTTCACAGTACGGGTTCGGCCTGCCTGTCTACTATCACTTTTTTTTTTTTTGCTCAATACACACCTCCAAACACCAGGGCAATGTCAGGCACCCAGGCTAGTATACTGTACTGTATTTTGTTACTAATTTTTAATGCCGTATCCTGGGTTTTTACTTTACTTTGCTTTTTTGAACCAGAAAGCCACTTGGATGACATTTGTTTCGTATCCTAGTAGGGGATGCTTTTTTCTCTTCCCTGCAACTTCTTTCTCACAGAAGAGACGTTGCAAGCCTGTCTCTGTTTTATCGTTATTTTCATGGCAAGTGCTCATCTGAGCTCCAATCTATGGTCCCCCGTCACCAAACATTCCTGAGAAACACTCGTTTGGCTGTAAACAATATCAATAATTTCCCCCACTCTTTATCTGTACCTAAACCTAAATGTAGATTCCATGAACAAAGCTTCTTTCGAAGAACTGCACACCTGTGGAACTCTTTTACTGTTTACTTGCTTTCTAGTTGACTACAATATGGCTGTCTTCAAGTCTAATGTAAACAAGTTCTTGATGAGCCATTCCCCTTAAGTAATTCAATTTACCAAATTTACACTTCTAATGATTATTCTAATATTGTCCTTTTGAACACTGTAGACTCTTTAACCCTTATCCTCGAGTCACCTCTGGGCCTTAAAAAGTGGTGATTCCTTTGTAAAAAAAAAACCTTTCACACTGTCAAGAACTAGAATTTGTTGTTAACCGCAGCTCAATTTACTGCAACAAGGACATCATGACAAGTTGAGTTTCTTAACTGATCATTTGGTTTTTCAGCCAATCATAGTCGAGATTTTAGGTCTCCTTGATTCTGATGGTGCCAAATTCATATGAAACATTAGATGGATGATAAGGACTTGCAGGAACAATCTCCAAGAGATTATTTTGATGTTCCAAAGCAACTCCATGTCAATTATGTCATCTTGCAATGTCTAAACGGACATGAAGACAAAGTAGAACTAATATGCTGTAGCATTTTTAATAAATCTGTGCAATCATGTGCTCCCTCTTCACAACAATTGCAAACCCTAATGCTGTGTGCCATATTTTTATTCTTCTTCATTTCCATCTCTCACACTGGCAACTGCCAAGAAGGCAAGCATGGATTCACAAGAATAAAAAATAAACATGAGAGAAACAAAAGAAAATGTAGACTGCAACACATTTTGCAGATATGTTTGGCTTTGGGTGTGTGCATGACACCATTGTGGGAAACGACCCTCTAAATGTCAACATCTACATCTTAGTTGTCTGCCAAGGCGTCTTTGTTGTCAACTCCTTATCTGCTCTGAGTCAGGATTTGCTTTAAACTGTCCCAAACTCAAGACAGTCCATAAACTGTCTCCACTCTTAAAACTGTCTGTAAACTAACTCTAAATATTTTGACCTCTATGTCCGGTCCTTTGTTCTAGTCACTGTCATACTCTGATTAATCATCCTATTTCAGATGTCGTTGTGCACATTGTCTTTCTCCTAACTTTAATTTCTATACCTTGATTGTGTTAATTAACTATTTTAAGCCCCCCCTCACTTTCTGATACGTTTGGGGAGGTATCTTTTCACAATTCTGTTATACATCAAATGAATTTTTTTAAAGCAAATTTTGTTTGTGTAAACAAAAATAACGTTGATATCTGTTAAACACAGTTTCAACTTAGTGAAAAAAGAAGTAACTTTAACTAACTTAGAATGTCTTCCTTATAAGGCTTTTTTGGACACACAATCACTGTCAACTGTCAAGGTCCACAATCCAAATGTAAGTGGGAGGAGAGGGAGGGGTAAAGCAAATAAAGTTGAAAGAATTATTTGATCATAATAAAATTTTGCTACAAGGTACTTTGTTATAATTTTCTCCATAGGTTTACTCTGACTTTGATTTGATCTAATGTTGATTCAGGTCAATTGCTGGGTTTCATTCTTATGGATGCTACCTCTTCCCACACACTTTATTAACTCCATTGTAAAATACCTATGTGAAATCATTAAGGTTTTAGGGTCTTGGAACATCAGACTTTCATATAGGCAACCAAGCTGATATTAATCATATACTAGCTTTTGATTTAGGCACTATTTTTTATATATATATATTTAAAATTATTTTATATCTCTATCCTAGAGTAAATTTTATCCTGTGAACACAGTTGTTCGCTATTTCTCTCCTACAGTTTAATAGATGTTGAGGTTCTTTAAAGCTATCTATTAAACTGTAGGAGCGAAACAGCGAACAACTGTGTTCACAGGATAAAATTTACTCTAGGTTAGAGATACAAAATAATTTTAAAACTAACAGTAACAATAGAAAATAAACAAATAAAATAAATAAATAAACATGCATATACATAAACTATCACACACACACACACATATATATATATTATATATATATATATAAATAAACTAACATATAAAAAAAAACTTAACCTAGATTTAAAACAGGACAAGACACTAGATATCTACGCTTAATAACAAACACAAAGGAACGGGTCAACCAGAGGTCAAATGGGCCTTTGTTCTGTAAGTGTCTGCTCATTGGCTGATTAGGAATGGTGCGGTGGATACTAGAAAGCTGATTGGCTAACAAAAAACTCAATAGAATGTGCGTATATAAAAACGTGAGACAACCACAAAATTCTTGCATAAGCCTGAAGAATCCAAGAGTGGATGAAATGCGGAATATTCAGTGTAGCTTAATCGCCATATATAGTTTATAACTTACTAACTAGTTCTACCTATGTATTGAGCACTGTTGAAATAAATACTTAAAGTTTACACACAAATTTATACTTTCGTATATTAATTTATGTGAGTAAATGGAGTAGTTCTATATATTTATACATATATATTGTTACATATAGGTAAAACAAGCTATAATATTAAAATTAAAATTTAATATTAAAAGTCATAGGAAAATGTTTCATCATTTTGATTTTTAGAATGACAGTGTCAGGGGCCCCATCTCCCGAACGGACACCCAGAAGGAATCATTTCATCAGGTATATTTTTATATTTACACTTTGGTCGTTTTGCGTTGTCTCTCACATGCTTATTCGGTTTATCTTTCTATACACGAGTTCTAAACAGGAGAAAACCCCTCCCCTGTGTTCTGCTGTTAATTTGGAACCCAGGGACCTTACGAGCCACATCCCAGATTTATTATTTTCTTTTTAACTATCATTGCCACGCATATGCTATTGTCGTCCCCAACAAAAGCCGAATGTGACAAGACGTAATCGCTGTGTTAGAATGTGTTTTAGAGAAAAAACATTTTAAATTTCATTTTTTGCTGACGAAGATATATCTTGCTTTGTTTATTGTTTTAATCATCACTGGGGGGCGAGAGAAATTAGAGAAAGAGAGGGTGTAGGGAGAAAATACATTTCACTAGTGAACTCGAGAGGAGAAATTTGCCAATGCGAACTAAACGTCGAGTGGAAGATCGAATGTGTTAATAAAAAATGGCTGTGGATCGAGCAGCGAAGGGGATGAGGGTGACAAAATACCCCAGAGTTGTGGATGTGTTTTTGAACACGATGAAGCCAGGTTAACCAAAACACCCAGGACGAAAAACTAAAATAAAATCTGCCAAAGAAATCGCACATAAATAAAGAACTGTAAGTCCTCTCTCTCTCTCTCTCTCTCATATGATGAATTAATGTTTCCTCTTGTTTTGCTCTTTTTTTGTTGTTCATTGATATATTTTCCGTTCTGTATTTTTAAGACCCCCTGGCCCATCCTCATGACATTTTTGTTGTCTAATCTCACCTTTTCTTTCTCCTTCTCCTGTGAAATATATCGAACCTAGAGGACCTTTTCCTTTCATAAGCACATTTATGTAGTTGCAACGTGGAGCGTGATCATAACTAAAGTGGAGGCTTGCGTCTGGGATGACTCTTTCTTTATAAGACGCATGAAAACAGGTGAGAAATGTCGAAGTTTGTAAAATTAAGGGATAAGATGTCTAAGGTAGAAGAATTTTTAAAGTTGCCCACACAAATTAATCGAAGTCGATATTATAGCAGTAGGCAGGCACTACGGACTAAATGTTAGGCCTGCTCTTCAGAAGGCACAATTAATTCCCATAGTAGCCTTAAAAGTAAAAATGAAAACTTTAGGACAAGCAGATAGTCTTATAGAATCTCCAACAGCTGACGGACTATGCAAGCTAGCAAAAGACGATTTAGTTATAGTAGAAAAACACTACGGACTTATGATTTAGTTGAGATGGTAGCAGACTATCTTTTCAATAACTTCATGATAGATGAAAACGATCTAAAAAGTTGGGAAGAATCTCTTGAGTGTTAGGTGGATACGAAAATAAGGAAGGTGAATTTAATGCTAGCTCAGACAACCAGTAGAAGAGTAAAGAAAGAATATTAAGTCAATGCCGATTAGAAATAGACAAAATTGAAAACGGCAGCCATACCAGTTCCCTATGTGAAGAAACTAGTCAGAGAACAGCCTAAAATAAGCACACTATGTGCAGTTCACAGACCGATACCAAAAATGGGGTCTAGAAAAAGATATTAAAATGGAGAATAGGTTTAAAAATACATCACATGAATCAAAATTAAATATCCCAATAAGACAACAAACAAAAAATGCATGCAGCGTTGAAATAATATACAAAAAAAACGAATGAGGCAATTTCCCTATCCTGGTCTTTTTTTTTCATTCTCTATTTTTGTAATAAATTGATTTAAACTTTAATATTCGTGTTCCTTTGCTTCTATTGTGCTATTTGTTCGTCCATGACATATTTTACGGGATTTTGAAAGAGCCTCCCATCCCCTCTTGTTCAGCGAAATATATTGTAATCAGAGAACCTTTTCCTTAATTTGTTAAAAAATTTTGTTATGTGAGCACTTTTACATAGTCCCAACATAGGGCGTGATCGTAACTAAAAACTGGGAAAACATCTTTAATAAGCATCTTGTTCTATCAAATGAAAGCAAAATATGATCTCATCAATTAAGTATGGTAGGCTTCAATTGACTAGGTAGCTAATATCAACCACTTTGGCAAAAATAAAAACAAGAGGCAAACAATTTGATAATATAACTTTATTTACTTGCTATAAATGTTACCAAGCTATTTAACAACTTGTAGCATTTTTTGTATTTCACTTAACAGGGGTTCGCATACAGTGTAAGAAATGTTAACCTTTTTCTATGCACAAAGTATATTAAAAAAAAAAAGATTCCTAGAAAGAAACTTACAACACTTATAGTTCACAGGTAATAAAAAAAGACAACATTTACATGACACTTAAAAAAAAAAAAAAAAAACAATGGAGGGGGAGTACTAGAGAAAAACAATCACAAAGTATTTAGTTTGACAAAATACCATTAATAATTTACTTTGATACATCTCTAAGTTATAAATAAGAGTGAACCAAATGTTAGTTATTTGTATTTCTTTCTCCTTTCTCCCCACATATCAAAAATAGTACAATAATGAAGAGTTAGCCAAATTTTTATTATATAATGCATCAAATAACAAATAGTACACAAAACATGAGATCTATATATGCATACCGGTCATCAATGGAAGGCTGTCTAAAAATAGTGCTTGTCAGACATAGGATAAAATTGCCATAACTCAACTATAATGACACCATTTAATTTTCATAATTTTCATTTTGGGTGCCTGCCTAAAATTCTACCTACAATAAAAAAATAAAGAAAATATTGTATTCCAAAATTTTTATTGTTAACTGAAGAGTGACTGTTTATCTCCGACATCTTGCAAAGTAAAAAAAAAAAAAAAAAAGAGGGAGATAACTCCACGTAATTCAAATTTGTTAGATTTTTGTTCTAATGCCTACAATTCCCATTAATTGATTAAAAATTATTTTAATTATAGCAATAAAACTATTTGATTCAATTTACGTAATTTTTGGAATACAACACAGTACATCATAGGGATTGAAAAAAAAAAAAAAAAAAAAAAAAATCCAGACAAAATAATAATAAAATGTTGAAAAGAGTATTAGAAGTTTTGTGGGAAAAATTATATATTCACCCATTCTACACCCTTTGATTTTTTTTTTTTTTTTGATTAGTGCATTGCTTATTTATATCCTGTTTTTTTTTTTACTGCTAAAACAGTTTACGTTTATTTGGATTACTTTTTTTTATTTTATATAATCAAACCATAACCAGTCTAACATTGACTCTTATCTATAACAATGTATAACTTTTTTTTTTTTTTTAATGATTATTGTTAATTGTAAATCGGGATTAAAATATTTCAACAAAGTTTCTTGGTGTAATTTATTAATTTTGAATCCTTTAGAAAATCTACCATTTTGTTATCCAAAATGTAACAATTTAAATAATTTTCTGTTCTTTTTCAGGATTTAAATTCATGAGCTATCCTATTAAACTCAAATGAATTTTGAAATGGAAAAATACATAAAATTTAAGTTGCTTGAGTCACAAGCTTTGCCAAAATAGATATTTAATAAAAGGATCAGTTATAGTATAGTTACCATTGTTATTACTTAACCATGTATTAACTTTTATAGTGAAAGTTACTAAGTTTAGTAAAGATGTATCATTTTAAATTTGTAATCGTGCTTCACAATATCCTTATCTTGGAGATTCTAATCTCTTCTGACTAGATTCTTTGAACCCTAGAAATTCTAGGAACTCCATTGTAAAATACATCAGTGATGTTGCGAGTCTGAAATCATTAAGGTTATTGGGTCTTTAAACATCAGACATTCATATATGCAACCAATCTAATATTAATCATATTTATACAGGCACTATATTGTTTTTAAATATAAAATGGCTGACAAAAAATTGACACATATCTCTAGTTAGCAGCTTGTCCAATCAAATGCCGACAAGGTATGATCAATTAAATTATAGGCTTTTGATTTTCAACATGAAATAAAAAGAAATAGTTAAATTGTAAAGTAGAAAGAATAGTGTCAAAATAATTTTGGTGATAAAATTGAAGAATCTAAGAAAAAGTGCCAATAATAATTACCGGTTTTACTATTAGTTTTTGTGATGTTGATCAGCATCTCTTTATTTTCTCATATACTTTAATAACACAAAATACATGTTAAAATATATACAAGTTATTTTTTTTTGTATTAATTATTCTAATATTAACTGAACAAGTCACAAAGTTTCTGCCTTTTTCATTAACCTAATATTCATACTTTATTAGCACAAAAAATTCAATTGGTTAATAAATTCACCACATAATATCATTGTATCCAGTTTAATCAAAATGAAATAGACTTATCCAAGTATTCTGGCTAAAATAGTTTCAAAATGTATATACCTATTATTATTATAGTGGTTACTTGGGAAGAGTTTGTGAACAGATAGGACCTACATTTTTTTTTTTTATATAAACTATTATTATACTAAATGTGAATTAACCAATCTTTGTTTCTCTAATGCTTATTTCCTATATTCTGTAATACAAAATGCATCTTAGTCCTGGGATTAAGTTATTTTTGAGAAAAAAGTATTGTTTTAATTGTTCTGATAAGCTGTAGTTTATAATGAACTGAACCAATCGTGCATTTCTCTCTAAGCTAGTTATGTATTTCTCTCACCTCCCTTCCTCCCACTATACTGATTCAGCAATAATAAAGAATAATGATACTTTGATATAATAACAACATAAAAGTAAAGAGACTTATTTTTAGTTATGCAAGAAAAATGTCTTAAGACATGCCACAGTTTATGAATCTGTTAAATGAAATTAGAGTAGAATAAATATCTGTGGTTGTGACCAAACGAGCAACACTACATTTCGTACTGGTCTATTTTAGTAATGTGTAACATTTTTTTTTGGTGCTTGATTAATTCAAGTGAAAACAGGCTTCACAAGATATAATATTCTCAAGTTTATGCAGAAATATATATAAATGCACACAATATGCACATCATAATAATGAAGACTATAAAGATGCACAAGTTAAAGATGCATCACTATCCTCTTTGATCACCACTACAATGCAATTTTCCTTCAAGATTTTTAAGTGTTCACCATTTCTAATAAATATCCACAAAAGATTTTAAATTAAAAGCAAGTTCTTTTGGAAAATCATATTCTATGAAAATAGTCCAGACATCTGATAATATCAGACAAGACAGTTCTGTTTATGTTTAAACATTGTTTACTAAAGTATTTAGTAATTATCAGTTTTTGTTATTCTATTTTGTAATGATATGGGTTAGTTTTATGGCCTACCAACCAACGTTTGGTTAATTAGAACTTAGAAGGTTGTTAAATTCATGCTGTTTCTTTTCATGAAGTTGATTTTCAAAAGTGAAATTATTTTCATTATTCATAATTGTGAGAGTGATTTTTTGATTTTTGTAATTTTACATTTGTGTATGCATAATTTAAAAAAAAAAAAAAAAAAAAAAAAAAAAAAAAAAGAAAGAAAAAAGTCTTTTATATTATTTGGTTGGACATGTTTTAAACACAATTTATTAAGGTCGTTGCAGCTTATAAGAATAAAGTTTACTTTAATTTGTGCAAGAAAGGTGGGTGGACAGGGCATTTTTAGAAATAGATCCAAAATATGAAAATAAATGTTCAGCAGTAAATGTCATTCAAAGTAAATAAAATTTTACTAATTTATCCATTAAAAAAAGGGGGGGGGCAGGGCTTTGGATACCTAATAAAATGAATAGAATGGTTAAAGTTTTTTTTTTTTTGTTTCGCTGAAAGTCTTAGCTATAACATGTTATTTCAAGACATTTGCTTTCTTAATACATGTCAATGTTATGGGCTCAGAGCATATTCTGGAGAAAACATTAAAAAGATATATTCCATATTTTATATAAGTGCAATAAGGTTAATAAAATTTAGAAAGATACGAAGGGCGTGCAATAAGTAATGCCCCTGACCCACTTCCAGTTGTCTGATCTAGCTGAAATTTTGCATGTGCAATGATTTATATCTCTACGGGTTATGTGGAAAATTACAGCTCTGAACTAATTGTGGTTTGTTTTACAGGTGTTTGAACTGAGTCAGGTGTGAAATGGAGCCTTTGAATGTCGAGCAGTGATCTGGTTTTTGTATTTGAAAGGACGCACACCACAGGAGACTTGATGAAATGAAAGAAACTTATGGTGATAATTCCCAATCACATGACCTTGTGAAATGCTAGCATCGTAAATTCAAACATGGCTGGAAGTCTGTGCAAACAGCTCCCAGACCTGGTTGCCCCCCTTCTGCCATTGATGAGGCGTCTCTGTCAAGTTGAGGCTGCCATTTTGGAAGATTGGCACAGTACTATTCGCCAAATAGCCCAAGATGTCAAGATTAGTACAGGGTCTGTAGAAACTATCATTCATGATCATTTGCATATGCATACGGTGTCTGCCAGATGGATTCCCAGGTTGCTCACACCATTCCAGAAGCGAGAACGCGTCGACTGCTCAAGGATTTATTTGGAGTTGTGCCAAGAAGATGAGTCAAAGTTTTTCAAAAGACTGATTACACAGGATGAAACCTGGGTCCATCACTATGATCCAGAGACCAAAGCCCAGTCAATGCAGTGGAAACACTTGGACTCACCACCTCCAAAGAAGGCAAGAGTGCAGCCCTCCGCTGGCAAGGTCATGCTCACAGTCTTCTGGGACCAGGACGGAGTAGTGATGACAGATTTCCTGACAAAAGGTACCACAATTACAGGAGCCTATTATGCTTTACTTTTGAGGAAATTAAGGGAATCTATCAAAATCAAGAGGCGGGGCAAGATCAGCAAAGGTACCCTCCTCCTCCTGCAGGACAACTTGCATGTCGGCAGATCAGAAGCACGAGCATGTAGTTATGAAATCCTCCCTACTCTCCTGACCTTGCACCCTCTGACTTTCACCTCTTCCCAGCCATGAAGTTGTTTTTGAAAGGAAAGTGTTTCCCAGATGATGCAGCCTTGATTTCTGAAGTCACGTCGTGGTTTGAGGACCAACCTGGGATATTCTACAAAAACAGTCTCCAGAACTGTGTCAAACGATGGAAGAAATGCATAACTCTGGGTGGTTCCTATGTAGAGAAAGACTAATAACTGTGCCAAGTTTCGTTGCTCTACTGCTATAGGAAGTGGGTCAAGGGTATTACTTATTGCACGTCCCTCATATATTTGAAGAAAAGAAGCTTTAAACTTTTAGTTTATTTAAATAAAATATTCTAGTAGAGAATAAAAGTTTCCAAACAATGTCTTGGATATACGATGCTTTTTCATTTGTAAGATCTATGCTGTAATTCTAGTTTGGTTTGTTAATTGAACAGGACGAATAAAAATCAAGACATCGAAGTACCTCTTAAAACAAACACACACACACACGTTTATATATATATATATATATATATATATATATATATTGGTACTTGAATAAATTGCAATTTTTAAATGTTTTTACATTTTTATAGATTAGATCATCTAAAACATCTATATTATAATTATTTAAAAACTCATATTCTTACCTCTTAAGGTAAGAATATGAGTTTTTAAATAATTATAATATAGATGTGTTAAAAAAATAACTTCAAATATTATTAAAAATTAGTTGTAAGTTTTGTTTCGAAAGTAACTAAAATAGAGGCAATTCTGAAAAGCATCTTAAACAGGACTTTAAAACTTAATCCAAAGAAATGCTGCAATCTGGTTGCACTGCTGAAAACCGGGCTGAATATTTAAAAAAATCAGAAGCAAAAGTTCAGTTATTTAGTGTGATGTTTTAAAGCAGAAGACAAAATCAGAGAAAGACAATTTTGAGAAAGGTTATACTGCAAATGTATATCTAAACTTTTGAGTAAAGAAGATATATATACGAAAACAAGTTTCGATTAAGTCTAATATCATAATTGAATTTATATTATATTAGCAGAGGTACCCGGTGTTGCTCAGGCCATATAAAACAAAGGGAAGAAATGTAGTTGTATTTGAACATATCTAAAAAAAAAAAAACATTGTTTACACTTTCAGCGTCCTAAATTTACTTAACAAATATTCATAAAATCCTTAAAAAGATTTAATATCAATTATTTATGTGTTGCATATCGACTTATTGTACCGTGCTAATTTTTAAATTGTATTTTCAAATAAAAATCAAGTTTCATACATAGTTAAAAAGTTATGTTCAGCGTTTCGCAACCTGCACAACATTCATAAGACGATAAAAAGTGTAAGTTTTCAGCATCCCAAATTCACTTTTCAAAAAATTATATCAAAAAAATAAAAAATCGTTTAACCCTGCTTGAATAGAAAAACTTACTGAAATAAACGTTTTCAAAAATATATTAAAAATAAAAACAAAACGTTTGCTGTAAGGTTGGTGCAAACACAAATGTAAAAACTATTAGTTCCGAGACAACCCTCTAATCCATTTGACTACATTAATAGTCATATCATAATGTTGCGAATTTATGTACTTAACGTATCCGAAAGGTGAAGCAATTCACACATATTGAAATCGTTTGGAAAGAGACAATTTTACGTGACTCCTCCCCCATTAGATTCTGTGGTCATTAAGGGGGGGAAAAAAAAAAAAAAAAAAAATTATGTGCCTGAGCCCCTGTCCTTTAAGATGGTACCAGAATCATACTTATCCGTTTTGGATTTCAAGTTTTAGTGAGATGTACAAACACTCGCTTTCTTCTCCATTATATAATAGATTGTTATATTGTTCATTAGGTATATCTATGCATCTCAGCATTGCGATGTGCAAAATAGTCTTTCCAGAGTGAATGACCATCAGTGAGGAGCCACAACCTTTCAAGTTTTATGGGCATAGACAAACACAGCAAATCTTGAAGAATAAACCTTAACGAGAAATTCTGCTATTTCATAGATAGTTATACTCAAACTGATGATCTGGTTCTAAGAACAGCATAGCTTCGCATTTTCTAATTAAAAAAGAATTTATGTTGTGTGTGTGTGTATATATATATATATATATATATATATATAAGTAGTCAATGACAAAAAAAAAAAAGTTGAAATCAAGATGAGCCTCCACTCCTAAACAGTTTGTAAAGGGAAGCACACAAAAAACTTTATTTTTTCCAAGACAACTCCAATCAGCTTCAATTTAAAAAGAGTAATACTTAAGAGAAAGCCACCAGTGTGCATATGTAGGGAGAAAGAAACAGGATGATACAAGTCCTCTAACTGAACTCATATCCATGAGAGGTTCCAGCCAATCAAAGCAGAACAGAAATGCTCCTTTTCTGGTGAGAGAGAGAGAGAGAGAGAGAGAGAGAGAGAGAGAGAGAGAGAGAGAGAGAGAGAGAGAAAAAGAATTCTGCTAAAAAGCAAAAAGCTCACAGTCCTGCTACATATAACAAATAACATAAAATGGATTATATAATTGTAATCAAATGCATAAAAAAAATCGCTTGGAGATAAGTAAACAATTAGCGTTTCCCATTAGCAATTAGAGAAAAGAAGTTTACACAGAAGCATAGAACTAAATTAAACTAAATTCTAAATTTAATAAATGATGTTATGTTTTGGAATCCTTTGAGATGAGGCTTCATAATTTGTGTATTTTTCTTTTTTCAAACTGATATCCTCATCTTAATAGTTGTTTTGACCACGTTTTTGGCCAACTAATACTCTAGCCTGCTTTGGATTGGATTGAAACCACTATCTTCAGAAAATGCTTACTTGAAACCGTAGCGACTCAATGCCTCTATCTACTGCACCACAGGCCCCGAAGCACAGTGGATAGAAGTGTCTCTAGGGTTCCATGTGAGCAATCCTTTCCAAAATAGGTCAGAGGATTAGTTGGCCAAAAATGTGGTGAGACAACAGCTATGGAAGAGTAATTACTATGGATACAGTTACAAAACTCAGTGGTTAATCACTTGAAGGTCAGAGGATAAGTTGGGCAAAATGTGGTGAAAACAACAACTATGAAGATGAGGATAACAAGTCCACAAAAAAAAATACAGAAATTAAGAAATAGTATTTATTCAATATAATATTAGTAATTCGAAGTATATAGTTTAATTCCTAAATAGTTTTTGAAATTTTACCAAATCACTGATGTGATGGAAATTATACTTTTTATTTGACATTGGCTGAACATGTTTTTCTTTTGCCGGCCTATTTAAATGGAATTTCTTAGAAAATATGTAAAACTGTTGTATCTTTTTATTTTGAATATTTAAATCTTTCAACTTTGGGTGTGTGTGTGTGTTTGTATCACAAATAAAAGCTAGCTAATCAAAATGAATAAAATATCTTTTTTTAGATGGTATATAGAATGTTTTCAATCCATACTTGTTATTCCAGCATCGTTTAGTAAAATATTTTCGAGTTAATTTTAACATTTTAAAATAATCTTCATTATTTAATTAAAAAATTTGTTTTTTCAATTAAAAACAACAGACATCCCTTGTGCAGTTAATTTTAAGTAAATCCACAACATTCACTGAAATGTATCAGCAAGAAGCATCTAAACTCAAAATACATAAAAAAAATTTTTTTTAAATTAAGGGTAATAACTATACAGACTTAAAAATTGCATAGATTCAAGACAAATGATTGAAGATTTTTCTACTAAAGAATTTTGTGATGTTCACATATAAGCTGCAACTGAAAAAAAAAAAAAAAAAAAATTCTGCTCCCCCAAAGATTCAAAACCCCAATTCTGAGCAAAATGGTAAAAGCATTATGAACTTTATTGAATATTGCACAACATTCATGCAATAAAAGAATGGTTTTGTATTTTTTTTTTTCATATGGCTTTCATTTATAAAAATGCAATATGAAGACAAAGCCTTTCTGTAGAGCTCTTTAAAAAGAGAAATACAAAAATAATACACATTTAAATTTTTTTTTTTTTTTTTTACCACCAGTGTGCAGAGTGAAAATTATAAAAATATGCACTAGATCAGATTTTAAGGAAAAGAAAAAAAAATTAAATAAATTTTTTTAAATTAAAAATCACAACAGTTAACTTTATTTTTCTTCAAATTGTACTTTATAAGTTTTTTTTGGCTGTTTTCCAAGAACATTTTTGACAACACATATTTTAGGCAAAAAAAGAAACATAATAATTTAATATCTTTATAGATTCCCTCCCAATCGTAGAATTCTTTTCCATTTTTCTGTTTCCCCTCACCCCAACTCATTAAGACAACCAAGTGAGACATACGTGAAAAATGCCAGCAAAGAAAATGAAGAATTCAATCAAGAGAAAGCAATAGACTTCTTGATAAGCTAGCACAAGACCAAGAAATACCACAATACAAAAAGCATTCAGAACAAAACATACAGAAATTAATATCCAATCATCCACTTGGCCTTTCTATTCCTCCTTCCAATTTACACCAATGGCTGTCAAAATCTATCATCAGTTTTTCTCCAATAAATTTACAAATAAAGATGGCCATAAAAAAAGCTCATCGGGTAAGAAAAAAAAAAGAACAAACAAAAAACTAAGCAAAGGGGGGAAATATCTCATTTTATAATTGAATGACAAGAGCTTATATATAATCTCTCAACTTATTTTTTTGTCCAAGTCATCTTTATTAGTTTAAAATATCCAGGCTAAAATTTTTAAAAATTTATTTACATTCATGCTTAATAGATAGTTAATTAAAGTGATTAGTTACATTAAAATTTACAAGATTCAGAGACATTTTTATAAAACAAATACTTGGTGATTTCATTACATTAAAATGTATCTAAAAGTTAATGCATCAGCGAAAATAGACATTAAAAATGAAAGATAAGATACTCAACCAAACAAACCTTCTTACTATATTAGCATATTTATTCTTTATTCATTTCAGGTTGAATTGGTTAATGATAGATATGAAGATACTTTGTTACAAAAGAAAGTTGATATTTTGTCACAAATTGTATATTCAATGTTTACTGTTATCAAACATTCACTTAAACAGTTTGGACTGGCAGTAGTAAATATAAACGACTACAGTATTGTTAGCTATAAAAAAATTTTGGTGCTTGTTTATATTGGTGACCTTTTAAACTGATGCGTTTCCAGTAAAAAACATTATGTACAAGATCCAGGAGGAGGTAACTGCAATGATAATTTTAACAAGAATTAGCTGACCAAAAATGTGGTGAGACAACAACTATGGATTTTTAATCCATACTGCTGACTTGAATCCAGATATATCGGACCATATTTGTAGCTGATTTTTTATTTAAAATACTTCTAGCGTCTCTACTGGATCATTTTTCGTAATTTTTAGAATTTATACTAATTTCAGCATAACATGCAAGTATGTAATAATGTTTTGATGTGAAATGCTTAAAATTTGATGTGAAATGTTTAAAAGATCATCAATATAAACAAGCACAAAAATTTTATCGGCGAATTATTATAATAAAGTAGGAAACACCTCTTAAAGACTTCAATATCCATTTAGATAGCTAATAATGAATAGCTTAATATGGCCTTGTTTATTTAAGTATTTTTAATCATGACTTTGTTAAAAAATATAGATATGGTATTTAAAAATATACAAGCCAATATATAAATAACCAGTCTTCAGTACAGGTAATCAAAATGCAAACAATAATTTAAAGAAGTTGATTCAGTATAGCAATGGAGAGATGCCAATATTTAAAAACACAAAAAAAAAAAAAAAACTTGATTTTGAGAAGCATCACTTATAATCAAACTAAATAACAAGCAAAAAATCTCCTTCAACCGTTTTAAGTTTTTTTTTTTGTTGTTTTTGTCTATTTTCGAAGAAAATCAATAAAGCATGTGTCGACAGAAAAAAAAAGGTGCATATGTGTGTGTATGTGGCTGTGATGTGTTTACATCAGAATCCAATGGGTAAATATAAGCATAAAACAAACACCAATAAAAATTTAAAAAAAAAAAAAAAAAAAAAAAAAAAAAAAAATCAGATTCAATCTTAAAAACCAATGAGTCTTTCTTCAACTTTTGTCCTTTTCAAAGTCTTTCGTTTGCCAATCAGGTTAAAACAGGCAGAATTCCCAGAGAGGATTTCTAGCCAGCGAGTCTTTATTTTTATTTTTTATTTTTTAACAATACAAATTATTGAATTGCATGTAAAATATTTTTCATATAAAAAATACAGAACACAAATTAAATATTTTGAATGCGCCTTGCAAAGCAATTCACATACAATATCATCACAGCTATCACGTATAGCTATCTCATTCACGGAACAATGATTCCCCATCACTTGATCGAGTGAAATTCCGAGCTAATTCTGTCATTTCTAACTGATTTTTTGTCTTGCCACAAGCATGCTTGAAAAAATCATTCAGCTGTGAAAAAAAAATAAATAAATAAATAAAAAATAAATATATATATATATATTTATAAAAATAGAAATGATATAGGATAAACATTGCATCAATATTTAATTTAAATTACATATTATTAAAGAAAGAATTTTCAAACTTATAAATGTAATGACATGAAAACTAAAACATACAAGACAAATAATTACCGTGGGATCAATTTTCTTAGAGAATAATTTGTTTAAGGAACAAAACAAAAAGACTAACGATTCACTAGAATTCTTGTTAATCAAGAACAAAAGATGAATTAATATTTATTTTCAAGAGTAAAAAAAAAAAAAAAAAAAAACTAGAAAATTATCAAATATAGTTTTTATCTAAATAAATAAATTATTTCTTTTTTCGTTTATTACTTATTACCATTACAACAGCTCACTGTTACTTAAATCTAATACAGTTTTTGTTTTTTTAAATACTGTATACAGCTAACATACTTCCTAACTTCCGGTGTGCTTGCTACTGGAAGCAAGGCAAAAGAGTTCCTTCGCTTTTTTTCTTTCAAACCTACATCTTTCTTGTGTATGTACTCTTTATTTATTTATTTTTTTTTTTTTAATTATTATTACGTTTTTCCAATCATTCTTTTTATTATTTAATAATCATTGAAAAGTTTTTCAGTCTTATTTTAATTAAAAATTGTTGAAATTAGTTTTATTTTTGTAAGAATTATTAAAACACTTTTTGCACTCTTTTTTAAAAGAAAATGTTTTTTTTTTTTTTTTTAAAAAGAATTATTGAAAACACTTAAAACTCCTTTAAAACTATTTTGGGAATATAATTACAATGTATTAAAGATACATAATTTAAGTTATATATTAAAAAAGAATTCTTACAGCTAGATTAAAAGTTGCTAGATAGTGGGTAGTTTATTTGTTAACTATATAAAATTATTGAACTTTTAAAAAAGGAAGAAAACCCTTAGTATCAATATTGCTGAAGCAGTTGATACTTGTTATCTATGAAATAATTTTAAGAATAAGAATCATTAGTAAATTTCTGAGGAGTTCTTTTCTTTGATTTTATTTATAGATATTTCAATTACAATTATCAATATTACCACTATTTTATACTCTCCTTGTGAAAAAAAAAATGACAATATTATAGAGATTTATAAAAGTTTTTTTTTTGAGGGGGTAAT
This sequence comes from Euprymna scolopes, assembly GCF_053919585.1. Taxonomy (NCBI): domain Eukaryota; kingdom Metazoa; phylum Mollusca; class Cephalopoda; order Sepiida; family Sepiolidae; genus Euprymna; species Euprymna scolopes. The sequence goes on along the minus strand of NC_136486.1, from coordinate 38,480,652 downwards.
AATAAAAAGAAAATAAAGATACAGGTTAAATAAAAGGCTGGTGACTGAAAGATAATATAGCAATTCTAAGCGTTCTTCACTCGATAATAAATTCAAATGTGTATTTTTTGGTTACTAATAAATATCCTTTCATTCATCACACAAAACGTTTCAAGTGTCATAAGGATTGGGAAAAAACAAATAGCAAGTCTGTTGCAATCTTTTTGGTATAATACCAGGATATGATCATAAGGATTTAGCAAATTATATTTATAACCAGGAGTGATAACAAATCAATCAGGAAGCAGAATCACCATATAAAATATACTGAATCTCTTTGAATTTTTCAGCCATAGCTTGTGTGTTGACACAAGAAGGAAACTATGCTCTACTGACCATGACTGAATTAATACTACCATTTTTTATCTGGAATTCTTCACAATTCAAAGCTTCTCTGACTGGATTGGTACTGCCAATTTTTGTTTCAGAAAACTACATTTAATAATAGCAATTAGATAATTTCCTTTTCTCTATGATAGTTATTTTTTTGCCATCTCTTTTTCAATAATTTTTCTATTACAAGAATGGTTCCACATTCTTCACTATTTTAATAATGAAACGTTTCCTATACTGATTTACCTGTTTTTTTTTCTTTTTTAATTTTCCACTTTGAAACTTTTAACTTCACTAATTCAGACATTATTTTATATATCAATACTAGTGTGAACACTGTTGAAAGATTACCTCCCCACCATTTTTGATAGACGGTATACACTTGCCTTATAATAATGTATATTCATGCCTGTCTGCAACTGACAATGTAATATTTCTCAAAGACATTACATTGCGATTCGTCTTAATATTATTGTTATTAACAATACACATGAAAAAATTGAAATAGCTTAAAGTATTTCAATATTGGTATACATAGAAAGAGCTTGATGAGCTAAGAAAGAATCTTTTTAAATTTTAAAAATCTGATTAAAATTAAGGAAGTTATGACTATTTTTGTGCCTCAAACGTTTGGATATTTTCCCCTCTTTAAGACCATATGCGTTTTGTCACATTTTTTACACTACTTTTTCAGTAAAAATGTCATATCTTTGTTAAAACACAAGACTAAGCAATGAAATTTACCGTATAAGTGTATTTTTGTACAAGGAATCAGAATATGCAACTGAAAATATCCAAAAGTCCATGGTTTCCAAATAATCTGCAGTAAATGTGCATAAATATGCTGCAATTCCTTAAAAATGCCATGTATCCATAAATAGAAAAGAAGTTGGAGAACTCAAAATTGAATTGTAATGTGCATTATGAACAAAAAACTTAAATCTAAACATAGGACCATTTAAAAATGAATATATTGCAATATTTCTTTGGTATTATTGTAGATTAACACCTTTTGTTTAACTCCACCCAACCCCTTCTGACCACCCCTCCAAAATGTGATTCTACCTTTTTAAGCAATTATGTATGAAATGCCATGAAAAACTTTAATGAAAGATAAACAAATTATTTTAGAATTTAATGTAAAATAATTCCCCATTACAGGTCATTCTGGCGTTTTAGGGCAGTTAACTGGGTTTTTTTTTATGGGAGATAAATCCTGTATGCTTTTTGTTTTATTTTTTTAAAGACAATTATGTGTGTTTTTAAGAGGGTTTCTATGCAATGAGAATATGGGGAGGGTTGCCATTCGGACTTTGAATTAATTGTATGGCTAAGGAAAATTATGTGGGAACATACTGAAGACTTGACAGAAACAAAAACAATATTAGAGGGGGGGGGGGTTAGTTTCACAAAAATGTAATGTAAAATAATTCACCATTTCCAGCATTTTAGGGCAGTTAACCAATTTATTTTTTATGTGCATTTTTCTTTAAGGAGGGATCTATTTTTTGTTTGTTTGTTTTAGACGCTTGTATGTGGCTTACAGAGGTATTTTGTTGGGGGGGGGGGGGGCACTCGAACTTAGTGTTATTGTTAGGGTTAAAGAGTGTTTTAGGAGGAGACTTGCCACACATAACTTTATTAGGTGGGTTGCTAACAGTATTTTGTTTTACTATTTATTTTTAAGTCGTTACCAAGACTTCAAATATTTAAGAGTCAACTGACATTTGTCTTGTTCTCTGGAAATGCTCAACAGTCAACACTATTTGTGCGCTTGTATTACTTGCCACAGAGGTCGAAAAAGTTGTCCAAAAAAATAAAAAATAAAATAAAATTATAACAAATAAATGTTATGCAAAGCATGTTTTTATTTGATGTAACATGTTTATTCAGCTCGAAAACCATACAGTGCTTACCGATGACCGATGTATTGGAAAGTTAAAAATGGCGACCGACTATCTCTTTCACACGGTGAGTTTGGGAAAATGAGTTAAAAATAAAAAACTAGATAAAATACTGTTAAAAACCTGCCGAATATATATCCGCCTATGTTACGGTAACATATATTGAGCGAGTTTCTAACAGTATTTTGTCTATTTTTTTTTTTTTTATAACCCATTTTCCCAAATTTACCGCCTCAAAGAGAGAGTCGGCCGCCATTTTAAATTTTCGAATACATCGGTAAACTATGTTTTTCGAGCTAAATAAACATGTTACATTAAATATAAACACTAAAAACATATCCAGTTAGGTAGAAAAGTAACTTATCTTGCCTTTGATAACATTTATTTGTTATATATTTGTTGTTTGACAACTTTTTCAAATCTATGTGTATAGTAATACAAACGAGATTTTCATACATCTTTTGATTTTGAAAAAAAAAACATTTGTGGCTGTTCACAGTAAAACATTGTTTGAATTCGCTGTTCAAAACTAATGCAATGAATAAAAGTGCATGCAAGCTATATATCTACAAAAGTTTACTTTGTTTTTTTAACCATGTTTTTAAATTTGACCAGAAATGTGAGGAATTATAATGGATTCATAATGCCGAATTGGTTGGGATTGTTATTATACATTCTGAAAACCGAATAGTTCTAAACTAATGTTATTCTGATAACATTCTCTAATTAAACATATCAGACCATTTATATTCATATTTTCATGCTTTTCTTAATTCGTTCGTGAATAAAAATTAAAGAACGCGTGTTGTTTATACTGTGCTATGACTAATACTACAACTGCTGCAGTGCTGCTGCTGCTACTAATACTAACTTAATTTGACCAAACTCGAAAAATAAACATTTTTTTCGGGTAGGTCCTTTTAAATTATTATCAATTACCGCGGTCCTACTCAACATAAAATAATACTTTTAATTGATAAAGATAGTAAAAAGAATGATTTATTTACTAGTAGGTGTCCGATGAAATTTTTTTTCAAAATGTTCGATACTCGTCATATTAAAGTCTTATTTTTAACACAACAAAAAAAGAAATGGTCAAAAATATTTCGGACACTTGACAGTATTAAGATTAACACCTCTTCTGATAGGTTTCCAAATTTCATAACGAAATTCTTCATACAATCATGGTACGGGCCTTTAGAAAACAGGGAGGGTCATTATAAAACCTTACCGAAAACGCCATTTTATGACGTTCACATTTTTATCACTTTATTTGCTTAAAACTCTTAAAATATATAATGTACATTCATATTTATTAATTCATTTGAAAGTATATTCATTTCCGAACAAAACAGTAGTAATTTGAAGACTTGAAGTGCTTTGGTTTAAAAAATATGGCTATTTTAGTAGAACTACCTTGAAATCTGTAATTATCCAAAGCATTTTTTTCGTCCGTGTGTTTTACTATTGTTATCTATGTACACTAAGGTAAATTTAATTCAAAATAGTTGTTAATCTAAAAAACAAAAAAACAAAAACAAAAAAAAAAACATTTACTAAAGAGATTTTCTTTGATGAATCATCTTTTATCAAGACTAAGAGCCACTCAAGGATAAAGGTTAACTACTTACGAGGATGTTTTACAACAAATGTTTATTAATGTTAAACCTTAAAAGGACCATGTTGCAGCACTCAGGAAAGAAATCTTGTGGAGAACATGTTCCACAAAGAATAAGGTCTTGCAAAGAAACTGTTCATGGAAATTCCGTTTAATGTTAGATACACAGAAGAAAAGAGACACCGTTGATAGTTTAAACTAATGACACCAATGCATACATTTAACAACATGTAAATACTGAGAATTTTTTTAACTTACCTCATTTGATTTTTCCTTTTTTACCTGAATTGGAAAAAAAAAAAAAAAAAGGAAAATTTGGAGAAAGAAGGGATAAAATAAAAAAATAATAAAAAAAAACGGCAATAACAGACTGCTTGTATGTATGTGTGTGCGCGCGCTTTCAAAATTGTTATGGAAACTATTAAAAATAAGCTCTGATGAACTGTTTAAATGACCCCAAAATAAACCTATCAAAGAGCTTGTAATGACAATCTAGCTCCTGGTCTTTTTGTAGCAGAAATATTTGAAAGGAAGAGGCTAATTTTTGGTTATTTGCACCTTTAAATCTGTCTTTAGCTGACAGAGCTCATTAATCTTGGATGACTGCCTGTTTTGATTAATGAGGATCACAAACTTCAAAACCAGGCTAGATGGAGCTCCTCAAGCATTTCTATGGTAACCCATTTAAGAAAAGGAAACTGATGTAAAACTTGCAGCCAAAGTGATTACTGATCAGCTTGCCTTGGCATGTCATCAGGTTATAATGACAAAGGTCCAGAAAATGGTACTCATGCTGTACAAGCGTTTATCAATAAAATCCAATAATGTCTCTGCTATTTTATCTGTCAACGAAATATACAAAAATCTCCATGTTGATTGAGTAGCAAAGTGTACATAATGTGTTGGAGGCTCAGTCACAACTCCGCACACATCAAGCCATACAGAACTGCAACTGATATAAAAAGTTATCTACAAAGTCACTCATCTACAATCATTATATATATTGATGAGGATTAGGTAATATTTGAAGCATAAAACAATGTATTTTTCTTTTATTAATTCAATAATATTTCAAACAATCTGCATTGTTCATTGATGATTATTGATGATTTAGTGTGGTGCCAAAAAAAAAAGAAAAAAAAAAAAGAAAAAAAAAAAGAAGCCATATCAATTGGCAGGGAGGGGGGTAATGTTGCCTAAGTATTGTTTAAATGTGTTTAGAGGTCATTTTAAAAAATTGTGTAGTTATTTTATTTCTATTTAATTATTTATGTATAATTGTTGAATTTAAGCTATTAGCGAGACTGTTAACAACCATGTTGTTGTTGTTGTTTTGTATTGTGTCTGTTTAGTTCCATCCTGTAAATAATAATGATGATGATAGCACTTGGCATGCAGATCTTATGCTTTGTTATGTTAGTACAATTCTGCATGTGTTTTAATTTTGAAAAAAAAAAAAAAAAAAAAAAAGAAAAAAAATTTTTTTTTTTTTTTAAAACTTGATACTAAGTGTATCTGAACATGATGCCACTATTAACTTATTTTTATTATTTCATTGTTTATATTGCCACATGTAATTGCTAGACCTACAATATCCATTTGCGGATGCAGTTGTGTATTGTTTACTAAATTTTCCCTTGTAAATAAAATTGTTGATCATTATTAGGAGATTTAGATATTGTGTTATATTTATTTTTTTCTGTTTTCTTTTTTAATAAATTTTTTTTAAAAAGTTTTTTAAAACTGTTTTTGAAAGTGGTGTGGTTATTAGATTATTTAAGTTTGCGAGTGTTAGTGATCAGTTGCTGTCAAGAATTGTAAATTTCAACATAATTAAAACAATACATTGTAAGATGGTCAACATCATGAGATTTGGAATGTACATTTTCATTTATTATATATATATATATATGACTACTTCATTTAATTACAAATTAATATACAAAAATATAATTTATGTATGAATTTTTAGTATTTACTTCAAGTTATAAAAATATATGGCAATTAAGCTACACAGAATATTCTGTGTTTCATTCTTGTGAGAAAGCATCAGGCTTATGCAAACAGTTGTGGTTACCTCGCGTTTTTATATACGTACAGTCTATTGACGTTTTAGTTAGCCAATCAGCTTCCTAGTTTCCAATGGGTGGGCACTTTCAGGATAAAGGTACAATTGACCATAGGTTCACCCATTCCTTTGTGCGTGTTTTACATGGGAAGAGTAACTATCTAAGTAAGCTGACCTATTTGCAACCTAGGTGTAGTTAAGATATATATATAAAAAAAAAAAAACGACGTTAGATATGTGATTTTTTTTCTATAATTTGGATATTATTTTAGTTATATATATATATATATATATATATATATATATATATATATATATAATTATTTATGCATATGTATGTTTATTTTATTTATTTTCTATTAAAGTAAAATTTGAAAATTTTTTGAAAACTTTGAAGTGTCGAATATAATGATAAAATCATTTTTGTTTATTGATTTTTTTTTTGTAAGTCCTATATTTTGCTAATACATAGCCTCATCAGAAAGTCCGGTTTGTGAATTTCTTTTTCTTCATTTTGGTGTTATGGCGAAGATGCGAGAATTTACGTGTTGGTCCGGTGGTTTCAAGTGTGTAGTGCTCCAGTTTCGAGCAGGATTTAAAGATGGTCACACTTTTTGAAGACACTTATTTTTAAAGTAAAATTTAAGAAATTTTTGAAAACTTTGAAGTGTCGAATATAATGATAAATCATTTAAAAAAATTTTTTTTTTTACATTTTCAACCCAAACAAGGCGCATGCATTGCCACTTTAGTGTAGGGGGCTACTATCAGGGGCAGAAAATACAGGTGCACTATGTTGGGATTTGGGCAGCAAGATGTCGGTTCACGTTGCACTTGAACTTCTGCATGTCAGTACAGTTGGGGAAGCAGGAACTTGGAATGGAATTCCAGAGTCTAGCCGTTTTGGGGAAGAAACTACTAGAGTTTTTACATCTAGGGATCTCTACTGCGTGGGGGTGGGATTTAGCAGCCTGTCGGGTTTGTCGAGGGTGTCTACGTCGTGGGGGCACAAGTGTCTGCAGTTCGTCAGAGCATTCACCATTAAAATATTTGTAGAACAGGCAGAGGGATGCAACGTTTTGTCAATGAGACAGAGGCTGAAGCTTAGAGATGCCAGTTCAGGGCCTATCAGATTGGCTAATCTTTTTTGAACCTTGTCTAGGAGCGAGAGACTAGTAGCAGATGCACCAGCCCAAATGTGACAACAATACTCCATACATGGGCGAATGATGGCCTTATAGAGGTACAGGATACTTTCAGGTGTCAGCAGTTAGAGAGAGCCTACCTTTTTCGCAGCGGCCCTGGCAATGTTTTCAATATAACTGTTCCAACTCATGTTTCCTGTGAACGTTAGGCCAAGCAGTTTGAAAGATGTACTCTCAGACAGGGAGTCACTGGCCATTGCTATTGGTGGCAGAGAAGGTTTCTTGTAATTATTGAAGGAAACCAGTTTAGTCTTGGCAGCATTGAATGTGACCATCCATTTATGTCCCCATTCAACTACAGATTGGAGGTCATCCTCTAGTGTTTTTGCCATTTCTTTAGATATGTGTTCGTTTGTTTTCCTGTCATGCCTGTTATAGAGTGTAGTGTCATCAGCATATATACCCATCTCAGAGGCAGTTTTGTCGGGGAAGTCATTAATAAATATTAGGAACAATAGAGGTCCAAGGATAGACCCGAGGCACTCCTGCATTTATATCACACTGTTTAGACGTACGACCGTCGAGGACAACCTGGATTTTTCTCTTATCTAAGAAGGATTTAATTATGTTAAGTATTCTACCAGTGATACCGTACGATTTAATTTTCCTGCCATACCCTGTCAAAAGCCTTAGATATATCTAGAGCTACCGCTCTGCCCTCCCCCGCTTTGTCCAGTGAATGATATATACGTTCAGAGATTATAGCGAGGATGTCAGCTGTGGAACGGGCATGTCTAAATCCATATTGTTTGTCAGCCAGAAGTTTAGCATCTGTAAGGTGCCGGACTAGAGCATGGTTAATTATGGTCTCAAATATTTTGACGAAAAGTGGGAGGAGGCTAATAGGGCGATAATTTGATGGGTCAGTTCTTTCGCCAGAATTCTTGAATATTGGTACCACAGAAGCAGTTTTCCAACAGCCCGGAAAGCATGATTCATTAAAGCATTTGTTGTAGAGTTTGGAGAGAACTGGGGCTACTTCGGCTGAGCACTTTTTTAATAGCACAGCTGGGATGAGATCAGGTCCACATGCTTTTGAAGTGTCAAGGTTTTTTATGATAGCATGTACCTGAGCAGGGGTGATTTTTAGATCGTCTAGCGTGGCGTCTGTCCGCAAAGGAAAGTCAGGCAGGGGGTAGTTGGTAGGGTCCAGTGTGGAGTTAGAGGCAAACCGGCTGGCAAGCATATTAGCCTTGTCAGTTTTCTGAGCAAACAATCTCGTGATTATTGATTTATTTTTTTGTAAGTCGACCCTGATGAGGCTATGTATTAGCAAAATATAGGACTTTGAAACTGGAGCACTACACACTTCGAAACTGGAGCACTACACACTTGAAACCACCGGACCAACACGTAAATTCTCGCGTCTTCGCCATAACACCAAAATGAAGAAAAAGAAATTCATGAACCGGACTTTCGACCCTGATGAGGCTATGTATTAGCGAAATATAGGACTTAAAAAAAAAAAAAAAATCAATGAACAAAAATGATTTTATCATTATATTCGACACTTCAAAGTTTTCAAAAAGTTTTAGTCTGATGAAACCAAAATAGAATTATTCAATCATAGCCACTAACATCAGGTTAGGAGAAAGGAAGAGTTCAAGCCGAAGAACACCATCCCAACTGTTAAATTCCGTGGAGAAAACAATGGGGTGGGGCTGCTTTTCTTCCAGCGGCACTGGAAAACTTCTTATCATTAAAGAACGTATAAACAGTGCTATTGTTCGGAATATTTTGGAGGAAAATTTGTTTGAATCTGCTCAAATGTTGAACTTGAGCAAAATTAACACAGAAATAGTTTGTTGAACATAATATAAATGTGTTGCCGTGGCCCAGTCAGTCCCGGACCTTAATCCGATTGAGAATTTATGGCGAGAGCTCAAAGTACGGGTCAATAAACGTCAACCCAATAATCTGAAACAATTGAAACAAATTTGTAAGGAGGAATGGTCTAAAATTCCTCCTTGTATCAAAGTATAGGAAACGTTTGCATGCAGTGGTAAGCAATAAGGGTAATGCAACAAAGTATTAAATGATCATTTGTTACTATGTATCAAATAGGTTTTACACTAGCAATTTCAGAATTTTCGTTTTGATATCTTTTCTAAAATGAATAGGTTAACTTTCCGATTAGTAATATGCTAGTTATGATGCAAGCTTTATCCAGTTAAAATTTCCATTTTATAAGTGTTTATTAAAATGAAAAATAAAATTTTTCAGCATGTATCGAATACTTATTATCCCCACTGTGCTTATATATATATTCATGAGCAAAAAAAAAAAAAAATGGGCCAAGAGTGAAAGGAAGAAATCGATTTTTCAATATTTTTCCATGAATTTTTGTTAATTTTAATTGAAAATTTCTATTTTGCAGATCATTATTATTATAGCATATAATAATAAGTGGAAAAAATAATCCTAAAAATGGTAAGACCGCATCTTGGCAAGGATATAAAAAACCGAATTGCAGGATTAAGGCAGTCCAAAATGATTACAAGCAGATTTTTGATATCTTAAGAAAAGAAAATGTGAAAACATCTCTTTCTATAGTGAAGCGAATTGGTCAAAGGTTCAAAGTCGAAGGCTTGGTAAAACAGAAATCTGGATCTGGTCGCCCTAGAGCATCCACTTTGAAAGACGACCACAGGCTTAAATTAACTGTTTTGAAGGATTGAAAGAAAACTTATATTGACCATAGAAAGAATTCAAAACAGGGGTTGGAAATTCTTTCTAGATATACAATATCTAGACGAATAAAAGAAATGGGATTTTCCTCTAAAAGGTGTGCAAAGAAACCACTTTTATCTAAGAAGAATATTAATAATAGAAAGAGATTATTCTCAGGTTATGGCAAGAAAGATACAGACTGGTTCATAAATGTTTTCTGGTTTGATGAATCAAGATTTTGTTCCTTGTTAGTGATGCTCCCGAACGATGCAATCAAAGAACTTGAGAAAGATTTTTGCCAAGTTGCATCAAATCGACAGTTAAACACGGGAATGGAGGGATAATGGTATGGGGAACTTTTACTGCAGCAGAAGTTGGGGAACGTATTAGATGTGAGAAGTCAATCAATGCAAAGGAATACATTCAAATATTAGAAACAGGACTGTTACTAAGTATCCAGAAGCTGGGAATATCCCAGAACATTATTTTTCAACATGATAATGCCCCTGCACACACTGCTAAAGTCACAAAAAATGGTTTTCTGATAATTCAATTGATATGATATTTTGGCTAGGTCAAAGCCCCGATTTAAACCCAATCGAGAATATTTGGTCCATAATATCTCGTGCATTGTCCGGAAGAACTTTTGATAACAATGACAAACTGTGGGAAGCTGTGCAAAGCGAATGAAATAGTATCTCCTCTTCAGTGTTCGACTTTGGTTGAGAGCATGTCTTAAAGGATTGATCTTTTAAAGAAATCAGAAGGGAATGTGATTCCATCCTAAGCATTTATTAAAGTAAATGTCTTGTTCTGTGTTATTAGTCTCGTTTAAGTTTCCTTGTTCAATATAGCTTTTAGTGCAATAAAATGTATAAAATTTGTTTGGCCCATTTTTTTTTTTTTCCCCTCACGAGTGTGTGTGTGTGTGTATATATATATATATAGTAATTTATAAAATATACATGGCGATTAAGCTACACTGAATATTTGGCGTTTCATCCACTCTAGGATTCCTCAAGCTTTCGTATATTAATTTTATGTGAGTAAATGAAGTAGTTATATGATATACACACACACACACACACACACACACACACATATATATATATGAAACATTAATATTTTATAATTATTCAATAATAAATATTTACACACACCATTTTGGAATCTTATTTAATGTTATCTCTTCACTCATGCAATGCCAGGTAGCTCTGCTAGTATGAAAATATTTGAAAGTAATAAATTCAAAGTCTAATGTAAGAAATTACTTACAGAAGGAGGGGATTTTGGCAGCCGACTGACACCTTCAAGTTGATCTTCAGCAATTGTTTCTTTCATCAGAAAAGATGGGGACAAGAGGAGACTGTCATCACTAATTAAAGATTTACTCTAAAAAGAGAAAGAATTAATAGTGATGAGGCTTCAAATCGAAAATGACAACTGCAATATTAAAAGCTGTATTAATAAAAAGAAAAACGTTCTTTGAAGAAGTATTGTTTTTAGATTTGGAATTATTTTTAGCACTAGAAACCATTACCAATGCAATTATATAAATATTTAAAAAACTTTTTTAAATCTAGATGAGTAAATGGTACATTCAAAACTTTAAGGATTGAAACATAAAACGTGATCAGGAGTGCCCATTAAGATCTAATGATCAGCAAAAGAAAAGTCACTAAAATTGCATTGTTAATAGCTGTTATGGCTTAAAATAATTTTTGCGTTAATAATTTTTTAGATACCTTGGAGTTTACACAAAGAAAATTGGCACTTGTGCATAAAAAAACATCTGGAATATGGCTTTTAGAAATAAAATGATACCAATACTTTATGAAGTATTTACTATTGAAAAACATAACCGTACACCGAAAATGACAGAAAATGATAGAATATTTTACTTATGATATTCAATTATGCATAGAATAGTTTGTCATTATCAGATTTTCATCTTAAGACTCAAAACTTAATGATTGCCTCCTCTTTGCATCAACAGAGTAAAACGTCTTATTTAATTTTTTTTTTTAATTAAGATTCTACTTTACATGTTTCATAATTTTTACTACAAGGTAACATTTTTCAATACCAAGTGATTACTTCATAAAGTGTTATTTTATTTTTAACTGTCATATTTTACAGATACATTTTATGTAAAAGCGTCAGAAAATCTACATGAAAATTTTTTTCAACAAGGAGAAAGGAAAAAAGAATATACAGGGTAATAGAAATTTGGCAAGGAAATAAAATGTTACAAAGTAACATCGTTGGCAAAAAAGTAGAGATTTAACAGTTTTGTAAAAGACTAGAGCATCCGTGGATTTCAGGATTTGTTATGATCCTAGTCTCCACCTTTTAATTATTTACATTATTCACTTCCTCTCATAATTTGCACTTTGTTTATGACATTCATCTTGTGATGTCATCTACTGTGCACTATGAAAAGCAAACAAAATCAGAGTTTTAGTAGTATACTAGACTATACAGGGCTTATTTCTCTGGCATTTAAATGCATCTGTCACAATGGCCTAGTAGTGATGAGAGGTTTAAATTCAGATCAATTGACCGGCAGTCCAGTAGCTAAGTGATTGACAGCATAAACTGAAAAACTGGGTGTTCCAAGTTCGAATTTAATTCATTCCACAAACACTTTCATCAATCCCATATCTGACCTTGTGTCTAACCTCCTGAAGAGGCGGTAAATAAAATATATCTGTGGATGTATGTATATGTGTGTGTGTGTGTGTGTGTGTGTGTGTGTGTGTGTGTGTATATATATATATATATATATACTAGACCACCCGTGACCCGTTGGGTCAGTACGTTATATTAGCTATGGAATTCATGTATGAGCGTGACACTTGTGGCATAAAGAAAATAGTTTTTTTTTACATAACAGAAGCATTTCTATGAAAGTATATTAAAATGAAAAAAGAATATAGATAGATTTCTATGAGTCGTTCTGTTTATTATAATTGTTATTTTTTTTTAAATTACAGTTACTGAATTATAAGTGGTTGGTCATACTTATAGGTAAATATGCACTGAACAGGTATCATAATCCTTATTATAGTTAAATTCAAATTTTGATATATCATCTTTTAAATGAAATTGTTAGTTGAAAGTACAGAATAATAAAAAAAACACTCTCCACATGTTAATAATGGCTTTTTAAATAGAAAATGAAAATAAAATGTAACTTTTTCATTTAATTTAAGCAAACATTCAGTACCCATTGTGTAAAGGAAAACACTATTTAATGTAATAGAAATGTGTGCATTTACCGATTCAGCTTTCCGTTTGGAAATGTAAGCAGACGACTTTAAAAAACATGGGAAGAAGAAAAAGAAATTTTTTTGTAATAACGCCCTCTAGTAAAAAGGTCTGCATTAGTTAAGGGGGATAACTCTATCCAGTTTTACATCACTGCCTTTTTCTCTCTCTCACACATACACGTAACTATTTCTCGCGTACGTAACGAAAACAGAGGGAGTAGGAGTGTTGAAATCTATTAGAGGGAAAGTGAGAGGTGTTTTCTTTCCATAAATTGTATAGGGTAATATTTCATATTATCAATAGATTCATAGATAAATAGATTTTATAATATATATTATAATTATCTATGAATCTATGTATTATTTGTATATATAAATAACTATTTGATCAAATTAAATTAAATTGTTTGTATTAAAAACGATATAAAAATTCCGGAATTGGAATAACGGATTGCAGACGTTGCTATTAACGCATGCGCAACCGGATGTTGAAAACCGGAAATCTGATTGCAAACATACAAGACCCATAGACTTTTAGTATTATATAGATATATATATATATATATATATAAAAAAGGTATTTGGCCATCTAGACCCGCTAGTCACGGGTGACCTATGTTCTATTTTAATTGATAATATCACCCTTTTATTATTTCAGCATTTATGACACGTTAAAGGATTTTTTCCTGTTGTTTTAGATGTCAACCCTATGTAATGGCATAAAGGATTTGCCCAGTATTTTCCAACCCATCCATTGAGCATGGAGACAAACAAACAAGATCCACATACCTTAAATCATATATAGATTATGACTTTATTTGTTGTGAGACAAGTCTTGAAATGAAGAGTTCTTTCCAAGTTTAGATCTTTGTGATACATTAGTTGGAAAAAATTCTCTAAATATAATATCAAACAAGGTGGTGATAGATAATGAACTGACACTTTGATTAGCTTCAGTGAAGAGCTCCCGTCACATGTCCATTTTTGTTTATGTGTTTCTGATTCTTCAATCCTATCAGTAGCCCTTTTTTCATTTTTGAGATGATTTGTCATTAACTTTCTATCTCACTTTGCATATTGAATTGATTTTTCATAATATTCAATGACTTCTGTACTTTTTGGCTTGTCCTTGACTTTCTCTACGATTCAAGATATTACAACAGCAAAATAATTATAGATTTTTTTTCTCTCAATGTAAGCGTTGTGTAAATTGGAATTAGAATCTCCAAGTTAAGATTTCAATACAACATAGAATTTTTTTTAAATAAATATTTCTTTAAATACTTAAAATCAACTTATTTTCAATGATATACATCTTCAGACATAGAATCAGTTTGTAGTTTTTATTTTTCCTTGTGACATGGTGTCGTTAGGAAATAAAAGTCTGTGTGGTCTTAAATGGAGATTTGTTTTTTATAGTTTCAGTTAGAAAGATCGTGCATTGCTTGTGTGAAATAAATTAGGCATTTTTTCCCGTTGATGTAAACATTGTGTAAATTTGAATGAGAATTTGTAAGCTAAGAACCTAATAGAATACAGAAAAACATTTATTTATTAAAATTTAAAATCAACTTAGTTTCATTGAGACAACGCTTATATTGAGGAAAAGATTTAATTCATTTCATGTGAACTATGCTTGATCTTAATTGGAACATTTAAAAAAAAAGAAAAGAAAATCATTCAGACTTTGATTTTCTAGTGACACCATGCAACAAGAAAGAAAAAAGAAAACAAACTGATTCCATACCCGATATATATCATTGAACCTAGTTTATTTTGTTTTAAATAAAGAAATGTTTTTTTTTAATTATGAGTTGTATTGGCTTCTTAACTTATAAATTCTAAAGGAAAATAATTATTTAAAACTCTGAAATATCCAACATTCGATATAATTCATAGTATTTGGGATAAATTTGTTTATTTAAAAAATATTCTTTCCTTTCAGTAGCATTTAATAGCAAGAAAGTGAAATGCATAGTTGATCCTACAATTCATGGTGATTGGAATAGTGGGAAAGATTAACTTGTATCATGATGATTCGCATAAAATATGATGATTCGCATAAAATTAAAAATTTCTGAAATCTTAGTTGAAGCTCAGTGCTCCTTGAATACTTTGAAAACCATGCAAACAGTTAAACAGCTATTATTTAAATATTCTCGGGTTTTATAGTATATAGACAGAGCTTAAATATCTATACATTTTGTGCCATCTGAAAATCTTGTACATAAGTAAAAAGCAAATCTTACCGGCGTTTCAGGCAACATTAACGAAAATGTGTCATCAAAGGACGGCGAATGCCATTTTGCATTTAATGATTGACGAGCTCTTTTACCAATAGCTTCATTTAACTAAAATATGGAAGAAATGGAAAAAAAAAAGGCAGAAAAAAAAGAAAAGGAAATGATTTAGTAAGAAAGGTAAAAAAAAGGAAAAAAACAATTATGGCAGATGAAAAAAAATCATTTAATAATAAGTGTGTAAAGCTGATGAAAAATCTTAAAATACATCATCAAGACTATGATAGGCAAATGAGTGGAGAAGATATTGTGTAACAACAAATGTGATGTTTTGTGAGTAACCAGTGGAAAAAAAAAGCTGGGTGGTTGTTCAGAATTCCCCTGATATTAAAAAACAAAAATACAGAAAAATGTATATTTATAACATTATTTCATATTTTGGGAGACATCAGTTCAGCTTGCTGGTCAGGGTGTTTAACATGTTAAAAAATCTTGATGTTTTCAGATTTTGTATATCAGGAAAAAAAATGAATTTTTTACTAAAATGCAAGTGAAAACTGTGACAAAATCTGGCTAGAAACTGTAGAAAATCTTGGAAATCAGTTGCATGTTTTATTTCAAAAAGAAATTAAAGTAGGAAAGAGAGAGAAGGGACTCAGGAGAAAGAAAGAAACAAAGAAAGAGGAAAGAAAAGAGGAGAAGGAAATGTTAATCTCAGAGGGGGAGGGACAGAATTAGTAATTTTCATAAAAATCATGTTTCAGCAGATTCGCTTTTTTTTTTTTTTTATTTATTTTTTTTTAATTACATTTTCACCCCAAACAAGGCACATTTGCCACTTTGGTGTAGGGGGCTACTATCAGGGGAAACATTTGCTGGTTTTGATACAGTACATGTCAGTTCTGGGCTCCTGATCAATGCAGGATTTAAATCTATGCTCTGTGAAATCAGAGAATCTGAAAGTTAGTTTCAAAATCTCCAAACAGGAGAAAGCTAATTGAATTTTGTTTTAAGCCGAAAAGCATGCATCCAAAAACATTAGTTTGATCTCTTCAAATCTGAGAAAAGACATGAAATCGTTTAACTTTTCTTTGCCCAAACTGCTTATGAAATTATTTTATGCAAATAATTATTTCTGTGTTTTCAAGAAAATGATCTCCAAGTTATTAATTATTAATAGCTTTGATTCGAGAGTAAACCAGTTAATTCCAGATCTACTCTGAAAACTGATGTCCTAGCTATGACTGAGAGAAGTGATATACCAGTCATTCACCAGAGCACAGACGAAGGAACTTAACCTGACAACAAACAGCCAGCTAACATATTAAAGGTATTGCCACCCAAACTTAGGGTTGTGCGAGTTTTGTGAGCTCAGAGCAGCAATTTCCAGTGATCAGTAAGTGTCTGGTTACACTTTGAATAGATCCATCACTCGTTGAGGTAAAAGTATAACCACTGTGACTTAGGGTTAGTGCCATTGTGTTTATGGGCCGGCAATGACATGGTTACATATTTGATCATGCAACAACTCCTCCCAGGCATGGTCATATATGATGTATGTACCCGTGACAGAACGAAAAGATCATATTCCAAAATTCACAAATTGATCATGCAGTTTTATTTTTATAAAAAAAAAAAAAAATCATGTGCTTGTGTGGATTGGTGATCTTTTAAGCTAACACATTTCAGGTGAAACATTACTACATACTTATGTGTCTTGTTGAAATTAGTATAAATTCCACAAATTATGTAAAATGATCCTAGATGTGCTAGATGCACTTTTAACAACAACAAAAAAAAAATCATCCCAAAGTATGTTCTTTAAAATGTGTTTAAAAATGGTGGACCCTTAATTTAAGTCAAAGGTATGTCATAGTGGACTGATCACACAACTCCTCCACATTAAAGCGTACGATAAAACTTGATAATTCAATAAATTCTATTTTTACCTGTAATTATTTCTCTACTGAATTTGACATAATATCTAAGTACGTAATAATGTTTTCACCTGAAATGCGTTGGTTTAAAAGACCAACATACTATACAAGCACTAAAAGTCATTTTTAAACATTTTAAAATGATTAATAAGAAACCCGAGGCATTACAAAACTGATCCTGCAAGATTGAATTATTGCTGAGTTATTTCCCTTTATTTCTTCACTAGCAGGGATACCCGGCATTGCCCGGGTGGAGAGAGGTAGTGTAGTAAAAGTATTAACCCTCAGAAAAAAAAAATTAGACACAGTAGGCAGCCTGGGTGGAGAGAGGTGTGGAAAAAAAAAAAAAAAAAAAAAAAAAAAAAAAAAAACACACGAAAAGCAAACTCTGTTTAAAATGAAAATAACCCAGTTTTAAAAAAAGTAGAATTTGTTTTAAAAGGAAAAAAAAAAAATCACATTACGTAAGACTCGAAATAAGAAAAATGTAATGGCAAATAAAAAGCTTTTAACCCTGTTTAAATGCTAAAACTTTCAAGAAAAAATAAAGACCACCATTATATGTACTTGAACATGAAAACTGAAGCTAACGATGCTACCTTGTTATCCACTCCCCACGATGATTTTTTTTTTTTTTTTTTTTTTTTTTAAATTTAAACCAAATCAAGAAAAAATGATGTGCATACATAGTTTTCGAAGTTGCTTAAAAAGGAACAATTTTTTTTTTTACCCTCCATTGGTTTAAACGTATTTCTATGCGAAATAATTGACCGTTTTTTTCTAATTCTCACATATCATTCAAGCGAGACATCGCTCTTTCAGATGGTACCGGTCTTGACCTGGTTCAATGCGGTTGAGAAAAGATTTTGGGAGACACACATTTTTTGCCTCTTATATATATAATAATAATATAGATGATTGGATACTCATAAAATTTGATTTAAAAACAAATCAATTACCTAATCGATTTATGTAATTTTTAGAATACCACATTTTCTTTCTGTTACAGGTATATACTAGCATTACAAGTTGATTTTTTCTTTTTAGATAATTGTTATTTCATCAACTTGCACGAAAAGAGCTATGTAAAAGATGCTTAAAACTTTTTGAATTATACAAATACCATCAGTAGTTCAAAAGTTATGAGAATTTTAAGTGCCAAAATTTAGGCTTTTCTGTAGACATTTTTCTTGAGAAAAAGTGGGCTAAATTACGGACCTCAATATTTCAAGAAATTCGGTAATTTTGCCACCATTTATTTATTTTTCAAGCTATTCTCATGAAACTTGGTATTCTTATGCCAAATTGTGTGCTCTTTCTGATTATGCAGTCAAATCTAATGTATCTCTTCACCATAAGCCATGAATTATAAATTCAGATGTACAAATTTCAATTTCTTTTAAACTGGCGCATGGTATCATACAGTGGGTGTCTATTCATAAATAAAACTAAGTATTATAGTGCTATTTAAACATAGCTTTATTGAGAGCAGGTATTTTCCTGCCTCCTCACCAAAAGAGAGCTTAATCTAGGGTGTAGCCATTGAATGCCTAAAGACAATTCATGGCTGATATTTACTACTCCCCTCAAAGAAACCAGTACCAGGAATCCTGATAAGCAACAACTATATATTCACCAGTTAATGGTAATTTTTGTCATTTCTATTCTGTTGTTTTATTGAAAATTCAACTATGTAAACAAAGAAATATAACAGTAATTTCTTTTACCTTATCTCAACAGTAAGATTTAAAATGATTACTTTAATAGGTTTTAGAGTATGCTGAAAACGAATATCGCATTTAAATTTTCTGCAAATAAGTAGTTTTTCGAATATTAAGTAATGCCATTTCTTATGTTATTGCTGATGGACATCTTGGTATGCGCGAGCGCACAACCATAACCCCGAGAAACTGTGCAAACGCACGTACCAAGATGGTCACCAGCATTAACATAAGAAATGACATTGCTTAATATCTGGAAAGCTACTTATTTGCAGAAAATTTAAATGTGATATTCGTTTTCAGCATACCCCAAAACCTTCAGAGGTAGTCATTTTAAAGAAAAATGTTACGGTGGAAATAAGGTAAAAATTTACAAAATGCAACATAATGAATGAAATTATTTATCGAACTGCCTAATTATCTATATATTAATACAATAGCATGTGTTCTTTAGTGTGTCACGCTTTCCGGCAAATTTGATTTACGAACGTCCTAGGTTCTATTCGATTAGCATGTTCTCACAGATATATTTGTTTTAAATTTTATAAAATTTAGGGTTTTATCTTTCAAAAGTTGTTAAGAAATAACTGATTTTAAGTTATTCCGTAATAAAAAACGATAACAAATCTCTCGGCCGGCTGGGACAAAAAATTGAGCAGTTATTTGGTTTCTTTTTTCATTGTTTATTTTTTGACATTTGTTTATTGAGAGAGAGAGAGAGAGAGAGAGAGAGAGAGAGAGAGAGAGAGAGAGAGAGAGAGAGAGAGAGAGAGAGTGTTTGTTTAACGGAATTTCAACCTCTAAGGGTTATTTAATGCCAAAAAAGTTTTGTTGATATAATAGGTTTTCAGTTTCTTGTAAAAATATTTTAAGTTTCTTGAAAAGTTTATCCTTTGAAACAAGATGCTTTAGGTTTTCCGAAAAATCGTTTTAGTTGTAAGAGGTTTGTTTTTCTAAAATGAATTTTACTTGTTTACTTTATAGGAGTTTGAATACATTTGTTTCTTTTAAATAGTTTATGATTTGTTGGGGCTCCACTTCTTGGAACACTTTTCTAATGTTTCTCGTCTTAAAATATTTCTCCCGAGTGTGTTTGCGTTTTCTACATTCTGTCAGTAGATGTTTAATTGTTAGTTGAAGAATATGCAATTTGGTGTTTCCTCCACTTTGATTAGGTAGGAATGACTTAATTTTGTATGTCCAATTCGTATTTGGTTTAGTACAATTTCTTCTCTTCTTCCCTTAAAAATTTTTTGTTTTACGTTTTTAATTATTGGTTGATGTTCATGCAATTAGTTTGCAGTGCATTTGTTCCATTCCTCTTACCACTTGTTTTCTATATATTTGTTGATTTTTCTTTTTAGGTCTGTGTGTGGTATTTTAATTTCTTTCATTTGGTAGTTTGTCTGGGTCATTTAATGCTGTATATAAAATTTAAATTTTTAGATGCTTTCAAAGTTGATCTTTGCTGGGTAAATTTGAGTAATGTTTTGATATAGTTTGTTATTTGTTGATATTTATATTTGGTACTTGTACAGTTTAGTCAAGACATTAAAAAATGAAAATATAAAAAAAAAGGTTATATTTCACGTAATCGTTATGAAATGAAGTTCTCCGAAAAAAAAATTTCACTTAATTTCATCAAGTAGTTTTTTGTTTTTTTTACAGCGAAAAAACAATTTGTTATGATACCAAGCAAAAGGTTCGATTTTTAGGAAGAAAAGCTAGAATTAAAGATGGGGAGGGAGTGTCGGCACTTTACATTGAGTTATCTCCCCGTGGCATGTTGTTCAGCTTCAGCAAATTTCACAATGACTGACTTCAACGCGCTCTCATAAGAACGTGTTTTTCCGCTGTAAAAAAAAAACAAAAACTACTCGATCAAATTAAATGAAATTTTTTTTCGGAGATCTTCAGTCCAAAACGGATACGTACAATATAACTTTTTTTTCGATATTTTAATTTTTTAATGTCTTGACTAAACTGTACAAGTGCCTTATATTTTATGGTAAAGATTTGCTCTTTTTAGGAAGTTTAGAATGGTTTTAGGGTTTTCTTTTTTTCAAAGAGTTCTTTTAAGTTTGTGGCCTTGTAGTAGTGTTGATGAATTTTTGTAAGGTCATAGCAGTCAAGCAAAAAGTGTTTCACCATATAGGGTTCGTGACATGGTACACAGTCAGGAGGTTTTTTGCTTTTTAGTATAAGGAGTGAGTCCTGTATGTGTGTGCTATCCGGATACATAAGACGATTACTTCTTTACATAATTTTCTGGGATCTAGTAGGTTTTTTTTAAGTATAGGTATGATTTGGAAAAGTTTGTTGTTTTGGCAATTGTTCCAGTCTTCTTGCCATTTCTTTGTAATAAAATAGTTTATTGAAGGTTTGTAGTCCGTATATGGGACCTTTATGTCACTTATTTGGAGTTTTAGGGAAGTTTTGGCCGCCATATCAGCTTTTTCATTTCTACAGAAACCATAGTGACTAGAGATCCAACAGAAGAAAGTTTTATGTTATACTAGACACCCCCGTGACCCGTTGGGTCAGTACGTTATATTAGCTATGGAATTCATGTATGAGCGTGACACTTGTGGCATAAAGAAAATAGTTTTTTTTTACATAACAGAAGCATTTCTATGAAAGTATATTAAAATGCAAAAAGAATATAGATAGATTTCTATGAGTCGTTCTGTTTATTATAATTGTTATTTTTTTTTAAATTACAGTTACATAATTATAAGTGGTTGGTCATACTTATAGGTAAATATGCACTGAACAGGTATCATAATCCTTATTATAGTTAAATTCAAATTTTGATATATCATCTTTTAAATGAAATTGTTAGTTGAAAGTACAGAATAATAAAAAAAACACTCTCCACATGTTAATAATGGCTTTTTAAATAGAAAATGAAAATAAAATGTAACTTTTTTCATTTAATTTAAGCAAACATTCAGTACCCATTGTGTAAAGGAAAACACTATTTAATGTAATAGAAATGTGTGCATTTACCGATTCAGCTTTCCGTTTGGAAATGTAAGCAGACGACTTTAAAAAACATGGGAAGAAGAAAAAGAAATTTTTTTGTAATAACGCCCTCTAGTAAAAAGGTCTGCATTAGTTAAGGGGGATAACTCTATCCAGTTTTACATCGCTCCCCTTTTCTCTCTGTCACACATACACATAACTATTTCTCGCGCACGTAACGAAAACCGAGGGAGTAGGAGTGTTGAAATCTATTAGAGGGAAAGTGAGAGGTGTTTTCTTTCCATAAATTGTATAGGGTAATATTTCATATTATTAATAGATTCATAGATAAATAGATTTTATAATATATATTATAATTATCTATGAATCTATGTATTATTTGTATATATAAATAACTATTTGATCAAATTAAATGAAATTGTTTGTATTAAAAGCGATATAAAAATTCCGGAATTGGAATAACGGATTGAAGACGTTGCTATTTACGCATGCGCAACCGGATGTTGAAAACCGGAAATCTGATTGCAAACATACAAGATCCATAGACTTTTAGTATTATATAGATAATAGAATGGATCCTTTGTAGCAGTATCATTAGTAAGGAATTGTTTAATTTTTGATTTTTTAATGATTCAAGTACTGATAATGAGTACAAATATGAATTTTTTGGAGTTTTTGTTAGTGATAATATTTAGAGCCAAGTTTATGGCTGTAATTTCTGCACTATAGATTGAGGAGTTATTTGGTAACCATTTCTGCTGAATAGTGTTTTCTGAAATAGCGGCACATCCCACTTTCTTTTGATCTTTGGAATCATCCGTGTAAATGTGTGTCCAATTCAGATAAGAATCCAGGATGTTTAGTTTTTCTCTAAAGTCTGAGGGGGAGTATTGGATTTAGTAGGTCTTTAGGTTGATTTAACAACCAGGTTGGGAGTTTGTGAAATTTTCCATGTGAATCATGGTTTGATCTATTGAATTGTCTGTAAGTGGTTTTATTTCTTCTGTGTTTAATCAAAGGGTTTAATTGTATTTTCTTTTTCTTTTTGAATAGATGTGTATAGATGGGATTGAAAGTGCATTGATAGACAGAATTTTTAGGGTTTGATTTGAGTTTTAGATAATATTGTAAGCCTCACGTCTCAATTTTAGTGAGGGTTCATAGGCTTCAGCATATAAGCTTTCTATCAGGGAGGTTTTGAATTCTCCCAAGGCAAGTTTTTTTTTTTTTTACAAGGTGGTCACCACTTATCAAGGCCTGGAAGCCACTCGGGGATAAGGGTTATTGCATGTACAGTACGTTAATGTTGAGATTCGATAAAGTGTCTACTTAAGGGGCCAGTTCATCAGGAATTTGTTTATGTTGGACTTGAAGACATCCAAGTTGTAGTCAGATGGGAAACAGGCAGACGGAACAGAGTTCCACAGGCGTGCACTTCTCAGAAAGAAGTTTTGTTCATGGAATCTATGTTTTGGTTTTGGCACAGATAAAGAGTGGGGAAAATTTTTGACAGTGGTTTCAGCTAGATGGATGTTTTTCGTGAAAGATCAGTGTGAGGGGATCAGGGATTGGAGTTCAGACGAGCACCTGCCATGGAAGTAACGATAAAACAAAGACAGGCTCGCAACGTCTCCTGTGGAAGAGAGGTTGCAGGGAAGAGAAAAGGGCATCCCCCTTTAAGCTACAAACCCTATTTTGTACCCTGTCAAGGCAGGATAGAGTGTTTTTAGCAGCTCCTGCCTAGATGTGGCAATATACTCCATCCTTGGACATACTTGGCTTTTATATAAGTAGAGAATTGCATCAGCAGTGAGATATCTTCTGGAGCGGTAGAAGGATCCCACCATTTTTCCAGCGACTTTGGCAATAGACTTGATGTACGTGTTCCATTTCAGGTCAGGAGTAAAGGTCAAGCCCAGAAGCTTATCAAAACATGGAGCTTCCCCTAGTCGAGAGCCATCCATTTCAATTGATGCCAGATGGGGATCAGAGCGTTGATGATGTAAAGATAGGAGCTTAGTTTTAGATGCATTAAAAGTAACCAGCCACCTCTTCCCCCACTGTACCACGTGCTCAAGATCAAAGGAGAGAGAATCAGAGAGAACTTTGTCATTTACAGCCTTTGATGTGTTGCTATAGATGGTCGTGTCATCAGCATAGATGTCAACGAATGATTTAAGTATGTTCTAGGAGATCATTGATGTAGGTCAGGAAGAGAGTTGGGCCCAGGATGGACCCCTGAGGGACTCCAGCATTAATACTGAGGGCCTCTGATTTCTGTCCATCAACCACTACTCTTATGAGCCTATCAGAGAGAAATGATTTAATGATCGAGAAAACATTTCCAGTTATACAATAGCTGGAAATCTTGTGAAGTAGGCCCTTATGCCATACTTTATCGAAGGCTTTTGATATGTCAAGAGCAATTGCCCTAGAGAGGAAGCCTTTGTCAAGAGATTCACTAATCCTATGAGATATAACCGTTAGCACATCTTCTGTAGATCTAGCAGAACGGAAACCATATTGTCTGTCACTAAGGTTATTTCTGCTGAGGTGGTTGACTACTTCTCTATTTCCAGCAACTTACTCATGACACACAGGAGACTTATTGGTCTGTACTGAGAGGGGGACGACTTATCACCTGAATTCTTAAATACAGGGCATACTGATGAGGTTTTCCAGGGTGTTGAGAAGCACTTCTCTTTAAGGCAACGCTTAAACAGTTTTGTAAGTACGGGAGCAAGTTCTGGTTGAAGCTTTTTCAGCTACTTTTTACATCTACTTTCCACTGACAAATGAGAATCAACAGTATACACTACCCTGCTGAGGGTGAAAAAGCACAAACATATGTAAATTACAACATGGCAATTTTGAAAACAACTGACAAAAACAAAAAAAAAAAAAACAGTAAAAATTGTCACAAAAGATGTTTCCATCACTCCTAGTATAAAAATACAATAAGAAGTAAAAGTACAATTATTTCTAATTCAATTTCGGCCTTCATTTTTGAGGTGTGAAAAGTGATAATAGCAAAATTTCACTGCTGGACAATTAGTAAAACATCATCAAATAAAACTGAATTAAATGACATTAAATATGAACATTCAATATAATTCTATACATAATGACTATTATGCCTATTTTTTAAACAATTCCAACTGCAACTTACATCATTAAAAGTCAATAAAAATGCTGATATGTTCAATTTTGGTGGCGGAAATAAATTACCAAATGTCAAACATACTAATTTCAAAATCACACATCACAAAAACTTAAAATATACAGATCTGGAATATTGCAATCCTAATCAATGCACATTGCAGAATGCTATATCATGTACTTCTAAAATAGCATCCTCAAGAAAATTTAACAATTTTATATAGTGTTTTTCACTTTTTTATCATGGTGATGTAATTAAGTAAACATAATTGTTCAACATCAATTTAACTTTAATAAAAGAGAAAGCTGCATGTTATCAACACGAGAGTTCTTTATGCAATCAGTATTTCTTTGCGACTGTTGAATTTCTTGCTTGGCACTGATCACATTCATTCATTTGAGGTGGTTCCCTTAACTCCTTCCTCAGTGAAACACATATAGGAAAAAAACTTCAGTTGTCTTTCTTCAATGCTTGTGGCACAAATCACTTGTTTTGTATTGTTTGTTAAATTGTTAGGTGAAAATACAGACTAGTTAGAAAAATACCTTCTCCTATACATGTTAAGAAATGGGTTTGCAAAAGGTTCTCTGCATAAATGCTATTGTTTTTTATTGTTTTAACATCATTATTTTATTTTTGTATTGGCTTTGTTCAAAGTAATGCTGTGATTGTTTACAAATGATTTATTTCTGGTTTGTGCAGAGCATTCTGCTTTACGTTAAATGCCCAGAAAAAGTCCTTTCTGATTAATGCTGACCAGTTTTAAAAATTTACCAGTTTACTGGTTTTAAAATAAGCAAACGAATTTGGCTGTTTTTCAGAACAGAATATTTTTTATCTGGTAAACATTAATCAGAAATGACTTTTTCATGGAATATATGTGAAGCAGAATGATTTGCACAAACTAGAAATTTTTAATAAGAGATTCATTCATTTTTTTTTTTTCATACGAGAATTTGCGGTGCTATAAAATTTCTACCATAACTTACCAATGGGGACTTGTTAAAAAAAATTGTCCAGTTATTGAGTCCATTTGAAGAAATCACTAAGGAAAGTTACAGAACTTCAACCATATCAATGATAATACTTACAATTTTAGCTTTGAGGTTATTTCTTTCAAAAGCTGTCCAATCTAATTCTGATATTTCTGACTTTAGCGGAATCCTTACCACTGTTGAACAATTTAATGAATCAATGGAAACAAGATTTTCATCCTATCTAAATGATAAAAACTTGTGTGTCTACTTTCCGAGATTCAAGATTCAAATTTAAATTTCAAAAGAATGACATTGAAAACACTAAGAATTGGATTCTACATTTACTTTCGACTGATGATAATGAAGCAAAATCAGCAAGATACACTCTGTCAAACTCTGCTGAGAGTCAAGAAGATCACAGTGAAAGTAAAAGTGTATCTTTTTCAAGCCTGTTTGATGAATTAGCTTCGAATAAGCCTACAGTAACAAATCAAAACTCAGAGCAGGTAGAAGCTGAGTTAAACCTGGAGACTTTATTGCATGTTCACCCCAGACAAGGCACAGTGCCACTTGGATATAATTGCAGGGATACTATGTAGGAAGTTTTGCAGCAAGATGCCTGTTCACATTACACTTAAACTTCTGCATGTCAGTATAGTCAAAAAAGCAAGAACCTGGGAGGGAATTCCAAAGTCTAGCAGTTCTGGAGAAGAAACTATTAAAGTAGAAGGCTTTCTTGCATCTGGGGATCACTACTTTATAGGAGTGAGATTTTGCTGCTTGTCGGGTTTGTCAGGGGGTATTTCGTTGAGGGGGTATGGAGTTTGGAGTAACTACCATTAAAATACTTGTAAAACATGCAGAGGGTTGCAACATTTCATTGATGAGAGAAAGGCTGAAGCCTGGCTGACAGGGCGGGACCTTTTAGGTTGGCAACTCTCTTTTGAACCCTGTTCAGGAGTGAGAGACTGGTAGCAGATGCACCAGCGCAAATGTAACAACAATACCTCATACATGGGTGAATGGTGGCTTTGTAGATTTACAGGATACTTTCAGGTTCAAGTAACTTTCAAGCACGACAGAGGCCATTTTCCTTGTAGAAGCCGCGGCAATGCCTTTGATGTATCTATTCCAATTCATGTTTCCTATGAACGTTAAGCCGAGGAGTTTAAATGAAGTATTTTCAGATAATTTATCAACTCCAACAGAAATACAAGAATCACAATCCAAACTCAAAAAGAATAAATCCCTTATGGCTAAGTGTACAAAAGAACCCGACCATCACGTAGCTTTACACCTACTCGCAAGAGGTGATGATCCATTTCAATAGTGGAAGATGACACAGGAAACTAGTGTTGGGACGATTCCTAAATTTTTTCCGATTCCAGGAAAATGTTGATTAACGAATCCGATACCAAGTACGACTCAGATTCCTGTGGAACTCTTGTTTTGAAATATATCATAATATAAGCAAAAATCTTTTTTGTAACAAAAAAATTTGGTACAGCGAAAAAATGGAAATACAATTAAGGGAATTTCGAAAACGATTCGATTTTTTTCGTAAAATTTCATTCATTGAAGATAAAAGTCAAAACAAATATTTTAACCATGAATTAAACATGCACCATGAAATTAATAACAATCAATTTCAGGAGTTATTTTATATATTAAAAAATATAAAGAAAAAAATCATTAATTCAACAAAAATACAATAACATCAAATTTCAAGGGAAATAATATGTTTTGTTTATCTTTTGATATTCATTTTTTTTGTTTTATTTTCTCTTTATCTTTGATAATTCTTTAAAATTTAACTACTTTTTTTTTTTTTGCAGTTTCAATCGCTAACTGATTTTTATTCCACTTTCTAGAATATTCTTATTTCTAAATGAAATTTAATAACTAAATCTTTGATTAAATTTTTAGCCTTTTTTATATTCAATCGTCTCAAATTAGTCCTATTTATTTGACTTTTTTAAAAATATTTTTAACAATGTTATTTTTTTAAATCTAAATAAATTGGTTTATTTCTATATTTATTTTTATTATATAATTATATACATATCGTCCTTTAATGTTTATTCTTATTTAATGCCTTAAATTACCTCTTTATTTCTATATAAAAAAGTAAGGGTTTGTTTTACTGTACACAGATTCGAAAAAGTTGTCACAAAACAAATATAGAACAAAGAAATGTTATCAAAGACAAGATAAGTTACTTTTCTACCTAACTAGATATGTTTTTAGTGTTTTTATTTAATGTAACATGTTTATTCAGCTCGAAAAACAGTGTTTACCGATGTATTGGAAAATGAAAAATGGTGCTCGACTCTTTGACATGGTAAGTTTGGGAAAATGAGTTATAAATAAAAAACTAGACAAAATAATGTTAAAAAACCGTCGAATATATGTCAGCCTTTGACATCCAGCCGGTGACATATATTGAGTGAGTTTCTTAGAGTATTTTGTCTAGTTTTTTTATTTTTAATTCCTTTTCCCAAACAAAGAGAGAGTCGGGCGTCATTTTTAATTTTCCAATACATCGGTAAACATTGTATGTTTTTCGAGCTGAATAAACATGTTACATCAAAAAAAAACACTAAAAACATATTCAGTTGGGTAGAAAAGTAACTTTTCTTGCCTTTGATAACATTTATTTGTTCTATATTTGTTTTGTGACAACTTTTTCGAATCTATGTGTACAGTAAAACAAACCCTATAATGCTTTTATTGGGGTCGAAACACGTTTTTCAGCCGCCCATATTGCTTCCTATTTACTTGCCTCCCCACGAGGGCAGAGTTAGATACAAGGTCGGTTTTTAATGTAGAGAAGCATTTATTACTAAAAAACGAAATGGTGAAATATAAAAGCAAGTTAAGCTAAAAGTTTTAAAAAATATATATATATTTTTTTTAATTCCAAGAATTAAAAAAAATATATATATATTTTTTTTAATTCCAAGAATTAAAAAAAGAAAAAAATTCAAAGAAATTTTGAACATTTATTACTATAAAGATAACGAAAAAGGGAAACATAACGAACAAATGAAAATAAAGGCAAGATAAGTCAACGTAAAAAGGAAAGATTTTTTTAAACAGCAACGGTCAAATATTTGTTTGTATAAAGCAGTTCAACAAATTTTATTTTTTTTTTTTAAATAAAGAAATATTTTTGTAAATAAAACACTTTGGAGAGGTTAATTTACTTTCTATCTCCATTATTCAAAGGGTCAATAATGGTAGAAGCACCGGTGTCACATTTCACGTGACCTAACTGTTCAGATTTTTCAGAACGAGGCTCGTCTGCTGGACCTACTTATCTCAGCTGCATCAATTTGACTTTGCTTGTTTTATTTTTTAAAAATATAAAGATTGACAAGACATTTTTAATTTACTAATGAGATTTTTCATTCATTTACTAATGGAAGAGTGTCGGTAAAAAAGACTTGCCAAAAGATAAGCGCCCTTTTCTTTTTTTTTAAATTTTTTTTTTTTTTAGTTACCAGTTGGAAAAACCACTGATTTTTAACATGATTTACTCGCAATGAGAGCATTGTAAAATATTTTTCTCTAAGGGTTAAGTATTCATCAACATTTTCATGGACTTTACGTAGCTAGACTGTTTTATACATAAATAAACTTCGCTCACAATTGAAAACAATGTTACCTCACGACACTTAAAGTTTCAGTGCAAGTGCAAACAGATAACTAATCATGAGCCTCAAAGTTTTGAAACAGACAGCGCCTTTATATGTGATGGAATAAAAAAAAAACTCATTAAGGTAAATAAAGATTATCTTTAAAGTAGTTAATAAAATTCTTGTGCATCATATTAAATAGGTTATGAAAAGTTCTATGATGTTTTGTTAGTTCTACATTTTATCGCCGAAACTGGAAACGCCATTTTATTTCACGCACCTGTCATTGAAATCCAAAGGAGAAATCAGTATTTTAAACTATGACCAAAGCATGAAATAAATAACAAAATTAAACTAGATAATGATTTTTCAGTTTCATTTAAATTAATTTGTTGTTGACCCTTCAAAGTTGCTTTAATTAAAAAAAAAATAAATAAATAAAAAATGTTTCATTAAAATTATTTATTCGGAAAAAAAAAATAAAAAATAAAAAATGTTTCATTAAAATTATTTATTCGGAAAAAAAAAAAAAAAAAAAAAAAAAAAAAAAAAAAAAAAAAAAAAAGAAAGGAAAACGAAAAAACTATTTTATAAAAATTCAATGTTGCTTCCATTACAAAATTGTTTTATTAAAATTATATTTTCTTACACAAACTTTTCAATAAATGTTTTTACAATTATATTTTGATAAATTTTTATACAGTAAATGTTTTGGTTTTCAAATGGCGCTCGCCCAGTTTAGACAATTATGAATATGTCCTTTTCATTTTCTGTTTTTAATAATAATAATAAAATATATATATATATATATATATATATATATATATTATATACACACATGTTTCATGAAAAAATTTCTACTTTCATTAATTAAATCGAAACATTTCCAATTAAACAATTACGGATATATGTTCTCTTTCACTTTCTTTATTTACTTTTTTTCATAGTTCTTTCCGGAAGTAATTAATATCTAGTTTAATTTTTTGCTATTTATTTCTAACTTCGGTCATATTTTAAAATACTGATTTCTCCCTTGGATTTCAACGACAGGTACGTGAAATAAAATGGCGTCTCCAGTTTCGGCGATAAAGTGTAGACGTACCAACGTTTTTATAAATTTTTGAGAGCAGTAATCTCACTTCAAATAAACAGTCCAACTTAAAAATATAAGAGAATCGAAAATCTAAGGTATTTTTTAACGATGCGATTCAGATTCCCCCTAAAATACACGATTCTTACGATTAACAATTCTGATTAATCGTCCCACCACTACAGGAGACCTTACCACTTAGTATAGGTGGTAATGTGTATGAACCTATGATGAATAGGCACTTTCCTGAGAATGGAGAAACTCTAATGTTTCTACATTACAACTTAAAAGTATTCAACTTTAAATATTGAGGAAACTATGAGAGCAGAGGAGGCAAGCAGTAAGAATAGAAGAGGAACTAGAGCAGCAGCAGAACTTCAGCTTATAGTTATTCATTAAAAGAATTTATACTTTGTAATTGGTTTGTAATTTATTTTTCTAATTACTTAAATATATTCATTTAAGAATTGGAAATTGTACTTTGCATTTTGTAATTTTAGTTAATAAAGGCAAAAAGCCATGATAGTGACTAGACACTTAAATGTTAAGTTAAATTGGTAGCTACTATGTTAATGTGTCAAAGCTATCTGATTAGTCACTTGGCCATAATGAAATGACTTAAATTTATTAGGAAAAAGAATAGTAATCAGCTGATTGTGTGCTGATTAATCGGTACACCACTAAAATATATATATCACTATTTCATTAATCACATAAATATAAGGAGATATAAGTTTATGCATAAATTTTCAGTATTTACTTTAACAGTGCTCAATACATAAGTACAGCTAGGGAGTAAATTATGAAAGTATATTTGGTAATTAAGCTACATAGAATATCCTCGTGAGAATTCGTTACAAGGATGAAAGGTGGAATATTTTGTGTAGCTTAATTGCCATATATATTTTCATAACTTACTAAAATTTACTAAAATATATATATAAACTGTTTATATAAGGTTGTTAGTTCCAAAAACTAATGCTTTTAACTATTTTTTTAAGTTCCTACCTGAGGTTTGGGCTGCCGTTTTTGTGCAACTGGTGTAACCTCATCAGGACGGGGGATCAGAGAAAGTTCTGTATCTTCTTCGATGATCTCCGTCAATTCATCTAAATGGCTGGCTGACTGAAAATATTAAGTGACAAAATACAAAAGTTGTAAGTTTTAAATAACTTAGATTGAATAACTAATATTAATATAAGTGTTTTATTTTTGTATAAGTATGTGAATTATCTTTGGTGAATATTGTCATAAAACATAGCTAAATTGTATCATTTCAAGAAGATATGTTGTATATCGATAATTGAGTACTTCAACTAGTGTAATATAATTGTTATTTTCTGTGTGAATGTCCTTAGAAAACATTAAGGACAGCTGAGGGCAAAGAGTTGTTTGGTGAAGTGAGAAGATCAAATAGGACAAAATGTGGGAACAGAAAAACAGGAAGTGAGAATCATGTGAAAAGTGACATAAAAAAAAAAAAGTCTTAAATTATTTTCTAAGAGATAATTGACTGGGAAGAGAATCAAAGTAGAAATATAAAAATGAAATCTTAAAAAAAAAAAAGAAAAAAAAAAGAAAAAAAAAAAAGAGTAGTTTGAAAACATGTAGAAAAAATTTGCCTAAATGGTTGCCAAAAGATATGTATATATGATTTTTGTTAAGAAAGGTTAGTTGAAAATTCAAATTTGTATTAAATTTTAACAATGATTTACAAAAGAATGGACGTTCAACAGAATTTAAGTTTGATTGGATTAACACACCTGTGCAATAATTTTTTCTTCTAAAAAGTTTGTGATTGTTTAAAAATAATTTATGTAAAATAAAAAAAAATCCTTTTAAATAATCAAGATAAATAAAATGTAGTTTACAGATTTAATAGGTCCATTTCGTCTTTCAATTTCAGCCAAGAAATTCTTGAACGGTGTAGGTGTTCGTGGTTTTGACTCCAAAACATCTTTACAATTCACTGGTGTCTTCAAAACAGATTTTCCTTCACTGAAAGAATATTTACAGATCAAAAATAATTTATTAAGCACTAGTTTCATTTAAAAAATCCTTACAAGCATTTATTTATGAAAAACAAAGTATTTTTTTTTAAACAATATCACCAACTTAACTTATAACAGTTTTCAGTATATCTTTCAGTCAATCTAAAATATCTAAGTTTGATATCGAATATTTTCAACAAACCAGAATTATGCAAAAATAAAAATTAGAGTAAAACTTACTTTTCATTAAATTTTAAACATGGCGTACTCAAAGTATCAGATTTTTGGATGTGTGAATTTGGAGTTATAGAATTAACAGGTGTAGAAACAATTTTCACATTGGTAAGGAACGCATCAGGACTGTTTAAAAACTGCAATATAAAGAAAACCTTGCATTAAACAAACAAAAAAAAAACAACAAAAAACACTAATTATTTTATAAAGATAATTCACATGTTTATAAAATATTACAATAGTTTCTTCATTTTAATAAGATTTGCTAAATTATCTATTATATAATTATATATATATATATATATATATATATATATATATATATACACACACACAAGTGTCCACCTAAAAATTACGAATGACACAAGGCATATCCACAGAGCTAAATATATTCTGCCTTGGACAGAATATGAACACATTTTTTTTTCATATAATATTCATTCTTAGGAAGGAGAAGAGGGCAACATTTAGAGCAATCTATTTTCAGTTTAGTGTAAAACTAACTAAAATATACTTTCTCAGTCTTCAAGCAAAGATCAAAGTATAGTATCTGTTTTATTGATCAGAAGAGTATAATTAAAATTTTTCTAATATCCGGAATGCCCACATTTTTCGGAGAGCTGGATACCCCCTCCCCCAATAACTGATTTCTAAGTTTGCCATCGTTTGGAATCAAATAAATGGCAATCTTTGGTGTGAAATACTATTTGTAATATTTTTAATAATGAATTGATTTATGTTTTTTTTGTTTTTTTTTTAAATTTTTTTTTTTATTACATTTTCACCCCAAACAAGGCACATTGCCATTTTGGTGTAGGGGGCTACTATCAGGGGCAACAACTACTGGGGTACTATGTAGGGATTTGGGCAGCAAGATGTCGGTTCATGTTACACTTGAACTTCTGCACGTCAGTACAGTTGGGGAAGCAGGGACCTGGAATGGAATTCCAAAGTCTAGCGGTTCTGGGGAAGAAACTACTGGAGTAGAAAGATCTTTTACATCTAGGGATCTCTACAGTGTGGGGGTGGGATTTAGCAGCCTGTCGGGTCTGTCGAGGGTGTTAACGTCGTGGGGGCACAAGTGCTTGCAGTTCGTTAGAGCATTCACCATTAAAATATTTGTAGAACAGGCAGAGGGATGCAACGTTTCGTCGGTGGGACAGAGGCTGAAGCTTAGATGCCAGTTCAGGGCTTATCAGATTTGTGACTCTTTCGAACCTTGTCAAGGAGCGAGAGACTAGTAGCCAATGCACCAGCCCAAATATGACAGCAGTACTCCATATATGGGCGAATGGTGGCCTTATAGAGGTACAGGATACTTTCGGGTGTTAGTAGTTTTCTAGCACGGTAGAGAGAGCCTACCTTCCTTGAAGCGGCCCTGGCAATGCTTTCAATGTAATTGTTCCAACTCATGTTTCCTGTGAACGTTAGGCCAAGGAGTTTGAAAGATGTACTCTCAGATAAAGAGTCGTTGGCCATTCCTATAGGTGGTAGAGAAGGTTTCTTGTAATTATTGAATGAAACTAGTTTAGTCTTGGCGGCATTGAACGTGACCATCCATTTTTGTCCCCATTCCACTACAGATTGGAGGTCATCCTTTAGTGTTTCTGCCATTTCTTTAGATATGTGTTCATTTGTTTTCCTGTCATGCCTGTTATAGAGTGTGGTGTCATCAGCATATATACCCATCTCAGAGGCAATTTTGTCAGGGAGGTCATTTATGAATATCAGGAACAGTAGAGGTCCAAGGATAGACCCCTGAGGCACTCCCGCATTTATATCATATTGTTTAGATATACGACCGTCGAGGACAACCTGGATTTTTCTCTTCTCTAAGAAGGATTTAATTATGTTAAGTATTCTACCAGTGATACCGTATGATCTAATTTTCCTGAGGAGACCCTCATGCCATACCCTGTCAAAAGCCTTAGATATACCTAGAGCTACCGCTCTGCCCTCCCCGGCTTTGTCCAGTGAATAATATATATGTTCAGAGATTACAGTAAGGATGTCTGCTGTGGAACGGGCTTGTCTAAATCCATATTGCTGGTCAGTCAGAAGTTTAGCATCTGTAAGGTGATGAACTAGAGCATGGTTAATTAAGGTCTCAAATATTTACTAACCAATCCTGTTAAATGAGTCTTGAATGGCAATGAATAAGATATTGGTCGGGACTATCATTTTGATAATGATCACTATGTTCAAAGCAGAAACATCTTTACCCTCAAAATGCATATATATGTGTGTGTGCATGTATGTGTGGCATTATCAATATGTTAACAGTTAAAAACATTTAAATAGGTTTCAATAGGAGTTAAATTTTCCATTGAAATTTTCAATAAGATTGAAATTTTCCCTCGATACCATCTGAGGACACTTGGGCCAATTAGTGGTTAGGTCCACAAAATAACTGAAATATTATAAAATAAAGAAACAAAATTCATTTTTAAAAATAGATTTAAATTATAAAATTTAAGAAAAAATATCTCCATAAAAAGTGTAGTTAAAAAAGATCTAAACATTCAAAAAATTCTTATTTGTATATTTAAGATAAGCACATTTGCTTTAATCTGTTAAAACCAATGTACAGTTTGTAAGAACAAGTATTTAAAAAAAAAGAATGGAAAATAACACCACATTTAAGAGTTTGTTTTTTTAATTGCTTGATCACATATTCTAAATGTCATATTTTAACTTTGCTTTCAACGTAAAAATTGTAACCAGGATTATCGTTGAAATTATTTTTGACCAGCAATACATACCCACACTGCTAGCATAACAAAGTAAAATTACTAGAATTGTTGATTCTTATCCAGAATTGAACCTTATATATATATATATATATTAAAAAAAAATTCAGAACAATTTTTATGATGTACATATTCATCAAGAAATGAAAATATCACATTCCAAAAGTCATAAATTCAACAAGAAGTTTTTTTTTTATATAGAAAATTATTTTTTATGAGTTTCAGTGATTCATCGTATACTCTAGACATTACAAGGTTGATTTTAAAATTTCAGTAGTTTGAATTGCGTTGTCTCCCTTTATTACACATGGCAGATCCCAACACAATGCCTTGCTTCCTCATAAAATTTGATTTTCTTAGTTAAAAAATATAACTATTTGATCAATTTACGCTATTTTTGGAATATGACATCTTTGTAGGTGTTTGTACATCATAAAGATTTTTCTTTCTTTTTTAATTAGGTTAAATTCTGGATAAGAACCAAATTGTTATATGCAATATATAAAGAAATTAGACAAATTGAAAATGGGTATCTATATCTAAAACAATAAAATTCAAAATACCTGAGATGGAGAGAATGGTAAATTCTTGATGGGCGTTACACTGGGTGTCCGATTCAAATCCTTTGGAAAAATTTTATAAAATGGACGCACATTTTCAATGTCTAAATCATCATCGAATTCTTCCTTTTTGAATTGGTTGTCATTCAAAGTTCCAATATTTTCTGTAAAACACTTTGGAGAATCAGGAGGTTCTTGCTTGATGTGAATTATCATACCAATATTGGGAGACGAGTTTTCCAGTTCGAAAGAATGATAGTCGGATGTGTTTTCCTTCATCAGATCATAGTTTGGCAGTTGTGGTGACTCAAATTCACGACACTTTTCTTTACTTTTCGGTAAGTACTGATTCATTTCTTCTTTTATTTTATCTTCAACTGTTTGGTAAGAAGATGAACGCGAATGATGCTGAAATCATAAAAAATTTAAATTACTACTACTACTACTACTAATTACTATAATAAAAACTTACAAGTTCCAAAATTTTTAAGTATAATTACTAAATTTGTGATAAAAAACCTTTGAATGCACCATAATGTAATAAAATTAATATGAATTATGAAGCCCAACAATAATATATATATATATATACACACACACACACACACGCGATTACCTGTGATCCACTGGGTCAGTATGCTATGGCTAGCTATGGAATAGTAAGTATATTAATTATAGCAAAAATATGCGTGTTTGCACATACAACAATGGCCACCACTTTTAACATAAAGAATAACGAATTACATTGTTTAATAGCCACAAAACTACTTATTTGCAGGAAATTTAAATGCAATATTCGTTTTCAGCACACCCAAAAACCTATAAAGTCGTTATCTTAAAGGGAAATGTTACGATGGAAACCAAGTAAAAATCTACCAAATCTTCTATCTTTATATTTGCTTTAAAAAAAATTTTTAAAAATGCTACATTATATACCGTGTTGGTCATCAAAACCTTAAAATTTGTACGCCGTCATTTCTGCCGAATGGCTTTATAAGCAAAGAAGTGAGACTCTTAACAAAAACACTTATCACAAGTCAACGGCTATAACTTTTGCCGGTGCTGTTGGATATGGCGACACCGATCAGAGGGGGATAAATATTTTATTAAGACATTAGTGAACAGTGAATACTAATTTTTTGGCTACTTTAGCTCTATTTCGTATGTTTGTTTTTTCTTCTTAGTTCCTATGAAAAAAAAAAAAAAAACATTTTAAGTTTTATTCAAAAGAAACAAAAAAGAAAAAAAAGCTGATATTTGGACTTAATGAATTCTCTGGAAAATTATACAACGCAAATTGCAGAGTGAAATGTAATATTTATTAGATAAATTAGACAAAAGTTTTTAGTATGATTCTTTAATTAAAGAAAACAAAAAACTTTTACTTATCTTTTTTCATTTATTTAGTTTTTCTTTCATTTTTATTAGGACAGTTGAAAACTTTTTCATTTAGTTATATTTAGAATCATTTTAATTTTTATTAAAAAAAAACAAAAGCTGATATTTGAATGTTTTCCATGCAAACACTTTAATTTATCTGCTTTTATTTTTACTTTATTTTAAATTCTTGATTCTGTAGGTATATATTTTAGTTTAAAACTTATTTTTAATTCATTTATTATGTATGAAAGTGCAAGTGACTATACAGAATTAATGTACAAACACACAAAAATTGAATGCGTGCATGAAAACAAACATGGTAACCAGTGAAAACAATATGGAATATATTGGATAATAAAGGTCTTAACATCACTACCTTAGATTAAATGAAAAATCTTATATAAGAGGGGTGTAATCTGTTGAAAAAAAATTGCAGAAAGACAACAAAAAAATGCAAGGAGGGAGTGTGCACCCTAAATTTGTGTGTGTGTGTGTGTGTGTGTGTGTGTGTGTTAATAGCCTTAAAAATATCAAGAAATAATAATTAGGTAATATTTAATGGAGAGACCTTTTCAAAGCAAATTTTTAACCCCACCCCTCTCATGTTTTGAAGTGTTTCTACGTATTTTTAAAATATTTGGAACTTATGATCCCCCACCCAGTTTGTTGTTTTTATCCATCCCTTCGCCATCAAACTTGAAAAAAATGGCTAATAATTACATGTCCCATTTGCCGATACATGGACAAGAAGTGGGTGTTCATTTTACATTAAATTTATATAGGAAAGTGATCCTCCGCACACTAAAATATTAATTTTTTTATTATTTTAAAAAAATTCCTTCTTTTATATTATCTTTAAAAGCCGTATTAGAAATGTATTAGAAAAAAAAAAAAAAAAGAAAAGAAAAAGATTTGAATTTCTTTTTAGGAGGTAAATTACGTTGGGTTGAATAAAAAAAAAAAAAAAAAAAAATACCAAATATTTTTTTAAAATATGTATATTGATCAAGTAGTTTTGTTTTTTCTTATTTTTTACTCTGCAATTTGCGTTGCATACTGTTCCAGAGAATTCATTGCTAAGCACAAATATAAGCTTTTTTCCTTTTTTTTTGTTTTAACTTTCTAAATAGTGTTATTTAAGCATACTCTGTAAATTGCACAAGTACCTGTTTTTCATTAAAATAATTCCACAGTGACTATTTTTCTATCATAATTGTTTTTTCCCCCTTAAATATTAACTGTTTGTAAGCATCTTAAACATTGCTAATTGTTTTCAGTAAAAAATTAAAACAAAACAAAGTTTTTGCTTGGCACCTTCCAGTGGTTTACGTAATCTGTCTGGAATACAATGATGACAATGCAGTCCATATTCTGCATAAGTACCGACAATGGATACCTCATTTTAAGAGTGTCTGCACAACAAGTCTATAGTGAAGCAAGGGTTGTACAATCTCCAACCGCACCTTTCTTGTACTAGCATTACATGAGTCCAGTGGCAAAGAGAAGTCCAGAAAGGTTGAAAACAATGCTGGGATAAGCAGAGAAAAGTTGGTGTTATTTCTGAGTTTTCCATCTCTTAGGCACAACCTATTTAATCTATAGTGGATGGAGAACATAATACAGCTCATACTTTTCCTAAGAGGATGAGTGGGAATGATGCTGTAAGCCTGACATTCCACATCTCCAATCCATGCCTGTAACCACTACACCATACCACTTTGATATCAAAGATATTCACCTTCCCTTTGTCGTTTAATTCTCACATTCCATAAATGAGGTTTCTGACAAAGGAAGATAATTACTGTCTTACATTTATCATTGGCTAGTTTTTGATATTGAAGTAGTAGTTTTTTTTTTTTTTATATATATAGCTCTGTACATCAAGTGGCTGTATACCTTGTCTGAAGTTATTTCTATTAAAAGAAAAAAAATGATAAAACAATGATGCAAGCACATAGATCTCACCTTTCTTCGATGTTTTCCTCTTCGTAGAATAGTTGGAGGAGTTGAGAGTTTTGAAGCAACTTTTGAAGACATTGGAATAAGACGGCCAGGCGACTTTAACTTTTCAATGGCATGTCCATCAAATCGTAAATCTGAATAAAAAAAATAAACATCATTTATCGTGCCATACCATAAATTATTTTGTTAGCAAAGATAAAGCGTTACCAATTGCAATGACGTTTAAATATTTTTTATTTAATAAGATCGACTCATTAAGATAATTCTTATTGTTTTTAAATAACCAACATAAATAATTTCACTATTATAATACAATGATAAAGTTTTGGAACAAGTTATCAGATCAGATTAAGGAGAGAAACAGTGTAGAACATTTGAAGATGGAATTAGGTGAATGCTGTTGATACTTTAGCAGAGTCTAAAATGTAATTTAAGATCCTGATAAATAGCTGTGCTAAGATCTGTATGTGTGAAAGGGAGATTCATTAATTAAGTTAACTGAGTATACATAACACAAATGATGGCATAACTTTCTCTGAAGCTGTAAGAGGGAGAGGGGGTAAATAAAGAAAAAAATGCAAAGAAAAAAAAATTGCTATAGACTCCAAGAATATCTTTAAAATACTAGCCTCTCGAGAAAACTATGAATAGAACATCCTCACTTCTGATCCTAAAAACAGACAATATGTAGCAGCAGTGTTATGTAATCACTGGGCAACGCCGGGTAGAAAGCATTTATTCAGTTATCGGCGTGTCTATCTATCTAGCAAAGTAAACAATAGATTAAATCATGGGGAAACAATTAGTGGAGTGAGATGCAGGTGCAGAACGGGTCAAAGGATCATGCTGTGACATGAATCAAACTCTGTGACTGATCAAGTTGCACCAGAAGGTATGCAAACAAGGACCGGATGATGTGTCAGGGGTTCCGGTTTGAATAAATTGAGTTAATTTTAGCGAGTTCGTTCTTATACGCCAAAGAGACAAGATGTGGTAAACAGGTTCCCCCATAAGGGGGGGGTACAGTTTTTAAATGGAACCACAAGTAAAGACAGTCATTCACTCTAGTCTGTTGTGACGAAACACCTGAGAGTGAATAAAGAAAATATATATAAATCAACCATTTGTCTTGGGTTCCTGTCCTGCATGCATGTAGTCATATGTATTATTCTCTGTTCTGACACACATGCACCCACACACAGAGACTAGATGTTCATGACCACTAGACGAGCACGCTGTTAAGACAGATGTAAAGACGAGATGATCATGACCAATAAATAAGAGTTAAACAAGACCGTTAAAAATTACTATTAAATAAATAAAAGAAATACACAAACAGATAAATAACAAACAGACTATTTTCATTATATAACAGTGGTACCAATTATAGAAAACTACAGAAACAGCAACAGCTCACGGTTTATAATTTTGAATCTGTATTTGGTTTATAAGGTTGGCTTTGATTAGTGCAAGCATTCAACTTCCTTTCTGGCATGCCAATCAGAAGCCATCTCTAAAGAGAGCCGAGCACATGATAGAAGCTAATAAAAAGAGTGAACACAGTTTATTTTTTCTTTTACCAGTTAGGCAAGCAAAGCAAGCTGACTTATCCCACGGCACTTCTTCCGACGACCCTAATCTTCTCTCTTCGCCATGGACAACATAGTTACTATAGCCGCACACATGTGAACTTAATATAACACGCACACAGACATAA
Organism: Euprymna scolopes; assembly: GCF_053919585.1. Classification (NCBI taxonomy): domain Eukaryota; kingdom Metazoa; phylum Mollusca; class Cephalopoda; order Sepiida; family Sepiolidae; genus Euprymna; species Euprymna scolopes. The sequence continues at coordinate 38,439,201 of NC_136486.1, read as the reverse complement.
CTCTGAGCCCAACACTGGTGTATGGTATGCATTTTCATAAATGAACACTGGCAAATGAATTCTTACAAACAAGACCTTCATCATTTCTTAAGAAATGAACACGATTTCTCTTCTCTACTAAAAAAACATTCATTTAACACCATGTGGAATTTCTAACTTTTTTGTCTTCATCCATACTCGTGGACTTATTCTATTATTAACACTGTTCTCTTTTCCATTCCGCTTTTACTTAAAGATAATCAATAAAGTTGTCTTAAATGTTAGAATCAGCGTCTACCTATTCTAAAAATATAGTTTACATCAGACATTATGCAATACAGATAGATTATATCTTAATGTCTAAAAGTCCAACAAAACTTAAAGTTTGACATCCACACACATTACACAAATATAAAAAATAAAAATTAAAATCAGTGAAAATTTATGCTTTCTTGACATACAGGCAGGCAGATACCTAAAAGACAATGCCATCAAAGCAGTCATTGTTATCTAAATGAATGCAAAAGTTGGGCCCATTTCTTGCACTAACAGTAACTAATTTGTATATTGGTTTTGAAGAAGGATATTTTATTAACTATTGTTTGTTACTGTATTTTAATTCAATAATTGTTTAGATTTTAACATAGTTCTGTTTTGCAATATTGTTTTATTTCCACAACAAATACTTAGCATTTGTGTTCAAATGTTTCTTTAGAAACTTCCATTCAAATTGCGATTTATTTCTAAATTGCAAATGAAAAGGCAAACTGATACCTTGTTTGCGTTTACATTTAAAAAGATAAATTTGTATCAAATCACCAAAATATTTATCCATATGAATAAATAAGATCTTGTTTTGTGTTTACAACAAAGTTATGAATGAAATTAATGTTTCAATATTTCCAGTAGCAAACTTTATAAAGCCATAGCGAGCTGACAGTCAATTAGTATGGAATAAATGAATAAAAAGGACTGCTCTCATTATCAAGCTGTCCCAAATGACTATGTCCTCAATAAAGCCAAATCAAATAAAAAAGAAAACATGGTCCTTGAAAGAAATAAAAAAGAAATGGTAGGTGTAACTGGCTTAATAAAATCGAATCTACAAATGAAATAATATAAGAGCCACAATCTATCGAAGACCAAGCTGTAGTGAAGTACAGATAGCAGCTATAAAAGAGGACAACATTAATACTTAAAAGAAAAGCACAGGGATGTAAATGTAAATTATAAAGAAAGCCATAGGAAAGGAGCTTTTGATCTTTTAGAGTTAGCTAATTGAAGACAGTAGTGATCAAATGGAGGGGAAAAAAAGAAACATTTAATCATAACCACAACTTTAAAGCTGCTTTTCACAGCAATATTTACCTTTTTTATTAAGAGCTGTAAACTTGATGGGCGTGACTCCAGGATTAACATCAGTCCCACTAATAAGATCCAAAGAGGTTAAACCTCGAAACCCATTGTCAGGCTCATTGGGAGTGGGAGTTGAAGTAATCACTGAGGGTTTTTTATCTGTAAAATCTTGTAATAAATAAAAAAAAAATAAAAAATTTTTTTTTTTTTTTTTTTAAAGTTGCAATTTCTTAAATAATGAAAACAAAAACATACTGTATATTTCAGTGTATAAGACAACCCTTAAAATTAAAAAATCATTTTTAAAAACCAATATTTCATAAGATACCAGGTGTTGCAATCTCTAACCTAGGCTAAACAAACATGGTTTTGTGATTTAACAGTCATCTTATACAACTGATATATGATGAATTTATTAAAATTTGCTCCAATTTTGTACCTTGTCTTATCTGACGGTCACCTTATATGCCAAAATATATGGTAATCTTTTTGAGAGAACTTACATCAGCTCCAAATTTTATTAAACTAAACAATATAGCTTCCAACTAATAAAAGAAAAGTCTTAAACACACTTTATATATTTGTAAAGAATTTGGAGTTTTGTAAATTGCAAAGGACAAGCTCTTCTTTTAACATTTTTATTTTTTTTTATTTTTTAAAATCAGTTTTATTCACATCTTCACTTCAACAACAGCAAGAGTTTAGGAACCAAAGAAGAGGAGGAGGACAGTAAAAACAAAGAAAATAATATGAAAAAGTACATGGTAGTGTTCCACATTCAATCCTGAGCAACGTTGGTCTTTCTGCTAGTTTATATATGACATCAGAAAAATGAATGCAAAATTAATTGTTGGTCATTCCATAAGATAGAATGCAGTCTTTCTATTATGTAAAAGGCAAATGTCTTTTTGTATATACAGTTAAAACTTGAAAAATACACAACACGAAAGTGCAAAACCCAAAAAGTTGTTAAATATTTTATTATTTGGGTGATCAAATGCCCATTTATATCATTTAATGTTATCAAGGCTTACATCTTTTAATGCCAAGGGAAATCACTGATTTTTTTCTTCAATTTCCCTTATGCTGACTGGAATTATGTATGTGTGTATGTTCAGAGAAAAGAATGAGCTGAAGAAAAAAGGGGTATGTAGGGAAAGAGAAATAGAAGTTATGTTACATATTTGCCCTGGAAAATGCTGGATAGCCCTGCTAGTTGTTTTTTATAAGGTTCATTTCATTTTAGTAAACATGGACATAGATGCTATTGGGATTCCAATGAAATAGGAATTGCCAACATTGCTAATTCCATAGTCATCAATGTTTAAAGATTTCTGTCAGAATTTTATGCAAGCACAGATACATAAACTAACTCCTTCCTGTTGTCCCTGTTGTCTAATGATGCCATTCCAATGAATCTTCAGATGACTAATATACAATAAGTGATTCATGTTGTCCGATACAAACAGAACAGTTGAGGGCACAGATAATGAATGAAGATTTGCTTTTGGTGTTAGGTCTCTTGAGATATTTACGATTATATCAATAATATTGGCTCTCCTAAAGCTCATGTACCCTTTGTAGACAGAACTGCTAAAAGATGAGTGTTGAGCAGCAATGTCTCCAGCTGATTTTGGTTTAGATCATTGTTTTTCAAATGGACCTCCTAAATTTTTCTGATAAAGGCAGGTAGCTGTGTAAGCTCAATAAAAGTGGCAGCAAGAATGTGCATATCTCAACAGCATTTCTTCATTGCAACAAAGCATAATCTAACAAGAGGTTACCAAATACACAGCTGCAGAAGACTGACAAAACTTCAATTCAACAAAAGACTACTTATTGTGTGCTGCTATGCACGTCGAAGTTTTACCAAGAAATTAATTTATTCACCTTTTATCATATCTTGTTTTCATTCTTCTGGCTAAACTGGGGAGAAAGACTGGTTTAGCTGCTAATAATTTGACTATGTAGCAGCTATTATTGGAATACATAGTACCATCAGTGCTCGTCGTATAACCAGATACCAACACACTTTTATGAATAACTTAAAAATGTTTATGGATTATTAAAAACCTTACATAAAGTTAAAATACCAAATCAAATCCTGAGAATTAAATTTATATTAAATAACTAGCGAGGGTACCCGGCGTTGCCCGAGTGTTTGTTTCCGGGACGGGGGGGGGGGGGGAGGAGGAGGAGGAGGAGTTTTAAAAAATGTTATGGTAGGTAAGTAGGAAGGATCAAACCCGGAGTCATGAGTAAAAGTAGGAAAATAAAGTGTGAAAACAAAAAAAAAAAAAAAACATCTGCAGCGTTAACAGTTCGGCCACCAAGAAAAGTCCATTCCAGTTGTTTAGGGGGGGAAAAAAACGACTACGGTAGGTCGGCGCGAACGTGAAAATATAATGTGAATTGTCCAGCACGCTAACCACTACGCCACAGAGCACTGCAGCTTAGTTTAGTGATTTTAAATAATTTCACATGAAAGAACTACGAAGCCAAACCGGTGTTCTCTTCTCAACTGTTCCTTGTGAACGATCCCCAAACGGTGTTAAGTTGTGGCAGGGGGAGGAGGAAATTATTAGAGAAAATATTTTACCACTTCCATTGATCTTAACCGATTTTGGCCGTGACTTCTCAGCAGAAAAAGTATAGAAATCTAAGATTATCGAGGAATTTGAGAAATAATAAGCCTATAACACACCTCAGATATTGCTCTGCCGTTTGTGCATATTATATTTGCATGAAATATCTTGATTTTTAATCCTATTAATGTCAAAATCAGACGGGAAAAAATGAGTTCATTTTATTTATATAGATAATATTGATTTGAAATATTTTTAACAAAAGAACATGGCCCAATGTTTGTCATATATAACTGGAGAAACAGAATTCAATATTAACCTTATGAGAAAAGCTATTAAGCATTCACATATGATTACTTTTGCTAACTTTACTATATATATATATATATATATATTTTAATAATTTACAGTTGAATAAGAACATAAGACAGTCATGGAGCTACATATCTCTGCCTGACAATGTATATGGGGCCCATGGTCTTACGTGGGCCATTCATCTTGATATTATATGAAGTATTCCTAAAATTATGCCATGGAAATGTTGATAAATCCAAGAATTATTTATCAGATTGTGCCGAAATTTTGCATGATGGTTACTGTTAGCAAAGAGTATCAAATCCATAAATCAAAATTGGAAAAAAATCTAAGTTGAAATTTTGTCAAAATTTTGTCAAAATTTCAACCATAACTAAAATTTTAAAGGTCAAGCGTCAAGATGCAGGACTTCATTGGTGGAGGTAATTAGTCACTAATTCACTCTAAATGGAAAAGTTTCTATAAAACCTGCAATCAAGGCATATTATGAAAACCTCAATTTATTTTCAATGACTAAATGGTAATTATAAAAAACAAAATCAAAATCATTGTGCATTTTTTAAATATTAATTTTAATTATGATTTATTATTGATGTAGAAAAAAAAAAAAAAAAGAGGAAAAACACTCACCTTGTAATAAACTATTTGGTTTTAAGTTTCGCATGTTATTGTTGTTGTTGCTGCTGCTGTTATTGTTGTTACTCAAATTCTGAAGAAACAAAATTAAACAATTACATTTCTTAGATAGGGATTGATAACTCGCATTATTTGGATTACTGTTCCCATCTTGAGCATTATTAGCATCATGTATATTGGTCGATGTAAACTCCAACTTTCTTCAGGTCTATCTTGTCAAACTTGGGAATCTGCATGGAATTTCAAACAGAACCCTTTATTTAATCTACAGGGGTTGTATGATTTCGTTCTATAAACCATAATTGGATTGAAGTTCGAAGTAATTTGCAACTGTATGTTGAGTGATGCCCATACTGAGGATTGAAACTTTTATCTTCAGGCGAGTGTAACTTACAACTGAATTTTTACCAAGTACTTTATTAGTTACGCCACTGATCCTCGTGCAAGGTTACATTGACCGAAATGTTGTGCGAATAACACTCAAGATGAGAACAGTAGTCAAAATAATATGAAGATCAAATAATTTGAAAATTTATTTGTGCTAAAATATGACACTGAAAATCTCCAGAAATTAATGGTTTCAAAGTAATCTGCAGTAAGTGCACGTAAATATGCTGCAATTCCTTAAAAATGCCATGTATTCATTAAAAGAAAAGTTAGAGAACTCAATGTTGAATTGTAATGCATTTTATGTACAAAAAAAACTAAAATCTAAATCTAGGATTGTTTAAAAATGGATACATTGCAAGATTCCTTTGGTATTATTGTAGATTATTACCTTCTGCTAAATTCCTCCCCCATGTGACCATCTCTTGAAAATATATTATTTTACCTTTTTAGTGAACACTCTGAAAAACTTTAATGAAAAATAAACAAAAATTATTTTAGAATATAAAGTAAAATGATTCCCCATTTTGGACCATTCTAGTGTTTTAGGACAGCTAAACATTTTTCCATGGGAGATAAATGCTGTGCGTTTCTTTTTAAAGACGATTATGTGTGATTTTAAAAGGGGTCTTCATGCAATAATGGGCGGATGGGGAGGTTTGCCACTTTGACTTTGGATTAATGGTAGGGCTAAAGAAAATTATGTATGAACATCCTAAAAATTTGACAAACTAAACAAAAACAATTTCAGAATTTAGAATGGAGGTTAGTTTCACATAAATTTAATGTAAAATAATTAACCCTTTTGAGACCATTCTAGCTTTTTAGGACAGTTAACCAATTTATTTCTATGGGAGATAAATCATGTGTATTTTTCTTTAAGAAAGGATGCTTTTCTTTTTAATTTCTTAGATGCTTATATGTAGCTTACAGAGAAATTTTATTTGGTGGAGAGCTTACCACTTGGACTTAGCATTATTGTTAGGGCTAAAGAAGGTTTTAGGAGGAGGTTTGCAATTTGTACCTAGGGTTAGAGGTAGGATTAAAGGATTTTTTTATAAAAAGGGTGTTTGATACTCATTATTTATAGTTAGTGCTTCATAATTATTGGCTTTTGAAAATGTCATGACTGATTTTGAAGATCAAATTACTTTTAAATATGCAACCTTGGGTAAATGAGGGTGTGAAACTTTACAAGACAAAAATAGAGTTTATTTAAAACAAGTGACGTCACTAATAGAAAAGGTAACGCTTGGGAAAAGTATCAAGTATTTTTTGTCCACATATTCAAATATCAAAAAAACTTTTTGCTAAAGCTGACAAATTGTTCACAAATTTTGGATGAATTGAATTTTTAGTTTCAATTAAATTTCTTGTCCTTGTTTTGCTGAGTGACACATTTTGTTTTAAAATTTTTCAGTTTAAGACATTTTTTATTTCTTAACTTCAGATGAAACTGAGCACACCCTACAAATATTTAAATATTGATTTTTTTTTTTACATTCTTTTTTTGATAATCTGGTAGATTAGTGTTTATTCGATAATAATCTGCTGAAAAATATTGTAAAAAGTGACAGAAAAACAGGGTGGTTGAGTCCGTCCATACACATGAACCAAAAAAAAAAAAAATCATTTCACATTTTCGAGTGTTCAAAGCAAAACACTATTTAATTCACTGTTAAAAACTAATGCAATGGATAAAAGTGCAGACAAGTTATATACTTAGAAAGCTTATTTTCTTGTCTTTTCAACCATGTGAATTTTTTAAAATTTGACCAGAAATATGTGAGAAATTGCAAGTTGAACAAAGTTCATAATACTGGACTGGTTAGGATTGCTTTAATAATTATATATTCTGATAATCGAATAACTCTAATTAAACTAATTATATTCTGATAACAAAATAGCTCTAACTAAACATGTAAGAACATCTTTTATATTCATATTTTCACTACTTTTTTTTTTGTTCTGGAATAAAAAAAAAAAAAAAAAAAAAAGTCTCAGCTGTATTATTAGTAATAGTATTACTGCTACTACTACTACTACTACTACAGATAGTTTGCCATCTAAACTGTAGTAGTAGTTGTAGTTTATATTCATATTTTCAATTTTTTTGTTCTGGAAAAAAAAAAAAGAAAAAAAAAATTTCTCTCAGTCATATTATTAGTAATAGTATTGCTACTGCTGCTGCTACTACTATTATTACTACTACAGATAGTTTGCCATCCAAACTCAAATAGAAACAATTTTTTTCCAGCCACGATAATTTAAAATTGTCAGTTACCATAAGAGAAAACAACATACTTTTAATGGATAAAAACAGTAAAAAGCTTGATAGTGGATGTCCAAAAAAGTTTTTTTTTTTTTTGCAAAATTTTCAATACATGTGATGTTGAATTCTTATTTTTAACAAAAAAAAAAAAAACAAAAAAAAAAACGAGTAGTCAAAAGTATTTCAGACACCCAAACTATTAAAAGTGACGTCTCTTCTGGTTAGTTTCTTAAATTTCATAAAATCTTAATAGAAACATATTACAAGCATTTACAAATCAGGGGATTCTTTACAAAATCTTACCGAAAACACTGTTTTATGATGTTCACATTTCATCACTTTATTTGCTTAAAACTCTTACAATATGTAATGTACATTATTATTTATTAATTCATTTGAAAGTATATTTATTTCCAAACAAGAAGATAGTATTTGGAAGACAAAGTGCTTGGGTTTTAAAAATATGACTATTTTAGCAGAACCCTCTTAAAATCTGATTATTCAAAGCATTTTATCATCCATGTGTATTGCTATTTATAGAGGTGCAACCTGGGTGGGGAGTTTGGCAGCAATGTATTTGTTCATATTGCATTTAAATTTATGCCTATTATGTTTGGAGAAATGGAAAGCAGGAGAGGAATTCCAAAGGCAAGTGATTCAAGGAAAGATACTATTAGAGTATAAAACCTTCTGGCATCTGGGGATCATTACAGTGAAAGTGAGATTTTTCAGGTTATTCGTTGAGGAGGTTTAAGTGCAGTAAGTTCATTGGAGCACATTTTGTGGAAGTATTTGTAAAACAAAGATGCAACACTGCGACAATGAGAGACGTTCTAGGGCTTGGTAGACAGTGTAGAACTAATAATAATAAAAATAAAGTGTAGGTTATGTGTATTATTTGGATTAATCCCACTACTGTTTTTGTGATTGTTATTCACACAACGTTTTAGTTGATATAACCTCTGACCTTCAGGTGTATCTTGTCAAACTTCTGAAATCTTTTTGCCAAACTTGGGAATATGCATGGAACTTTGAACAGAACCCTTTGTTTAATCTGCAGGGACAGCATGCTATCGTTCCATCAACCATGACTAGGTAGAAGTCCCAAGTAATTTGCAATGTATTTTGAGTGTCATCCACATTGAAGATTGAATATTCAACCTCCAAGAAAGTGTAATTTACATCCAAATAATGCAAATTATCAATCACCATCTCCTAGGTTACAAATTCTTCCTTTGCACCATGTCCAAGTTGGAGAAGCTATGTTATGGAGACTTGTTATTGTGTAGAAAAGAATATTTTAAATTTTAGTGAAAGTTTTCTTAATTTATCAATTAATATTTATTTTTGTTAAGATTTGCAAATTGACACATTTTTTGTAAGGAATGACTAAATGATTTTTATTTGCAAGAGAAGACAACCTTGATTTAGATTGAGTAAAGTATTTAAAATGGCAGTGAGCTAACTTCAAATCGTAAGCTAAGAAAATTAAAAACATTTTGATTGTTGTTAAAGAAACAGAACTACTATTTAAACAAGCCAAGCAAGCAAGACCCTCCCCCCACCCCCACCTAGAGTGAAAACATTTACTTTCACCATGATTAATGCTTGTGCAAAATTTAAAAAAAAATAGGAGTAATTATTGAGAAAAGTGCAAACAAATGACCAGACAAACAATTTTAGGACAATTTTACCCCTACAATGGCACCTAGGAAGACAATCAGAGTTATCCCGGAAAATCTGTTCTGGCAAAAATTTACTTTCACCATGATTAATGTTTGTGCAGAATTAAGAAAAAAAAAAAAAAAAAATCCAAGGTGTTGTTATTGAAAAAGTAAGAGTGAATTACTAGGTCCAATCCTTCCTTTATCAGAGGACCAATAATATCATGAATTTTATATTTCTTAAAAGAAGTATAAATTATGAAACTAATATAGCATATAACTGAACACAACCTTTGTATTAAACACAAAAAATGAGCCAACTTATTTTCTGAGAAGGGATGAATAACAACTGGTAAATTAGGAGTCAAGTGCAGCATCTGTTTTGATACTATACTTCATCTTTTCTATCCTTTGTCAGTAAAAAGAGAGAGAGAGAGAGAGAGAGAGAGAGAGAGAGACAGACAGAATAAAGACAGACAACTGGCTACCTGCCTCAAGCAATTTCATAACTTTTTTTTCAAGGCAGCTTAAAAACTAGTTTGAGAGAAAAAAAAAATAAAATCTACTTTATTGTCACTATTTCAACACATCTGTTTTTAAACACATTAAGTGTGACCTTTTTATACTGCATAAAAATAATATATTTATTATAAATTAAATTAATATATTTATTATAAATATTTATAACTAGCGGTTCCTACTTGGCATTACCCAAGAGTTAACTTAATGCTGTTATAATTAATGAGAAATAGCAAGTAAATTTAAAGCCAGAAAATTAGAAATTTCACTAACCTCACACAGAGGGGGGGGAAGGGGAGAGAGAAAGAGAATAAATACAGACAATTGAATGGCTGACTTGTTTTCCCAAGAAATTGACATGCATTCCAGTGAATATAATTTAATTATATTTTGTAAATAAATTATTTTGTCTAAACATAAATTATATTTCATCAAGTAATTAATTACGACCAGTAAAACATTTTCTGTAAACGGAATATTTTTTCCAAATAGTATTTTAAGGTAATTCAGTGAAATGGCTTGTTTGATAAGAAAATAAAATGCATTATAGTGAATCAAAAGTAAATTATTTTACATTTCAAAATTTTTAAGATGAGGATTGATTATCTGTAATATTCGGATTCTCCAGGCTACTATTCTCATTTTGAGTGTTATTAACACAATGTTTCGATCGATGCAACTTCTGACCATCTTCAGGTGTATTTTGTCAAACTTGAGAATCTTTCTATTTAACTTTGGAATTTATATGGCGTCCTTTATTTAATCCATGGGGTAGCATACTCTCATTCCGTCAGCCATGACTGGATAAAAGTCCTAAGTAATTTACAACTGTATTTTAACCTGTAGCATCATGAATAAAGTACTTTGCAAAAATCAGTTGTAAAGTTACACTCTACTGAAATTTGAAGGTTTAATCCTCAGTGCAGACAGCACTCAAAATACAATTGCAAATTATTAGGATTTTTAACCAGTCATGGCTAAGCATGCTACCTCCATGGATTAAATAAACAGCTTTGTGCGAAATTCAGTGCAGATTCCAAAGTTTGACAATATATTTGAACAAAATCGATTATATCGACCGAAATGTGAAAATAGTTTTAAAAAATGTTATGGTAGGTAAGTAGGAAGGATCAAACCCGGAGTCATGAGTAAAAGTAGGAAAATAAAGTGTGAAAAAAAAACAAAAAAAAAAAAAACAAAAAAAAAACATCTGCAACGTTAACAGTTCGGCCACCAAGAAAAGTCCATTCCAGTTGTTTAGGAAAAAAAAAAAAAAAAAAAAAAAAAAATGACTACAGTAGGTCGGCGCGAACGTGAAAATATAATGTGAATTGTCCAGCACGCTAACCACTATGCCACAGAGCACTGCAGCTTAGTTTAGTGATTTTAAATAACTTCACATGAAAGAACTACGAAGCCAAACCGGTGTTCTCTTCTCAACTGTTCCTTGTGAACGATCCCCAAACGGTGTTAAGTGGTGGCAGGGGGAGGAGGAATTTATACGAGAGAAAATATTTTACCACTTCCATTGATCTTAACCGATTTTGGCCGTGACTTCTCAGCAGAAAAAGTATAGAAATCTAAGATTATCGAGGAATTTGAGAAATAATAAGCCTATAACACACCTCAGATATTGTTCTGCCGCTTGTGCATATTATATTTGCATGAAATATCTTGATTTTTAATCCTATTAAGGTCAAAATCAGACGGGGAAAAAATGAGTTCATTTTATTTATAAAGAGATTAAATGAAATTAAAAAAAAATTATTTTTTCTAAATAGAAATTTTATTTAAAAAAATAATTTATTGAAATAGCCGATTTGTTTTATAAAAAAACTGAGATGCATTAAAGTGGAATAAATAAATAATTATGTAAGTGTTCGGTTTAACTAAAAAACAATAAAAAAGAAAAAATAAAGTTAGATTCAACCAGCGATCTTTCAATTACCAAATATCTGCATTCCTAACGCGCCTGTGAAAACCATAAATTCAATAGCTGATAAACATAATAGTCACTCTTATTAGTATGCAAGTTTATAAGCAGAAGCACTGCAGCTGTAATTAAATATCTTCAATGCGTATTCTAAGAAAAGTGGACACCATGTAATCAAATAATTATAAATGGCGAGAATGATGGAATGTGTATTTTAAATGCTATACCCATCAATAGTTGCTCCACTTTATATATTTACAATGAAAATGTTGATATTTGCTTAGATTCTTAGTTCAAATACTTTTACAAATATTTTATTATAGCAAAACTGAGTTCTTGTCCAGAATTCTCCCTATATTAAAAAGCAAAAATAAAGAAAAATCTGTATAATGTATGTACCTGTGACATTGCAAAAATTATGTAAATTAATCAAGTAGTCTTATTTTTATAAAGAAAATAGGTTTTAAGTGATTAATTGGAATTCATAGATATTATAACAAAAATCTTGCAAGTTTGAATTATTGTTTAGTTTTTTCCCTTTGCTCCTTGGGATTGTTTTCAAAATGGCGAGCAAGACAGTCGCTCCTCAGATACTAGTAAAATTTGATTTTCTTATTTAAAAATAAAACTACTTGAACAATTTACGCGATTTTTTAAATATGTTTTCGTTTCATCATGGATACATACATTATATAGATCATTCTGTTTTAATATAGGATTAATTCTGGACAAAAATCCAAAACTGAATTTTAACATTCCAGTTAATTTCATCTCCCCGTAAGAAATTTTTTTTTTGTTTTCTGAAAATCTAAGCAAAACAAGTTTTTAAAAAAGTCAGAATACTCACTTGGTTCTTAAATAGTCTCACAGGATGTAAATTTGAAATATTATCAGAAGTGCTTGGTGTGTATGGGTGCGAGTATACAGGTAAATTAGTGTTTTTTTGGTCGTCCATGGATTCATATTTCTTTTTCATGGTAGAGTTCCAATGGTTTTTTATAGCATTGTCTGTTCTAAAAAAAAAAAAAAAAAGAAAATATGGTGAAAGTATTTAAAAAGTTAACATTATACAATCCTATTACAGGCATGATAAAGGTAAATAAATGGCTCACAAAAAATAATTCATAGACAGTTGTTTCTGAGAAGAACATTCTTCTTTTTGATTTCTTCATTGACAGCCAGCACTTCAAGCCATACAAAGCATCAGTAAAAGTTTGAAATATCAAGATGTTATACAAATTGATACTTTTTGTTACAGATATCAATATATCTATCATATAATCGTTAAGTATGACACAGAATCAAGAAACCTATGAACTGCCAGTTTCAAAGGAGTCATATTATGGAGAAATCTGAAGGTGGACTTAATTAGCATCAAATTATTACAGACCTTGGGATTCCACTTTCCACTGTGAAGTGAGTGATTATCTACCAGATCAGGCTGTCTGAAGATATTGGCTTCCTAACCTAAGATGCCCCCCCCCCACATTGTTTTTTTTCTTTCCACTTGCAAAATTCCATGTACTGCAATGTCAAAAACAACAAGTATTCTCTACAAAACAACCAAACCAAACATCATTAATTAAATACTTAAATAAATGGTTTAATGGTTTTATATTTTACTTAAATTTACTAAATTCCATAATCAAATAAATAATTTTTTATTAAAAAATTTTTTTTTTTACATGTTAATTGTATATACTCTCACCAGCTGATTAGTTGATTTGTTAATTTCCAAAACTTTTAATTATTTTCTTATCTATTTGATTTGTGTCTCACATTGATTGCTTTAACTAGCTAATTCAAAATTGTTCTCTCTTAACACACAATCTTGTTAAACCAATTACAGCTTTGTATCTCTCAATCTTCTTCACTCTTGAAAATTATAAGAAATGTTGACCCTCCAAAAGATTTTAGAAAATCAAACCGTAAGTTGGAATAAATCAAATTATTTACCTTCCAGGCAGATTTTTTGCAATTTCTGCCCAACGATTCCCATAGGTTTTGTGTAAATGATATATAAGCAGATCTTCTTCCTCGGTCCATGCACTTTTCTTGATTGACGGGTTCAGATGATTGTGCCATCTGGCAAAGAAAGTGAAAAACTTTAAATTAATTATGAAAAGAAAAACATTTTAAATTAAAAAAAAAAAAAAAGGTTTTATTAAAATAACTACCAAAAAGGATTATGGTAAAATACAAGTAGCATCAAGAATATATATATATATATATATTTTTTTTCTTTTTTTTTTTTTAATTTTAATACATAGCTGGAGCAATATATATTCAAGTTATGTATTTTTTATAAGCTTGATTTAATTTCTTTGTCAACATTTCCTCTAAATATATACCAATTTACAAGGATAGGTGCTAATTTATAATAAGGTACATACAAAACATGGCAGATCAAAATAAAATAGGAAAACATTGATAAACTAACTTATCACAGGAAAATATAAATGTCACCCAAAAATTATAGAAAAATTATCAAGTAGAATTTTAATAAAAAATAAAATTATTTTACTATTTGAACTGTATAAACTCAAAATGACATTTGCATCCAGCTAGCTTGTCATAGATTATCTCCCTTTTAATATAAAGACAATATACATGTTTGTTGTTGAAGTTTGTGGCGCCTGAGTAGTAAAATTAATTGTACTTGTTTATTAAAATTCTACTTAATTTTCCATAAATTTTAGTGTACAATAATATTTTTAACTGATAAGTATACCCATAAATTTTCCTATTTTTTTTATTTTGATCTGGCATATTTTGTACATACCTTAATTTAAATAAGCACCTAAGAATCTTTTAGTCAAGATTTATTTCCAATGAAGTTAAAGAAAATCAAAAGAAAAAAAAAAAAAAAAAAATGTACCTTTCTCTGCATTGCTTCCCAGTTCTTCCTTTTAACTGCTTTGAAATTTGTGTCCATCGTTTAGGCCCATATTCCCGGACCAAAAGGAGAACTTTTTCATCCTCCTGAATAAAAGTTGAAATAAAATTTCAGCAATAAATATAAATAATATAAATTTTCTTTTAATATTTTGCTTTTTAAATTGCTTAAATTTTTTAAATAATCCCTTACAGTTTGTCATCATCTTTTCCACTTTGTATTTAATACTTGAAATGTGAAAAAAATTAATGTTGTTTAAATCTTTTTTCTAAGGAGATTATTTTATCTCTTTATCTCTTTTTAGCTTATTGATTTGCTGTATAATCTTTTGATATCTTTACTTTGGTGTTCATCTTGTATTTAAATAATATTTATAATTACCTGATATACTCCACATAAACATTTATGAGTAGAGTATATTTGCCTCTTTAACCCTGATTTACTGTATAATATTTTGATATCTTCATTATGGTATTGATTACATATTTAAGCAGTCTATTTGATGCCTAATCTCTGCGCTGATAAGACTTTATTCAAATATTTTTTTTTGTTTATATTGTATTGATTGGACTATTGTTCTCATCTTGAGAAAAAAAGAAAAAAGTTACTTTTCCAAACAACCACCAACATGCCTGAAGAGGGTCGAAGGACAATCCGACCAAAACGTTGCACAAATAACACTCAAGATGAGAACAATAGTCCAATCAATACAAGTAATATAAACAATCAGCCCTCATCTTAAAAAATTCAAAACTTTAATTTTTTTTGTATTGTCTTGGAAACAATTGTAAACCGATTGGTCCTTGGTGCCAAAATAAATTTTTTCCATAAATAATTTTACCATTTGCTGTATTTTATATAATATATATATATATATATATATATAAAAGCTGATCCATTGCAGTCTATATGAAGGTTAGAACAAAATAGTAAATATAAGTTTAAGTGAAAAGTTACAATTCAAAGAAAAAGTTCACTTATATACAATGTTGTGGATTCAGAAGTTTTAAAAGGAGTCAAAGTCTGGCTCGTAAGAATGCTATAAGTCAAGTGTCAGATTTTTTTTTTAATCTCCAAAGAATCAACAGGGTTTGAATATTGAAAAACATTAAAATAAGTCAGAGTCAGATATTTTAGAATACTAGGAATCAGTCAGATTTTATATCATATGACTCCACAATCCTAGTTACATGTACAAATGTGATTTAAGAGCTAAGTTTAATGATGTAATAGTTCAATTGTAAAGATACTTATGAAATAATCAAGACATGGAAATATGTCCTTGGTATTTTGATTAAGAATAAAGTGAAATATCTGTTCACCCTCCCCATCTGCACATTTTTGAGTGGCTTTGTGCCTAATTTATTGTTAATTATTGTTATTTTTTTTTATATTTCTGCAAATAAATATTACATGTAGTATCTTTTTTGGTGCTAAACTTAGTATATTCTGTCTTCGGTCAGTGAAAGAGAAGTTCTTTTAGACTGAGGCAATTTTTACTTTTGTTTCAACTCAGCATGCTCCTTTTGGGGAGCTGGGAGTTCCCCATCTTAAAAATCGACCTTGTGTCTAACTTTGCCCTTGTGGAGAGGCAAGACATGGAAAATTTAAAAAAAAATGAAGGAGTAATGAACGAATAAATCTTTGTTGATGAAAAAATGAGAAATTAATGAAAAAAATATTGAAATTATCTTCTTGATATATTTTTCTTTTTCAATTTTTTTATCATTTTGTTCAAGCTGGGGATGGAGCATCCTACCAGATGCCAAACATTCACCTGTTATCTCATACATTTTAAGAGATTGTTTTAAGATTCTAACTGTTCTTTTAAGTGCATGTGTTTGAATCTCTCTTGTACTTGGTTCATGGAGTATATTTGCCAGGTAGTTTTTAAAATTCTGTGTGTTTACATGTATAAATACATTGGACAGTATGACAATTGTAGTTTCATTTTCATGCTTCCATTAGTTTATAATTTGGCTGTGCTTTTTGTCATTTTCTTGTATGACAATGATGATTATGATGAATTATTCTATGACACATTGAGTTATGTCAATATTAAAATAAGGAGTTGGTCAATTTGTGATTCAAACATTTTTAAGGAGTTTCAAATACAATCTATGATTTATTTATTGCATTTTTGACACTGATCATGTTGACAGATTTTATGAAAGTTTTATGAAGAATAAGATATTGAATCTTTGTTCTGCTCTAATTCTTTAAACATCTTTAAGCATTTTTTTTGGTGTGTGTGTGGAGGGGGGATCAAGCAAAGGTGTTATACAACAAAAACACAATTGGCAAAATAATCAAGTGTTAAAATTAAAAATAACTAAAATCAACTAACCCTGAACGTTTTTGATACATTATTTTTGTTGTGAAAAAAAAAAAATATATATATATATATATATATATATATATATATATATATATCTGTATTTAAATTATAGCATACCTTACTTTAAAAGAACATTAAAAACGGGAAGATTAATTTTTTAAAAATTGTATCAACTAAAGCACTGTTAAAAATAAAAATTATTAGTGTAATTTAAGTGTAGAATACTTTTTAACTTTTAAATTAACGCTACTAGATTTTCTGCTGGAGTAAAGTTCTGCTGCCATACGTAGGGCCTTTCTGCAGTCACGGTGACCTTAAATAAAAGCATACCCAAAAGAAGGTCATCAAAATTGGATGGAACTTGATCTTCATAAAATGTAGGACTGTAAGCTAATCATTCTTCTATGCAACTAGTCCTAGTATAAATCCTTCTCATTTGATAAGAATCAGGGCATATGCTCCTTGACTGGAGTCTATTGGTTTCGCAGTGAATAGTAGATACTTACAATTCTTATATAATTGGCAAAGACCTGTGTTCAGCACTTTCTTCATAGTTGCCATTCTGACACCCTTCTTTCTCTCCAAAATCTGCATTGACTTATCTTGCTTTTCAGCTTCTCATTGAATTTTGGGCACAACAGAATATGTCTAGACTCTAAATTAGCAGAAAATAGTGTTAGGCCAAAATAGCCCCCAGATATAATATACTTCCTGGTACTTCCAGTTTTGGTTAAAAATAAAAGTTTACGATACACAAAAGGTATTCCAACAGTTTCTAGTATTTGTTCTTTAATTATTATTTCTGAAGAATTGGTATTTTAAATATTTTCTTTTTTTTTTTTCATTTTTATTTATTAGAAAAATATTAAATGAAATTGAGTTTATTTTGGAAATAGATTTTTTTAGACATTTTTTTTTTTACAATAATTACGTACCAAGATGGTTTGAAACGATAATAGAAATCTTTCTTTAATAAAAATATTTAATGACATTGTAAATTATAAAAATATTTTAAAAGTTGCATTCATTTAGGAAATATAAGATGTTTTTTTTAAATTATAAAAATAATAAGTAATTTTTTAACAACCATAATACTGGCGTATTGCACATATCATATACACAAAATAATCTCTTATTCTTCGATGCCGAAGAAACTCCTGCAATTAACTATTGAAATTACATATGAAACTTGATTATTACATCAATTTTATTAAATATTTTTTAATTAAAACCATTTTCATAATTATAAGCATATATATATATATATATATATATATATATATATATATATATATAAAATAAGAAGTTTTCTAAAATAGAAATTATTCACATATTCACTTTTAGTAAAAAAAACCCTTTTTTTTTTTTTAACCAAAACTGGAAGTAATTATATCCACAAGCTATTTTAGCTTAACATTGTTTCCTACTGATTTTTGAGTCGAGACTTGTTACGTTATACCAAATTTTGTTGTACAAACAGTCAGAAAGTCTGTTGCCTGTTATGATCTTTCTAGTTAGTCACTGCTTTCAAATCTTTGTCACAATTTTCCAATTCACATATTCAAAAACATTTCCAAATTTTTTAATCTGGCACGAATTGTCATGGTCTCCAGTTCTCAAACCCAAGCTATCCATGCTAATACTATTAATTAGTTCAAATGGTTTTGAAATGAAAGAATATAAAAAATTCTAAAATTTATCCCAAAAACCATGTACAAAAGAAAATTATACAAACCTCCTTGGTCCATGGCCCTTTGACTAGTTCTGGATTCAACACTTTAAGCCATCGATGCTGGCACTGGACATAAGTACGATCAGGAAAATAGCCAGCAACCATTTTCCAATCCTCCGTTCCATATTGAGCAACAATATCTCGCAGGAAGTCATCCTAAAATCAAATCAAAAAGACAAATTAGTGAAATGGAAATGAAAGTTAGTTTTAAACAGCCAATCAAATCCGTTTGAACAATTTAATGCCAAAACACAGAAACTTAATGTAACAGATCCATTACATATGATTAATTGAATACAATTTTTATAAAAAAAACAAACTTTTGTTAGTATATAAATAACTGCAATAAGATTTGAACCAGGTGTAGCTAATTCCAGTTTGTAATTGTATGGACCAACGAAATCCCCCTCCTCCCATTTCTTGAGACTTTGATTCTGATGCATATGCTATAGTAATGAAATTCTAGGCTAAACTAAGTTGTTAATACTTAGATTTTTCTTCTTTTCAAATAATTGATTTCAGGATAAATAATTCAATTAATTAAAAGCATACCCGTTTCAAAACTAATAAAATTAATTCTCTGACCAGAACAGTTTTGTACTATTTTATGTCCTCGTATGAAGATTAAAAGTCAATTTATTTACAAACAAGCAGAGAGCTTCGTATAAGGCTAATTAAGTAGCAGGTGAAATCATTTTATGACAGTACTCTATCCAAGGAGCGATGCTTAGGGTCATTAAAAAAATAAAGCCTATTTTTCTTTTAACTAAAAAAAAGTTAAAGAACTACAAAAACGGGAGTAGTACCATTAAACAAGAAACTTTTTTGTGCTCTAAAATTTATTTTTCTACATAGTCACCACCATTCTCAATGTACTTTTGATAGAAATTCAACGACACATCTCTGCTTCTGATGCACATCCATGACTGGTTGCTTTCTTAGAGCCTCACACAGTCATTATCTGCAACAAAGAGATAAAACTTTCAGGTCAAGCAAGCACAAGTTCAGTTATCATAACGCAATTTGCAATCTCCTCTGATCCATTTCGAGGGAATATAAAATAGGAGGCATTACATTTAGAACGCCCCCCTGTATATATAACATATGGTCATGGTCACAGTTGCAGTATTCAGACCCGGGTTGGTTAAGCTGGCTCTTTCCAACAAGTTCACCATATCACAAACAGTGGCTGACTAGGCATGACGATTCAAGGCTGCTTCCATTATGAGTGCAAGCCATTTGCGATTTCAGCGACAGAGCCACAAAGAATCAGTTCAACATTCTTTTCAGTGTCCTGAATCCAGTTTTAAGTTGACCATTGCGAAACTTCTTCCAGCCTGGTGGTGGAACTTGATCCATGATCTCACAAATGAAGTCACGTGGGTGTCGCTGAAGGACATGGCTGAACCAACAAAGGCATCTGGTAAGGAGAGATTCTATATATGCACACAATTAATAAAGAGGTATTCAAATTCTTAAATTATTTTGGGAGGAAGTGGGTTACGGTTTAAATTGACCGATAATCTCTATCTCTACTTATATATAAAAAAGAACTCTCTCTGTCTGTCTGTCTGTCTGTGTCTCTGTGTGTGTGTGTGTGTGTGTGTGTGTAAAAGTTTGTTTTCTATGGACTAAGAAGCAGTTGGAATGATTTTCTTTTTTTTTTTTTTTTTTTTTTTTTTAATTTCACACAAATATACTTTGAGTGTCCTTAGATAGGTTTTGTATCAGAATACCTCCGTAATAAATAAATGAATAAAAAGCAAGAACAGTCTGATTTTGACCAAATTTAACACCCTTAAACAGTCTAACATCACAAATGCATTTGAGAAGTTTTATCACAGCACAAGCAGAAAGGCTCAGCATATAAAATTAACAGTAGATTCTTTAATAAAATAGGGGCACGTTCGAAATGAATGTTTCTGTTTAGAGTACAACTGACCCATTATACTTGATTTTTACATTTTAAAATTTAATTCAAACCATTATATAAAAAATAATTTTATAAAATCAACAGTAGGTTCTCTACAGTGCAATGTAGACTACAATGTATTGTGGACTAAGTCTCTGTGAGGAGCCACACACAAAACTTCCACTCGGTGCACTGTGGTGGGTCCTTGATTAGAGAAGACAATCAATCCATAATATTGACAAATGAGTGATTTCACCCTTTGACACGTGTGTGTGTGTGTGTGTGTATGTGTGTGTGTGCAAAATGGTCTCTAACAAACTCCCCTGTCAATTTTTGGTCTACAAACTTGAAACTTCATATACAAGGGATTTAGATCTGTGGAACAAATTTAATTTGGTCTTTAGCTGGTAAAAATAGCTGCTAAGGAGTGAAAATTGAAAAATTTTTGGAACTTGGCAGTAAAGTAGACTTGAAGTGCTCATCTACGCATGTACAAATATACATTTATATGTTAAAATTGGTTAAATTTTAATCTTTTTATCCATCTGATGTAAGCTCAAATGGTAACAACTAAGGCTAGAGTGCTAAATATTTTGGTTTCAATTCTAGCTGATAACACAAAAATCTTTTTTTTTTAAACTTTTGAAATCAATAGTATATATTGGGTACAATATAATAATCAGTAGAAAGTTGGCTCTATAATAATATGAAATCTGCATAAATTAAACTATATATTTAAGCATATTTTATTACCAGGCAACGCTGAGCAGTCTGATAGTATTTAATAAAATGTTCATCATTAATCCGTTAAAATTTTTTTTTGTTATCCATAACATTGAAAAAATTCTATTATGACATAAAATAGAAACACAAGATTTCACTTTTTTTTTTAATGTCATTTTGTTAATGCACGAATGTAATGAACCGTCATTGTCTAAGTTTGATAGATGGATACAATGTTGTAGGTGTTGTTAGCAGAAATTAAAGATGTTTTACTGTTCCATTGGAATCTTCGCAGAAGTAAAGCAGTGCAGGGTGCCATAGTCCTTGAAAACTTTGGATTTTGTAAGAAAATGATTTCTGCAGTCCCTAGGGCAAGAACCTCATCTAAACAAAAATTCTCTTTGTTTTTATTCAAGTATCTAGTTTGACATTTTGCTGGATAAGAGTGTTTATTTTTTGTGGTGGAATCCATTTTTATTGTAAAATATCTGATAACTTGTGAGACTGTTTTACCTTTTACTATTTAACTTTTACTTTCTAAAATTTATTTCAATATGAATTTTATATAAATTTAGACGAATGATCGCCAACTTAATCTCACATACACAAACTAGTTGCTTCTTCCAATACCTGAACTTTCAGTAAAAAGAACTATTTTTGAATAGAAACTGAGTGAACAAAAGAATTCTTTACGATTTTGATCCAGAAGTACTTTATAGCATCTGCATGAATATCCAAAAGAAAAAAAAAGTTACCATACGAGTTTCATTATTTTGTTTTTTATCGCATATTAATGCACATGTGAAAAATTCCAAATTTTGATAAAATCCCATAAAAGGCTTGAATCCAGGATTCCTTGAGTCAAAAAACCTACCTGGTTGAATTTTCAGGATCACATTATGTTCCAAATTGAAAATATTCAAGAAAATGCAATCATTAAAATGTTGCTTATGCAATGTCTGGTTAGATTTATGAGAAAATGAAAAATGTTCTAAATCTGAAACCGTTTGGAGTTAAATGCTCAAATTTTTAGGATTTTTTTATTTTTTACTAGCAAGGCCAGCCACCCGGCATTGCTTGGGATCATATAAGACAATAAGAAAAATTTTCAACATACCTGTTATTCTTAGAATAGAGGAAGTTGTTATGTCTATGTATCATTTGGCATCTTGAGCAAAAGACTATTTTACCTACCCTAGGACGGGTATTACACAACATATGTATGGAATAATTGAACTGTATGATGAAAAATATTTCCTTACCTAGGGCAGGTAATGTACAACACATATTTAAAATTATTTACATAACTTTCTGTTGTACTAAATTTTCAGTATGCCACAAGTAAAAGTTTGTTTGTTTTAACATCAGAGTGCTATAGTAAAGAAGCACTGGATTTTTTATATAAATGTTATACTACTTGAATATTTTATGATTTTCGATTTTGATAATTTATGTACGTCACAGATAAGAATTTCTTTGTTTTTCATATGGGTACTTCACTGTACAAGTACCTTATTTCCTGGGTAAGATACTGTAGAAGTACCATTTTTTCTAATGTAAAAACGAAAGAACTCAATACTTTTAAGTAATTTTCTCTTGTGCTAAATTTTCTGTGCGTCTAGAGTAAGAATGTGTTTGTTTTTCACCTGGGTGCTATAGTGAAGAAGCACCTTATTTCTTATTTAAAAGTCATGCTATTCGAATATTTAACGTCATTTTCTGTTTTAATAACTTTTATGCACGTCACAGGTAGGATTTTCTTTGTTTTTTCATATGAGTACTATACTGCACAAGTACCTTGTTTCTTGGGTAGAATAATGTACAAGTACCTTATTTCTAATATATAGATTAAACTACTCAATGATTTTACAGTTTTCTGTTGTGCAAACTTTTCCGTATGTCATAGGTCAGAGTTTGTTTTTATATTAGAGTGCTATATTAAAGAAGCACCTTATTTCTTATAGAAATGTCATACTATTTGAATATATTACATAATTTTAAGTTTGGATTACTTTTATGTACGTCATAGGTAAGATTTCCTTTGTTTTTCATATGGGTACTATACTGTACAATTACCTTATTTCTGGGGTAGGATACTGTACAAGTACTTTTTTTCTAATTTAAAAATTAAAGAACTCTATGCATTTATGTAGTTTTCTGTTGTGCTAAATTTTCTGTATGCCAGGGGTAAGAATTAATTTGTTTTTTTTTTTATCTGGGTGCTGTCGTGAAGAAGCACCTTATTTCTCATGCAAGTCATATACTACTCGGATATTAAACATGATTTTTGGTTTTAATAACTTTTATGCATGTCACAGATCATATTGTCTTTGTTTTTTCATATGAGTACTATACCACACAAGTATCTTATTACTTTGATAGAATTTCTTGTACATATAAACACATTAAAAAGTAAGTGATCACTGTATGCGATTTTTGGAATATGACATCAATACAAATATACAAACATATAATACATTAAATTTATAATGATCAGGATCACATTATGTTCCAAATTGAAAATATTCCAGAAAACGTAATCATTAAAATGTTGCTTATGCAATGTCTGGTTAAATTTATGAGAAAATGAAAAATGTTCTAAATCTGAAACTGTTTGAAGTTAAATGCTCAATTATTTTTATGTTTTATTTTCTGTGGTGCAAGTAATGAGAAAATTTGTGGATGCGAGTTGCAAACCCCAGATGATTTGACATGAAATTACATTTTCTATCTAAATACAAGATGCTTTCTTTACCCATACTTTTTACGAAACATTATGATGGGTGAATCCAAAGACTTTCTTTTATATAAATTCTCGATTGACAGCATAAGAAATTATGAGATTGGCATTTAGCAACAGAGCAACGATCAGAGTCAATAAAATAGTTGATTGTTATCCATACATTTTACACTTATTTATTACAAGTATTAGTTTTAAAACCATATGTTATGTAAAAAATAAAAAAAATTGTTGGATCACACCAGAGATGTTAAACTATTTATTTCACATTCTACTTTTTCCTCTTAAAGTATTCATTTTCATAAAATTACGATTATCACAGTAAAACATACTTTCTTTACATTCTACATATTTTTTTGCAAAAAAAAAAAAATAAATAAATAAAAAACAAAAACAAAAAACAAACAAAAAACAATCTCCACCTGCTGTTACATCCACCTAACAGCAGTAGTTTCACTGTTAGTCACCATGATGACTAAAATTGTTGCAGTGACTTACTTGGATCTATACTAAAAAATTGTGAGTTAAGCATTACAACTTGCTATGAATGAGCATTCTTATTATTTTTTAAAATAGGCTTTCAATAAATTATTTCTTTAAATAAATTCCATACGTGGAAATAGAAGTAACAGTCACAGAAAACCATCATATCAAGTACTATTACCTATATTCTAAAGAGGCTGCTCTCCTTAACAATAACAAAAAGTCTTTCCAACCACCCATATCCATGACAAATAACACCCCACCTGAGAATTCTTCCTTCAAACTCTTCGGCTTAACATTCATCGACAATATGAACTGGAACAAATATATTGAGGACATTGCAAAGGCTGCTGCAAAGAAGATAGGTACCTTGTATCATGCTAGAAGACTACTCACACCTGAGAGTATCCTGTACCTCTACAAAGCCGCTATTCGCCCATGCATAATGTATTGTCGCCACATTTGGGCTGGTGCATATATCACTAGTCTCTCCCTCTTGGATAGGGTCCCAAAAAAGTTTTCAATCTAACAGATCCCACTTGTCAACTAAGCTCCAACCCCTCTTCCATCGCCACAATGTTGCATCCCTGTGCCTATTTTACAAGTATTTTAATGGAATGTGCTCTAATGAACTCGTTGCCCCCTCAACATACATATCTGACAAACCTGCTTAGCAACAAAATCACACACCTTCACTGTTGAGGTCCCTAAATGCCAGAAAGCTTTCTACTCTAATAGTTTCTTATCTCGAACAGCTAGAATTTGGAATTCCCTTCCTGCTACCCTGATTGTACCGATATGCAGAAGTTTACATAACAAGCTCAAAAGAATTAGTCTAAAGTAGAGTACAATGGCTAAAATATCAGTTAAGACATGGCTTTCAAGAAAACTTGCCTTAAAAGGTTAGGCTTAAGTGTGTACAATGTATGTCTTTCCTCTCATCCGTTACTAACTGGCTGTATTATTTCTGCTGGGAACAATGTAACAGAAGTTCAGTTCCTACTGTCTTCATTTCTTTGGAAGCGAAAGTTCTAAGTTTGCAGATAAGTCTGTATACAATGTCTGTGTGAGAGGGACTTTGGGATGCCTTAATCTGACAAGTTGTTAACATAGTGAGAGAGTGGCCTTCCTTAATCAAACCTTGACAGGGAAGTCTGCATAAGAACTCTGCAATCAAGAACCCCATTCCCAAATTTAATCCTTGATCGAGGACTATCACAGATATTATCTAAAATGCAGTTCTTCACCAAGTGCCGAGTCGTACTCAGAAAGCAATCTAGATCCAGAGACTTCTCAGTTTAGAAATTAACTATAAAGGGATTTAGTGGAAAGATTTGCTTCAGATCTTCCCGGGGAGCAGTTGAGATGGTGGAGGAAGGAAATCTGTTCTGAATGCAGTTGAGCACTGAGTTTGGATTATTTCAACAATTCTGAATATTCTTTACCATCGTAATAGTGATCTTGAGTGGAGAGTTATTCTTGTGCTAGAAAAATGATCAAAGAAGGATGTCAAAAGAAACAAATATTTTAAAGAAAAAAATTTATCCAAATGTAGTTGTCTCAAGCCAAAACTGACAGCATCAATCCAGTCAGAGACGCTTTGAACTGCAAAGAATTTCTGTATAAAAAAGCAAAGAAATGGTATCATTAATTTAGTCAAGATCAGCAGAGCTTAGTTCCCTTCACGTGTTCAAATGAAAAATTGTGACTGAAAATTCAAAGAGATTTAATATTTTTTATTAAAGCGATTCTGGTACCTGATTAGTTCATTCTTATCCTTGCCTAGTTATAACTCTAATTGTTCAATTCTTTGTGTTCATACTCTATTATTGTGCCAAAAATATTGCAACAGTTTGGAATTCTATTCAAACTTAATGAATGTGTGATTGTCCTCACTGTGGCAGATCCGAGGAAAAAATGGCTAAGCACACCTTGAACTGTATCAAACTTCAGCCATTTTGGAAGTATGCCAACAGTGTGACAGCTCATATAAATCCCAAGCAGATGTTTACATTGGATGTTCTACATGTGACTGACATGTAACACACGTCACCACAGAAGAGAAAGAAATACATTTTTTGCAATCTTGACCGTCTTAAGTATGGTGATGTTGATAGAATTTCAGAAGGTAGAATCTTTTTTGATCAAAATCTCATTTAATTCTTGAAGCACCAACTTAAGATTAAAATTAGGTGTGATAGAGATTTCATTCCTGGGAATGCAACTTAGTGAGAATAAGTTGAAAGCTTGTGTTTACAAAAGTAAATAAGAGTAAAATTTTTACTTTAAATTTCTTGCTCTTAATTTAAGTTTATTTGAAATTATTATGCATGCCTACTTATAACTTTTGTAAAACCTCACAAAATCAAAAACCAATAATCCAAATTTAATTTAATTGCTAAATGAAGGAAAATAGCAATAAAAATTGTTTTAATTAGGTTAATTACTTTCCATACAGTAATATTCAATATTAAATAGAAATTAAACAAAAAATGAGGAAGGAAAAATATGAATTAAAAAAAAACTTGTAACAAAATGTTACTTTTTTTATTTCATATGTTGTAATGGAGTATTTTCAAGGTTATGAAAGACAAAAAAAAGAAAATTAAAGACATACCTCCTCTTTACTCCAACGACCTTTGTTTGTCAATTTATTAACCGAATGGAAGGCCACATTGTAATCATGATCAAAGGCATCGTCAGCCTCATCTTCACTGTTACATAACGGCCAGATATCATTGCCCCTAAAAAAGACAATTTAAGTTTCGTTTTTGATACATTTTCTTTGAGATAATGGGATTTTGGAGAGAGAGAGAGAGAGAGAGAGAGAGAGAGAGAGAGAGAGAGAGAGAGAGAGAGAGAGAGAGAGTGAGAGAGAGAGAGAGAGCGAGCGAGAAGGTAAAAAAATGATAGCATTAACATGTATCCCAATTCTATATTAAATTGATCAATGGCATGGACAAAAAGACATAAACAATACCTAAAAATCATATCTGAAAAAAGAAAAAAAAAAAAAAAAAAAAAAAAATTACATTTTTCATACAAATTTTGCTCCCAGAGAAATATTTACAAAAAAAGTATATTAAGTTGGTTTCAATAATTTTTAAATAGAAAAAGTAGGCTTTAAATATCAATGTCATTGCAATGAAAACTCGACTTTATATGTGTGTGTGTGTGTGTGTGTGTGTGTGTGTGTGTGTGTGTGTGCGCGCGCACAAGATAAAGAGAGAATGTGTGAGAGTGTGTGTATGCATACTGCAATATAAGAAAACCTCAGTTTGGTATTTGAGTGCATGATAAAACCTACAAGAAGAGATGACCTTCTGCAGTCTTAGCTTAAGGAATATTAGTGTAACACATGTAGCAGTTATTGTAAACATTATTTTCGGACCACAGTGACAACTACTTTTATGCAAAGCATTTTCACACTTAAATCTTTGTGCACAGGTATTGTTTGAAAAACAAGATTTTATGATTTTCTTAACACAGTGGAAATGGTTGAACACAAGTTTTCAGCAATCATACATATTATGCTATTTTATGTTAATGTTTTTGCAAGTAATACCATTAAAACAAAACATGTATCTCATATACACAAAGTGAAAACCGAGTTGCACAGTGCGACACATTTTTCCCTTGGTGATAATCTTTAATCCCCAGTTCTGTGCACCAAATAAATCTTATTTAAAGAATACCTTTTTTTCATAATATATAGTGTTATTATGTATTATGCTACTTTGCTTTTTTTTGTCGGTGTTAATGTTTGAATAAGTAATATCATTAAACAAAGAATTTATTTAGTTTATGGGGCTTGGGATAAACAATGAATACCACAAAGTGAAAAATCAGACTTATATCAAGAGTTATTTGTACAATTTTGGCTTTCTCTAGATGTACTGAGTCATTAGTGAAGTGATTTAAAACAACATCCATGTTAGGTGATTTCTATTCTGAAGCACAGGTTTGGACCATGTAAGAGTAATTTTTTTTTTCACTTTGTGACATGCATCGTTTATCCCCAGCCCTGCAGACTAAATAAATCCTTTGTTTAATGACACTACCCATTAAAAACGTTTGCATAAAATAGTATGTGTAAGCACTCACTTCTCTTAAACTAAAGAAATAAATGAATAAAAATATATCTTGAAACCATTTCCCCTCATCCATCATCAGATATAGTGATAACATACATATCATTCCTGTTATGCAGAGAGAGAGAGAGAGAGAGAGAGAGAGAGAGAGAGAGAGAGAGAGAGAGAGAATTTGAAGAAAACCTTTTTGGGATTATTTGCCTTAAAAGTAACTGTGAGAAAACTATTTACTTCAAACCATAAACACTTCAAGAGTAGGACATTAACACAAAAGGAGTGTTCATCATAGAAGCAGGATGTTTTGTTCAGCATTTCTTTAAAATAAGGATGGTTCCAGAAAAAGTATCTAAGCAATTTTCACAAACCAACAAATCTGAGAAAAAAATAAGTTTTTTTTCCTCTCCAAAATATTCAAAGTTCAACATTTTTAACAGTTTTTTTTTTTTTTTTTTAATTCAATTTTCACCCCAAACAAGGCAGAGTGCCACTTTGAAGTACTATCGGGGACATAAGTCTCAGGGATATTATGAAGGGAGATGAGTAGCAAAATGTCTGTTCACATTACATTTGAACTTCTGCATGTCAGCACAGTTGGGAAAGCAGAATCCCAGGAGGGAGTTCCAAAGTTTAGTAGTTCTGGGGCAGAAGCTATTGGAGTAGAAGGCTTTTTTACACTTAGGGATCTCTATAGTGAATGAGTGAGATTTAGCTGCTTGTCAAGTTTATCGGAGATATTCATGTTGAAGGAGTACAAGTGCTTGTAGTTCGTCAGAGCATTCACCATTAAAGTACTTGTAGAACAGGCAGAGGGATGCAACATTTCGTCGATGGGACAGAGGCTAAAGCCTAGATGACAGTTCAGGACCTATCAAGTTAATGACTCTTTTGAACTTTGTCAAGAGAGACAAGTAGCAGATACACCAGCCCAAATATAACAACAATACTTCATACATGAGCGAATGGTGGCTGTATAGAGGTACAGAATACTTTCAGGCATAAGTAGTTTTCTAGCACCGTAGAGTGAGCCTACCTTCTTCGCAGCAGCCTTGGCAATGCTCTCAATGTATCTATTCCAGTTCATGTTCCCTGTAAACGTTAGGCCAAGGAGTTTAAAGGAAATACTTTCGGATGATGTGTTCTTACCATTGCTATTGGTGGTAAAGAATGCTGTACGCATTCATTATAATTATGGGTTCATGGAAAGTAGTTTTAATTTTGTTTATTTATTAGATATTGTTGCTCTGGAGTCTTACTTTCATTTGTCTCCCACTACTCACGAAATTTTGTTTTTGAAAGTGGTTCAGTAATTAAATATTAATTGAACCAAAATGTTACTATAAAATTATTGAACACTAGCAGGCTGACCCATGTTTCTTGGTCGTAAAATATTAAAATATTTTATTTTAATTACTGCAGATTTCTTATTTACTATGAACAAATACCGTAGGTATTAAAAGTAACGTTAAATTCCTCTTATATATAAAAAAAAGAAAGAAACAGAGACATGTGCATGCGAGCATTATGCTTTTGCTAAACAGTTCACTTCTTGTAAATAAAAAAATTGAAAAAATACTCGAATTGAGATCAAAATCAAAATGTTGACAGTGAGTCAAGTACAATAACCATTAGGTCAGCTTACCACAATCTTTAAAAAGTGTTTTTAAACCTACTAATTCTTAACATAAGGAAGCTGTCATGTGAACGATTTGCACATGTGCATCTGTGAAACAGTTGACAAACAGATAAAAATCTGATGACCCCCCCCCCCACTCAATTTTGACTCCTTGGCAGCTCTTTTTTCTGGATGAAAACTGACTAAAATTTTTTACACATATGAATACTCTATATACCAAATTTCAAATATGTAGATCAAAAATTAGTTGAGTATATAGATTTAGATTGTCCTCTCTCTCTCTCTCTCACACACACACACACACACACACACACACACACACACACACACACACACACACACACACACACACACACACACACACACACACACACACATTTTTACTTTTATAGATATATAGATAAATAGCTTCCAAAACTTTCAATCTTTTAATACATGGGGATTTGCTACGAACTTTAAAACTAGGAATAACCTCCAATATTTCAAATGCTCACAAATTCTTTTCTAAATTTCAATGAGTGACTAAGTAATTCATTCCAATTTTCCAATTATTAACAAACAATTAAGATGGCAAATTTGTTTACGAATAAGCTGGATTTAATTTTGTTTTTAAAATAGGATTAAAAAAAATTTGTTTCAATAAATATATAATTAATAGTAAAATACAAAATCAAGTCACGTAGAAGTAAAAAATACATGCACAATAATCTAATAATTTTAATATAGAAATTTGTATTCCTTTTAATTGAATACTAGCAGGGTGTCTAGCATTGCCCGAGTGTTTGGAGGTGTGTGTTGAGAAAAAAAAAAGTGTTAGTATGTAGGCAGGCTCGAACCTGTCTTGCAATGTGTCAAAAAAAAATTTTAAAAAATTAAAAAAAAATCTTTGCTATTGCGTCCATCGCCAAACCGGGAGTGGCAAGGGTTTAAATTAAAGCTAGTCAATCAAAAACAGGAGATGACTTTCGAAAATATCGGCGAAAAAAGCGACCCCTCTTTGTAGAAAAGGGTTAAGGGTGAAGGAATAATTGTTTTTAACTAATTTTTCGATATTTGTCGTCCGAAGGGGCAACTTAAAAATGATACAGATCTCGTGAAAATCCGTCGCCTGTCGAAAGTTTTAGACATACATGCATACATACATTTAAACAAACAGGTGAGATTTATATAATACACTAGCGGGGTGCCCAGCGTTGCCCAGGGGTTTAGAGGTGTGTGTGTTAGGGGAGTGGGGGTAGATCAAAACAAAATGGGCATTTAAACATCATAAAATAAAAAACAAAATGGGCGAAGTAATAACCCCGTTTAAAATAAAATTTAAAAAAAAACGTTACCTGGATGTTTGGAGGTGTAAAAGAAAAAAAAAAATTTGGTAGGGAGGTAGACTCGAACCTGAAGCCTTGAGAGTAAGGCAGAAAAAACAGTCTGACACGTTACCTCGACGCTAAAGACAGAGAACTGACGAAATTAAATGTTTAAAAAAACAGCCGGTGGTTAAACTAACATCAACGTTTTCTAGGTCAAACGTCACACCATAGTCGTAGTAGAAAAGGAAAAATGAAAGGAATAATTTTTTTTTTGCTACCCTTCCCTGTAGAAAAGCGAATCGTTGAAGGTGAAAGAATTAATGTTTTTAGCCAATTTTTTAATATTTGTCGTCCGAAGGTTCGAGCTCCAAAATGATACCGATCTGGCGAAAATCTGTCACCTGTGTGGAAAATTTTTGTGAGATATACAAACACACACTTTGGCTTTTATATATATACTAGCAGGGGGGTACTCGACGTTGTCCGGGTGTTTCGAGGTGTGTGTGCTCAGGCGGGGTGGGGTGAGGGGGTGTTAATCAAAACATAAGAATAAGTGAAGTAAATATTTAAAAAAAAAAACAAAAAAAAAACTAATGTAAAAATGAGAAAAACATAAAAAGAAAACGCGAAACAGAAAAACGAACGTTAAAACTTTGTTAAAAAATCTGAAAAAAAAAAAAAAAAAAAAAATGTGAAAAATGGCTTAAATAACCCTGTTTCAATATTAAAATTTAAAAACAAAATAAGACATCTCACACCATGATTCGAACCCAAAACCTTTAGATAATGAGGCTGCCCTCTAAGCAACTGAGCTAAGACAACATTGACGAAATTGTGTCGGTTTTTTTAATATTTAAAGTAAATCATTTTCCGACGTTGTATGACGCATGCGTAGAAGCGAACTTGTCATGAGAGGACAGTTTTTGCTACACCGTCCCTGTAGAAAACTGATGATTTAAGGGTGAAGAAATTAATGTTTTTGGCCAATTTTTCGATATTTGTCGGGCGAAGGTTGGAACTTTAAAATGATACCTATCTGGCAAAAATCCGTGACCCGTGTCGAAAGTTTTTGCGAGACATACAAATACAAATTGGTAGGCAAGTAAGAAGGCTCGAACACGAACCCTTGAGGCAAAGTTGGTAATTAAAGTATGAAAAAAAAAAAAGGTGCAACGTTAACCAGTAATTTTATTTATTACGGGAACGCTTTTTAATTTTTCTTTTTGTTTCCCCAAGATGTTGGGAGGAAAACAGCTCCCCATAAAAAGGGGATTGTCCAAATTGAATAGCAATTGTCTGATATAAGGAAAACTCCACATTGATCAAATCTGATTGCTTTCGGACATTTCCGTTGATCGGAAAAATACAGCTAGAATTAGTGTCGCTTTTATTATACGAAAAAGCCTAATCCATATGCGGCGAGCGAAAAATGTTGAATATTTATCTTTTCAAAGTCGAGCAAATTAAATAGGCAGGCGACCTCCGTTGTTAACTCGTAGATATTATCATTTAGGCATGATAAAAAGTTTTAAGAAGTTGTGAGCCGACTGATCGCTTCTCGGAAAAAAGCCTTTTACAGACATACACAAAAAGGAAACATACATACATACATTTTCGCTTCTATATTTATAGATAGATAGCGAAGGTGCCCAGCGTTGGCCGGGTGTTTGAAGGTATGAAAGAAAAAAAAAAGTTTTGGTAGGAAGGTAGGCTCGAACCCGAAGCCTTGACATGAAGGTGGAAAAGAAAAGGAAAAAAAAAACCGTGACATCTCGGCCACGAGGGGAGAGAAAGTGAAGACTGTTAATTTAAGGTTTATAAAGCAGGGCTCTACATTGCAAGTGAAGCAGTCGCATTTGCAAGTGATTTTTTCAAAGTGGCGACTAGAAATAATGCAACACTTATCTTTTGGCGTTTGTATTTCTTTCACTGACAATCTTCCAAAGCTCACAATTGAGTGAAAAATATCTTAACTTTTTTTTTTTTTAATAAAACAAACAAAAGTTTAATAGAACAATATACTCTTCTTTTTAACGAAGACTGTTTAAAAAAAACATCTGAAGAAATTTGAATGTTTATAACAACATAATATCAACATAAAATTTGTTGTATGTTTAGAATTACACTTACTAAAAAAATACAGGAAAAAATTTTATTATTATGTACATAATCGTCACAGAACGAGGTCATATTTCAAAAACCACGAGGGTTTGGCTAGTAACTTTTCTATTTGGCTAGTTAACGAAAATATTTAGTTGTCAAAGTTCAACTAAAGATAAATTTGTCCATAGAGCCCTGTAAAGTGAAATTGACAGGTGTGCGAATTTAACGATAATGAGGTCAAACAGTTTAGTTTTTCTTTCCCTAACTTTGGCTGTTTGTTTCCTCAAGATAAAAAATGTGGGTGTCCATTTCAAAAGCAAATGTCTGATATGACGGTTTTTGCTGCCGCATTGATCAAAGCCGATTTTCTTTATGGATGTCCCTGCCAAGAGTGCCAGGGAACTGATGGTACGGATTTTCAGTTTGCTTTTTTTATACCGAAAAGAGAAACGAAGACGTGGCGATCGAAAAAAATCTCAAAAATAGTGCGTAAAAGCCGGGCAAATTAAAGATAGCCGCAACCTCGTAGATATTATTATTTAGACGGTATATAACAAGTTGTGATCTGACCAAGTGTGTCCCCCAAAAAAGCGGTTGCCGGACATCACACACATTTTACCTTTTATATTTATAGATAACAAATACTTTTACATTCCTGTATACATGTGTACATTAGTACTCCCCCCCCCCCTGTCTAAGGGCGGATGACTGTTGTTGGATGCCGAGCATGACATTTATTTCTGTATGTACCAAGGATGTAACAAAACGTTATTTGTTTGCCAAATTTTCTAGGCTTTTAATAGCTTCCAACTCTAGAATAGTGTGTAAGTATGATTTTTTTTTTTTTAATCCATTACATTTTCCCATAAGCCAAATGGTGATTTACAATAAAAGTTACGATTTTCATAACTCATGGATTTTATATGGAAAAAGTTCAGTCTTCAGAATTTGATCAAAATATTGCAAAAGATTTTTTTTTTATCATACTCAAATGAGAAATGCTTTCGATTTCCTTGGAAAACTTTTGCTCAATATTTTAAAATACTGGAAATCGGTTCTTTATATTCCAGTACAGACTGATCAGTTTCTTCTGCCATGAGAAAGTTGCTCGAATCCAATAAATTAAGACGTTTTCAACCAACTCTATTAAAACAATCTTCATAATGGCAAGCAATATGGATTTCATCCTGCAAGATCTGCAGCTAATGTGCTTACTATATCACACGGAATCAGTGAATCTATTGATGGGAGAGGGATGCCTTTGATATATAAAAGGCCTTCGATAAGTTTTGGCACAAAAATTGGGTCCACAAACTTGTTAGCTAGAGAGTATCTGGAATTGTCCTCTCAACCATCAAATCCTTTCTCTCTGATAAGTCTATAAAAATATTTGTTTACAAGCATCAATACCAGCATACACTAAGGATCCATTCTAGGCTCAACTCCTCTTTCTGATCTTCATGAATGAACTTCAAATCATTCGTTGACATCTATGTGGACAACTATTTATGGCAGCACTTCATAGAGCATCGAAGATAAAGATTTTTCTGACTCTCTCCAGACTTGGAGCACATGGTGCAAGAGAGAGAGGTAGCTTGTCAATTTTAACACCTCTAAGGCCAAGCTTCTTTCTTCACCACTAATGCACGAATCTTCACTTCTCCTTAGTTAAATTGAATGACTCTTTGAGGAAACCCCTACTTTAATAAACTCCAAAGATTTTCATGCCAAACGTGAAGTGGATAACTTACATGAAATCTATTGTTAAAGATGCAGTTAAAAAAATAGTTGGGTCATTCTATTACTCTAGAAAGTATTCAACTTTTATTTCTAGAGAATCTCATTTATGGAACAAGGGACAAGTCTGCTTCTAACTAACTACAGCTTGGTTTTCTTTAAATCTAATATGAAGAAATACTTATCGAGCTGTCCTCTTATAAAATCAAGTTCTCTAAAGTTATCTTTTACATATTCCACTCACTTTTTCAAATCCTTGTGACTATGTTTATCTTCCAACCAACAATTTTTTTAACCTGTATCCTCGAGTGACTCTCCAGTAAAAATAATGATTTTAGATTAATAGTCACCCTTAAACCAAATTTTTTACTTCCATTATATTTGAACACTTAACTGTGCACAAAGACCTTTGTAAAAACAAACAATGATATGAAATTGGTAGCTTAATTAATCAACAAATTATGACTGTTCAAAGTTTGCTGGAAATCCAAAATGCAGACTTCAAACATGCAAAAAAAAAAATAATAATTGCTAACGTAATCGGCATTATACTTTTTGAGTTCTGTTTTCAACAAAGTGGATGGATCGCTGGTGACAACTAAAATAAAGTCTTTTCTGATTAATGTTTCCTTAATGTTTTCCATTTTTTCATATAATTGAAAATGAAAGTTTTTTTCTTTAAGAAAATAACCAAACGAATTTGTTTTTAAGAATAGTTTTGTGTAATAAAGTGTTATAATATATTGTATTTGTAACAATTTTTTCTACAAAAAATAAAATGTGAAAATATATTTTAAAAGTAGACTATATAAAAAGCAATTTTTACTTATACTTAAATGAACCAAATACTTATGTAAAAAAAATTTAAGAAAATATTTTTTATAACACTTATTTTTAAAAAGAAAATTTTGAAAAAAAAAAAAAAAAAAAAAAAAAAAAAAAAAAAATTTGGTTGATTATGATGCATTTGAGTATTTATAAAAATACAAACATTTCAAAGTAAATACCTTACATTTTCAATTATAAGAAACTAGTTGTATCTGGCCATGCTTTACTGTGGCTTAGTTTGTTTAAATAGAAATACACTTAAAAAGAAAAAAAAAATGTACCGTAAATTTACTGAATGAATAATATATATATCTCACAAAAACTTGCATTCTGTAATGTTTATATACATTTATTATTTTTATGCAATTGTTTTAACAACAAAAGTTGCGTTTTGTCTTTAAACACATGCATGCACGGACTATAATAAGAACCATTAGCGACGCATGTTTTTTTTTTGTTTATGCTCTCAATACTTGTGGATACATAATATTTTTAGACTTGTCTACAGCAAACGCCCAGCAAATTATGAACTGCTGCCGCCGCCACACACACACAAACAAACAAACAGTAATGACCTAAGCATGAAACGAACTTGTAGCTGTGTGAAGTAATATGCCTTTTAGTGATGCCATATTGTAATTTTAGTAAACGCTTGTTTATGACGCGTAGAATTGGATTCCGGAATATGAGAATTATCAGAGCTCAGCCAATCAGAATGGACAGAGTTTAGTGAGGAAGCCATTATCATTTATGAATCAGAAACTGCATAGATTATGTTAGGTCTATGTATTTATTAGCCAGTTATGAGTAATGAAAGCACTATATTACTATATTTTAGAACTTTATATACTCCCTAGATTGTAATATCTATGATTTACGAATCAAGATCGTCTATCTTTTATTTGAGCGACTTTTACAAAATTCATGCTATTCCGTTCTATTGCGTGTTTGTTTGTTTTTTTTTCGTATAAAAGCGAAACTAACCGAAAGTAAAGCTGTCAGCAGCCTTTCATGGTGGGACGTTTTGAAAGTAATTAGCTTTGATCAATGTGGCGAAAACCTTTCATATCAGACAATTAATATTCATTTGAGAGTTCCCCTTTTTTCAGGGGAGCTTGGTTTCCCCAATATCGTGGGGAAACAAATAAATGAAACGGCGTAGAGCTGGCCTTCAGTGAACATTCATTTCTGCACCTGCTAGCAAGTCAACTTTTTGATTGACATTGCTAAATTTGAACACTTTTCACTTCCTATGGCTTCATAGCATAGCAGTAAGATGTCACATTTTCTTTCGCTTTCTTTTCTGCCTTTGCTTCATGGGTCCGAGCCTACCTGACTACTAACTTTTTTTTCTTTTACACTTTGAAACACCTGGGCAACACTGGATACCCCCGCTAGTCTATATATATAAAAGGCAAAACGGCTGCGCGCATTTTTGTATGTCCAGTAAAAGCTTTGTTCACAAGGGTTGGGGGGGGGGGGGATGGGTTGGATACTATATTTTAAAGTTGGAATATTTACAATTTGCGAACGGTTTTCATCTCTACAGTTATTTTGAGAGTTTAACCCTCCCCCCCAAAAAAACTGGTTTTCAATGTTTGTCTTT
Organism: Euprymna scolopes; assembly: GCF_053919585.1. Classification (NCBI taxonomy): domain Eukaryota; kingdom Metazoa; phylum Mollusca; class Cephalopoda; order Sepiida; family Sepiolidae; genus Euprymna; species Euprymna scolopes. The sequence continues at coordinate 38,401,426 of NC_136486.1, read as the reverse complement.
TTCGTATAAATAAAGCGAAACTGAATTGAATCAAATCAGCTAGCTGGCCTTCGTAGCTGGCACATCTTAAAGACAATCAGCTTTGATCAATGTGGGGAATACCCTTCACATCAGACAATTGCTATTCATTTGAGAGCTCCCCCTTTTTTCTTTGGGGGGGGGGAGCTTGGTTTCCCCAACACCATGGGGAAATAAATAAATGAAACAGCGGAAAACTGAACAGGTTTTCAGCCAATGTTTATTTCTGCACCTGCGTATTCACTTAGCAAGTCAACTTTTTAATTGCCATCGCTAAATTTGAACGCTTTTCACTTCCTATGGCTTCGTAGCAGTAAGATGTAACGTTTTCTTTCACTTTCTTTTCCGCCTTCGGGTTCGAGCCTCCCTATTAACACTTTTTTTTTTCTTTTACACCTCCAAACACCCAGGCAACGCTGGGTAACCCCGCTAGTCTATAATAGAAATCTCACCTGTCAGTTTAAATGTGTGTATGTATCTATGTCTCCCAAAAACTTTGGACAGAGACAACGGATTTTCATAAGATCAGTATCATTTTGAAGCTCGACCTTTCAGATGACAAATATCGAAAAATTGGCCAAAAACATTAATTCCTTCACCCTCGACTGGGCACTTTCCTATAAAGAGGGGTAATTTTTTCGCAGATATTTTTGAAAGTCATTGCCTCTTTTCGATTGTTTAGCCTTAATTTAAACCTACATCACTTCCGGTTTGGTGATGGGTGCAACAGTTAACGCGTCACATTTTTTTTTTTCACTTTCTTTTCCTCCTTCGCGATACCGGTTCAAGCCTGCCTGCCTGCCTACTACCACTTTTTGGGTTTTTTTTTTGCTCTCACAAAACAACCACCAACAACTTTCCTCACTCTCTATCTGTGCCAAAAACTAAACAAAAATTCCATGAACAGAGTTTCTTTGCTAGAACTGTCCGTCTATGGAACACAATACTATTTGTCTGCTTCTTGGCTGACTATAACATGATTGTCTTCGAGTTTGAGTTGTCCATTTAGATAATCTAGCTCTACCCAAGTTCCACCATGACTGATCTAGTCTCACCATCTACCTAACACTTAGCTCTTATCCTCCTTGAGTGGTCTATGGACTTTAAAAAGTAATGACAAAAAAAAAAAAAAAAAAAAAAATCGCCCACATCAAATTTGACGCTCTCCTCCCAAAAATTTATATCACCCCTGAAAAAATAAAAACAATAATGATAGTACATTTATAAAGAGAAAATTCAATCTTGCTAATCTTCAAAATTTACCAAAATAACTCTAAAATAAGTGACATATTATAAATTGAAATCGAAAGGAATTTAATTATATTTAGGCATTTTTACACTCTAAACTAGGTTAGTTTGTGATATTTTCTTCTATTATATAAATCTCACCTGTCTGTTAGTGTGTATGTATGTATGTATGTATGTATGTATGTATGTATGTATGTATGTATGTATGTATGTTTGTATGTCTGCCAAAAACTTTCGGATTTACCTCCATGTCGGAAATGAATTTGGAAAGAAATCCACCACTCTATAATAAAGTCAATAGAAGTGTTTTTTTTTTTTTTTAAATCATCAGAAATTACTGACATAATTCTATGAATATTTTAGTACTATGTCTAGATAAATAGCAAGTGTGAACACTGATGAAGCATAATCTTTTTTTCCAAAATTTTGTATTGCTGGTGAATCAACCATGTATAAACCGTGGCATATGTCATGCTGTAGTGATGTCTTTGATTGTTCGGTTAAATAAAATGTTATTTTTTATTGTTTCCCTCTTCAGGCCCATTCTAAAACATTAAATATATATATATAAAAAAATAAATAATTTTTTTCACAAGTAGTTCCTAGTGGCTTGTATATCCCCATCAGGGAAGATGACAACATAAGGTTTTTGCAGTTCTTACAGGGAGGTGTTGATATCCTACATACAGCACCTGGTATTCCCAAATGATCAACCATCTGGTACTGACCAGGCTCGATGTTGTTTAACTTTAGTGATATAATAAGAACTGATGTATTAACATTATGCTGTATATAGATAACATGGTATTATGAGTTATGTGGAAAAGGACATTAGATTCCTTATTTAATCCCGAGCAATATCAAGTCTTCCTGCTACTTTTATTATATATTCTGTGAGATTGTAGATATTTGTATTGATTAAGGTTAAAAAAAAAAAAAAAAACCGTTCCCAAAGTCATAATAAATACCATTTTTTTTAAATTCCAGTCTAAAAAGGTATTCAACTTTTACATAACATTTCTGTATGATTAATGTTAGATAAATTATTAGATCTTTTGCCTGCACAAAAAAGAAGAAAAAAAGATTATTTTCTTTCCTTTCATATCTTTTTGTTGAGCATTATCAACAACTTGAATAACTTTGCAAAAGATAGTTTATCAGCAAAATGTCTCCATACAAGCTATTTAGTTTGACCTCTAAATCAATCTTGTTATCTTAACAGAGAAAACCCACCCCATGACCTCTACAATGTGTACAGGTAATTTTTTTTTTCAGCATTTTACATAAGCTGAAAAAACTAAAAAAAAATAAATAAATAAAACCTGCATAATCTCATACTAAATTAGAACCAATGGCTTTTAATGTTGTGGCTAAGTAAGCAATCATAAGTTCAACTTTACCTTATCAGTGATAAGGCTTGCTGCAGTGCATTATTTCTGACCACTAAAAGATTAAAAAATTCCTTTGAACATTCTGGTTTCTAAGTATAAAATCTACATCTACTGACATAACTTTTTAGAACTATTTCTTTATATATTACAAGAACCTATGGACCGTATTGGCTGAAATTATGTACTCTATAAATAACATGTAATGGCATTCACCAGAGGGAGATTGAGCTAACAAGGAGAATTCATCACATCAAGCACCCAAGCGGTCTACCCACACCTATCAGCAAGCAAGTCCTTGACACACTCCAGCAGGGGCCAGCTACCAATGCCATGTCCATCTTCACTGTTTTAATTCAATCTTTTTACAAGGTCACCATTTGCCCATGCATGGACAATTATTAGCACACCTGGGCTGGTGCATCTACCAGTAGTCTCACTCCTAGACAGAGTTAAAAGTCTTAAATTTAATAGGTCCCACACTGATAGCTAAGCTCCAACCTCAGTCCCATTAACATATTCCTGTGCCTGCTTTGCAAGTACTTGAATCGAATGTGTTCTAATGAACTCTTAGCACTTGTAACCCCTCAAGGTACATACTCTTGACTAACCTGACAAACAGCAAGATCCTACCACTTCACTTTTTAGGTCCCTAGATGCCGGAACACCTTCTATTCTAATAGTTTCTTCCCTTGAACTGCAAGACTTTGGAATTCCCTCCTTGTTTCCTGCTTCCCTAACGGTACTAACCGACATAAGTTTAAATGTACTGTAAACAGACATCTTGCCATTCAACTCCCCACAGTCCCGTTAAACATGATCCAAAATAGTAACCTTTTATGTTCAAGTAACCTTATTTAGGGTGAAAAGTATTTTAAAAAAAGTTGGTAGTCTTTGTGCTTTCTCCAGCCACCAACGGGTGCAATTGAGGCCATCAACTTGTGGATGAATTTCTCCTCAGAACATCAAAGAATGTTTCAGACTAGCAAAGTTTTAATAAGGCCAGTTTGGAACTTGGTCAGAATAGCAAACGTGTAGGATGCGTCATAGACAGTACAGCCATAGACGTTGAATGTATGAAGATCTTTTTAGTGCAGGGCCCAGGTCATGCAGTATTATACATATTAATGCTTAGTATATCCTGAATTTTGTTGAGATTTTCACCTCTTGTCAAGACAACAACCCATTTTCGAAGCAGCAGAAGGCTGTACGATAGATACAGATCTATAGATAACAATTAAAAAAAAAAAATTTATTTTATTTTTGCTGGGAATGGAGCATCTTTCCGAATACCAGACATTCATCTACTATCTCATACATTCCAACCGAGAGATCTTTTTGTAAGATTTTAGCCATTCCTGTAAGAAAATTGTATCTCTCTTGCACTTAATTCACCAGGTATATTTGCCAGGTAGTTTTTTTAATTTATTTTTCACAAGTTCAGTTGCTCCTATAATTATTGGAATGATGGTGATCTTCCTAAGATTCCAGTTTCTTTTCATGTTGTACATAAGACCTAGGTATTTTATTATCTTTTCCTTCTCAGCTCTGTTGAATGCAGCATCATTGGGAACACTAACTTCTACTAAGGTTGCTTATTTTTTCTTCAATAGCTCTGTTTTCTAGGTAAGTAGCTGTAGAAATTGCATAGTCGTAGAAGTCTTATGACTTATTTCCAACTGTTCTTTCTAGCATATGCTGACAGGACTTGCTACTACATTCGGTTAAATCGAGTTGCAATTGTATTATCTAATGTCGCTTTAAAGAAATGCACAGATTCAAATGACAGACAACCTTAACAATTAAACACTTGACTCAAATTCCTGAAATTTTAAAAGCCTAAACTGAAACCTAAGAAATTTTACACTTCTATCACAAGATTAATAAAATTGTGTGACCACTTCTAAGTGTTTATATCTTACTTCTATGCGACTTAAATGTTTTTATTATTTTTATATTTACTAATAATCTAAAAAATGCAATAGCATAAAATAAACTATTTTTTTAAAGTCCTAATTAAAAACTAATTACAAAACTAAATCAGAAAAGCAAGAACTAATTTGTAACCCTTCGAAGTTTCAAAGTTATTTGAAAGCAATTAAACTGTTAAATAAAAATTTAAATTAGCTTTAAAATTACTAACAAATCTTTATGTACTAAAAAGACTGAAAATTTAACATCAAATAATTTTATAAATAGATGAAAACATTACGTTAACAAAATTAATTTTAAATTGGAATTTGTAAGTTTAACAAGCCAATGCAATGCAAGTTCTTTTTTATATTTATTTATTTAAAATCAACATAGTTTCAGCCAAATACTTTATCCGCATGTATAAAAATAGTTTGTTGTTTTCCTTTTACCTTCCTCATAGTATACTGTCACTATAAAAATAAACTGATCTTCAATAGTGATCTTTTCCAATGTTCTAATTAGCAGATTGTGGTGGCTCACGCGAAATGAATTAGATACCTCCTTGATTGAGATTGTCGGACTGACTTCCTCATCTTGTTTGTTAACATCACAACGTTTCGGACGTTTTGCCCTCCGGCCTTCATCAGGTATTTTGTATCGAACTGGGGAACCGTTTGTTAGGAGTCTCGAACACAACCCTTTATTATTATTATGGGGGTACAGTGTTCGGACTCCAGCTAGGCTCTGGGACATAGTTGCTGATTCTCTGTTTTGAAGGTTACTTTTTCACTGCCTTCGTTCAGGATTGAACTCAGCACCTTTGGGTAACTGTAAACTTTGATACAACGTCTAGGACCACTCGGCCATATGTCACTAGGACACGGTACCCCCGTAATAATAATAAAGGGTTGGGTTCGAGACTCCTAACAAACGGTTCCCCAGTTCGATACAAAACACTTGATGAAGGCCGGAGGGCAAAACGGCCGAAACGTTGTGATGTTAACAAACAAGATGAGGAAGTCAGTCCGACAATCTCAAAGAGAAAGAGAGAGAGAGGATTGAGTGTGCGAGAGAGAAAGAGAGAGAGGATTGAGTGTGCGAGAGAGAAAGAGAGAGAGGATTGAGTGTGCGAGAGAGAGAGGGAGAGAGAGAGAGGATTGAGTGTGTGTGCGAGAGAGTGCGAGAGAGAGAGGATTGAGTGTGTGCGAGAGAGAGAGAGGATTGAGTGTGTGTGCGAGAGAGAGAGAGGATTGAGTGTGTGTGCGAGAGAGAGAGAGGATTGAGTGTGTGTGCGAGAGAGAGAGAGGATTGAGTGTGTGTGCGAGAGAGAGAGAGGATTGAGTGTGTGTGCGAGAGAGAGAGAGGATTGAGTGTGTGTGCGAGAGAGAGAGAGGATTGAGTGTGTGTGCGAGAGAGAGAGAGGATTGAGTGTGTGTGCGAGAGAGAGAGGATTGAGTGTGTGTGCGAGAGAGAGAGAGGATTGAGTGTGTGTGCGAGAGAGAGAGAGGATTGAGTGTGTGTGCGAGAGAGAGAGAGGATTGAGTGTGTGTGCGAGAGAGAGAGAGGATTGAGTGTGTGTGCGAGAGAGAGAGAGGATTTAGTGTGTGTGCGAGAGAGAGAGAGGATTGAGTGTGCGAGAGAGAGAGAGGATTGAGTGTGCGAGAGAGAGAGAGGATTGAGTGTGCGAGAGAGAGAGAGGATTGAGTGTGCGAGAGAGAGAGAGGATTGAGTGTGCGAGAGAGAGAGAGAGGATTGAGTGTGCGAGAGAGAGAGAGGATTGAGTGTGCGAGAGAGAGAGAGGATTGAGTGTGTGTGCGAGAGAGAGAGAGGATTGAGTGTGTGTGCGAGAGAGAGAGAGGATTTAGTGTGTGTGCGAGAGAGAGAGAGGATTGAGTGTGCAGGAGAGAGAGGATTGAGTGTGCGAGAGAGAGAGAGGATTGAGTGTGCGAGAGAGAGAGAGGATTGAGTGTGCGAGAGAGAGAGAGGATTGAGTGTGCGAGAGAGAGAGAGGATTGAGTGTGCGAGAGAGAGAGAGGATTGAGTGTGCGAGAGAGAGAGAGGATTGAGTGTGCGAGAGAGAGAGAGGATTGAGTGTGCGCGAGAGAGAGAGGATTGAGTGTGCGAGAGAGAGAGAGGATTGAGTGTGCGAGAGAGAGAGAGAGGATTGAGTGTGCGAGAGAGAGAGAGAGAGGATTGAGTGTGCGAGAGAGAGAGAGAGAGGATTGAGTGTGCGAGAGAGAGAGAGAGAGGATTGAGTGTGCGAGAGAGAGAGAGAGAGGATTGAGTGTGCGAGAGAGAGAGAGAGAGGATTGAGTGTGCGAGAGAGAGAGAGAGAGAGGATTGAGTGTGCGAGAGAGAGAGAGAGAGAGGATTGAGTGTGCGAGAGAGAGAGAGAGAGAGGATTGAGTGTGCGAGAGAAAGAGAGAGAGAGGATTGAGTGTGCGAGAGAGAGAGAGAGAGAGGATTGAGTGTGCGAGAGAGAGAGAGAGAGGATTGAGTGTGCGAGAGAGAGAGAGGATTGAGTGTGCGAGAGAGAGAGAGAGAGGATTGAGTGTGCGAGAGAGAGAGAGAGGATTGAGTGTGCGAGAGAGAGAGAGAGGATTGAGTGTGCGAGAGAGAGAGAGAGAGGATTGAGTGTGCGAGAGAGAGAGAGAGAGAGGATTGAGTGTGCGAGAGAGAGAGAGAGGATTGAGTGTGCGAGAGAGAGAGAGAGGATTGAGTGTGCGAGAGAGAGAGAGAGGATTGAGTGTGCGAGAGAGAGAGAGAGGATTGAGTGTGCGAGAGAGAGAGAGAGGATTGAGTGTGCGAGAGAGAGAGAGAGGATTGAGTGTGCGAGAGAGAGAGAGAGGATGGAATGTGCGAGAGAGAGAGAGAGGATGGAGTGTGCGAGAGAGAGAGAGAGAGGATTGAGTGTGCGAGAGAGAGAGAGAGAGGATTGAGTGTGCGAGAGAGAGAAAGAGAGGATTGAGTGTGCGAGAGAGAGAGAGGATTGAGTGTGCGAGAGAGAGAGAGAGAGAGGATTGAGTGTGCGAGAGAGAGAGAGAGAGGATTGAGTGTGCGAGAGAGAGAGAGAGGATTGAGTGTGCGAGAGAGAGAGAGAGGATTGAGTGTGCGAGAGAGAGAGAGAGGATTGAGTGTGCGAGAGAGAGAGAGAGGATTGAGTGTGCGAGAGAGAGAGAGAGGATTGAGTGTGCGAGAGAGAGAGAGAGAGGATTGAGTGTGCGAGAGAGAGAGAGAGAGGATTGAGTGTGCGAGAGAGAGAGAGAGGATTGAGTGTGCGAGAGAGAGAGAGAGGATTGAGTGTGCGAGAGAGAGAGAGAGGATTGAGTGTGCGAGAGAGAGAGAGAGGATTGAGTGTGCGAGAGAGAGAGAGAGGATTGAGTGTGCGAGAGAGAGAGAGAGGATTGAGTGTGCGAGAGAGAGAGAGAGGATTGAGTGTGCGAGAGAGAGAGAGAGGATGGAATGTGCGAGAGAGAGAGAGAGGATGGAGTGTGCGAGAGAGAGAGAGAGGATGGAGTGTGCGAGAGAGAGAGAGAGGATGGAGTGTGCGAGAGAGAGAGAGAGAGGATTGAGTGTGCGAGAGAGAGAGAGAGAGGATTGAGTGTGCGAGAGAGAGAGAGAGGATTGAGTGTGCGAGAGAGAGAGAGAGGATTGAGTGTGCGAGAGAGAGAGAGAGGATTGAGTGTGCGAGAGAGAGAGAGAGGATTGAGTGTGCGAGAGAGAGAGAGAGGATTGAGTGTGCGAGAGAGAGAGAGGATTGAGTGTGCAGGAGAGAGAGAGAGAGGATTGAGTGTGCGAGAGAGAGAGAGAGGATTGAGTGTGCGAGAGAGAGAGAGGATTGAGTGTGCGAGAGAGAGAGAGAGAGGATTGAGTGTGCGAGAGAGAGAGAGAGGATTGAGTGTGCGAGAGAGAGAGAGAGAGGATTGAGTGTGCGAGAGAGAGAGAGAGAGGATTGAGTGTGCGAGAGAGAGAGAGAGAGGATTGAGTGTGCGAGAGAGAGAGAGGATTGAGTGTGCGAGAGAGAGAGAGAGAGGATTGAGTGTGCGAGAGAGAGAGAGAGGATTGAGTGTGCGAGAGAGAGAGAGAGGATTGAGTGTGCGAGAGAGAGAGAGAGAGAGGATTGAGTGTGCGAGAGAGAGAGAGAGAGGATTGAGTGTGCCAACATTGGTATGTTAAGATAAATAGATGCATAGATAGAAAAGTAAACGAGACAGGTTCAACAGTGACAATATTTTAAACTGTAATATAACGTCAATGTTTTTACACATACAACTATCAGAACTTTAAAGGATTTCAAAATACACTATCTCTAGAATGACTTCTCTCAATTATTTACAATTTCTCATTATTTGAAGGTGGAAGAGTGTGAAAGAAGGAGTGAGAGTAAAAAAGTGTGAGAGAGAGAGAAGGGGGGGTAGTGCATGTGTGTTAGAGAGAGAGAGAGAGAGAGAGTGATAGTATGTGCATGAGAGAGAGAGAGAGAGAGTGAGAGAGTGATAGTATGTGCATGAGAGAGAGAGAGTGATAGTATGTGCATGAGAGAGAGAGAGAGTGATAGTATGTGCATGAGAGAGAGAGAGAGAGTGATAGTATGTGCATGAGAGAGAGAGAGAGAGTGATAGTATGTGCATGAGAGAGAGAGAGAGAGAGAGAGAGGGGTAGAGATAATGTGAGTGTGCGAGAGAGAGAGAGGGTAGAGTGTGCGAGAGAGAGAGAGGGTAGAGTGTGCGAGAGAGAGAGAGAGTGATAGTATGTGCATGAGAGAGAGAGAGAGTGATAGTATGTGCATGAGAGAGAGAGAGAGAGTGATAGTATGTGCATGAGAGAGAGAGAGAGAGAGTGATAGTATGTGCATGAGAGAGAGAGAGAGAGAGAGAGAGAGAGAGGGGTGGAGATAATGTGAGTGTGCGAGAGAGAGAGAGGGTAGAGTGTGCGAGAGAGAGAGAGGGTAGAGTGTGCGAGAGAGAGAGAGGGTAGAGTGTGCGAGAGAGAAAGAGGATTGAGTGTGCGAGAGAGAAAGAGAGAGAGAGGATTGAGTGTGCGAGAAAGAGAGAGAGAGGATTGAGTGTGCGAGAAAGAGAGAGAGAGGATTGAGTGTGCGAGAGAGAAAGAGAGGATTGAGTGTGCGAGAGAGAAAGAGAGGATTGAGTGTGCGAGAGAGAAAGAGAGGATTGAGTGTGCGAGAGAGAAAGAGAGGATTGAGTGTGCGAGAGAGAAAGAGAGGATTGAGTGTGCGAGAGAGAAAGAGAGAGAGAGGATTGAGTGTGCGAGAGAGAAAGAGAGAGAGAGGATTGAGTGTGCGAGAGAGAAAGAGAGAGAGAGGATTGAGTGTGCGAGAAAGAGAGAGAGAGGATTGAGTGTGCGAGAGAGAAAGAGAGAGAGAGGATTGAGTGTGCGAGAAAGAGAGAGAGAGGATTGAGTGTGCGAGAGAGAAAGAGAGAGAGAGGATTGAGTGTGCGAGAGAGAAAGAGAGAGAGAGGATTGAGTGTGCGAGAGAGAAAGAGAGAGAGAGGATTGAGTGTGCGAGAGAGAAAGAGAGAGAGAGGATTGAGTGTGCGAGAGAGAAAGAGAGAGAGAGGATTGAGTGTGCGAGAGAGAAAGAGAGAGAGAGGATTGAGTGTGCGTGAGAGAAAGAGAGAGAGAGGATTGTGTGTGCGAGAGAGAGAGGATTGAGTGTGTGTGCGAGAGAGAGAGGATTGAGTGTGTGTGCGAGAGAGAGAGGATTGAGTGTGTGTGCGAGAGAGAGAGGATTGAGTGTGTGTGCGAGAGAGAGAGGATTGAGTGTGTGTGCGAGAGAGAGAGGATTGAGTGTGTGTGCGAGAGAGAGAGGATTGAGTGTGTGTGCGAGAGAGAGAGGATTGAGTGTGTGTGCGAGAGAGAGAGGATTGAGTGTGTGTGCGAGAGAGAGAGGATTGAGTGTGTGTGCGAGAGAGAGAGGATTGAGTGTGTGTGCGAGAGAGAGAGGATTGAGTGTGTGTGCGAGAGAGAGAGGATTGAGTGTGTGTGCGAGAGAGAGAGGATTGAGTGTGTGTGCGAGAGAGAGAGGATTGAGTGTGTGTGCGAGAGAGAGAGGATTGAGTGTGTGTGCGAGAGAGAGAGGATTGAGTGTGTGTGCGAGAGAGAGAGGATTGAGTGTGTGTGCGAGAGAGAGAGGATTGAGTGTGTGTGCGAGAGAGAGAGGATTGAGTGTGTGTGCGAGAGAGAGAGGATTGAGTGTGTGTGCGAGAGAGAGAGAGGATTGAGTGTGTGTGCGAGAGAGAGAGGATTGAGTGTGTGTGCGAGAGAGAGAGGATTGAGTGTGTGTGCGAGAGAGAGAGGATTGAGTGTGTGTGCGAGAGAGAGAGGATTGAGTGTGTGCGCGAGAGAGAGAGGATTGAGTGTGTGCGCGAGAGAGAGAGAGGATTGAGTGTGTGCGCGAGAGAGAGAGAGGATTGAGTGTGTGCGCGAGAGAGAGAGAGGATTGAGTGTGTGTGCGAGAGAGAGAGAGGATTGAGTGTGTGTGCGAGAGAGAGAGAGGATTGAGTGCGTGTGCGAGAGAGAGAGAGGATTGAGTGCGTGTGCGAGAGAGAGAGAGGATTGAGTGCGTGTGCGAGAGAGAGAGGATTGAGTGTGTGTGCGAGAGAGAGAGAGGATTGAGTGTGCGTGCGAGAGAGAGAGAGGATTGAGTGTGTGTGCGAGAGAGAGAGAGGATTGAGTGTGTGTGCGAGAGAGAGAGAGGATTTAGTGTGCGAGAGAGAGAGAGAGGATTGAGTGTGCGAGAGAGAGAGAGAGGATTGAGTGTGCGAGAGAGAGAGAGAGGATTGAGTGTGCGAGAGAGAGAGAGAGGATTGAGTGTGCGAGAGAGAGAGAGAGGATTGAGTGTGCGAGAGAGAGAGAGAGGATTGAGTGTGCGAGAGAGAGAGAGAGGATTGAGTGTGCGAGAGAGAGAGAGAGGATTGAGTGTGCGAGAGAGAGAGAGAGGATTGAGTGTGCGAGAGAGAGAGAGAGGATTGAGTGTGCGAGAGAGAGAGAGAGGATTGAGTGTGCGAGAGAGAGAGAGAGAGGATTGAGTGTGCGAGAGAGAGAGAGAGGATTGAGTGTGCGAGAGAGAGAGAGAGAGGATTGAGTGTGCGAGAGAGAGAGAGAGAGGATTGAGTGTGCGAGAGAGAGAGAGAGAGGATTGAGTGTGCGAGAGAGAGAGAGAGAGGATTGAGTGTGCGAGAGAGAGAGAGAGAGGATTGAGTGTGCGAGAGAGAGAGAGAGAGGATTGAGTGTGCGAGAGAGAGAGAGAGAGGATTGAGTGTGCGAGAGAGAGAGAGAGAGGATTGAGTGTGCGAGAGAGAGAGAGAGGATTGAGTGTGCGAGAGAGAGAGAGAGAGGATTGAGTGTGCGAGAGAGAGAGAGAGAGGATTGAGTGTGCCAACATTGGTATGTTAAGATAAATAGATGCATAGATAGAAAAGTAAACGAGACAGGTTCAACAGTGACAATATTTTAAACTGTAATATAACGTCAATGTTTTTACACATACAACTATCAGAACTTTAAAGGATTTCAAAATAGACTATCTCTAGAATGACTTCTCTCAATTATTTACAATTTCTCATTATTTGAAGGTAGAAGAGTGTGAGAGAAGGAGTGAGAGTAAAAAAGTGTGAGAGAGAGAGAAAGGGGGGGGAGTGCATGTGTGTTAGAGAGAGAGAGAGAGAGAGAGTGATAGTATGTGCATGAGAGAGAGAGAGAGAGAGAGAGAGAGAGTGATAGTATGTGCATGAGAGAGAGAGAGAGTGATAGTATGTGCATGAGAGAGAGAGAGAGAGAGTGATAGTATGTGCATGAGAGAGAGAGAGAGAGAGTGATAGTATGTGCATGAGAGAGAGAGAGAGAGAGAGAGGGGTGGAGATAATGTGAGTGTGCGAGAGAGAGAGAGGGTAGAGTGTGCGAGAGAGAGAGAGGGTAGAGTGTGCGAGAGAGAGAGGGTAGAGTGTGCGAGAGAGAGAGGGTAGAGTGTGCGAGAGAGAAAGAGGATTGAGTGTGCGAGAGAGAAAGAGGATTGAGTGTGCGAGAGAGAAAGAGGATTGAGTGTGCGAGAGAGAAAGAGAGAGAGAGGATTGAGTGTGCGAGAAAGAGAGAGAGAGGATTGAGTGTGCGAGAAAGAGAGAGAGAGGATTGAGTGTGCGAGAGAGAAAGAGAGAGAGAGGATTGAGTGTGCGAGAGAGAAAGAGAGAGAGAGGATTGAGTGTGCGAGAGAGAAAGAGAGAGAGGATTGAGTGTGCGAGAGAGAGAGGGAGAGAGGATTGAGTGTGCGAGAGAGAGAGGGAGAGAGAGAGAGGATTGAGTGTGTGTGCGAGAGAGAGAGGATTGAGTGTGTGTGCGAGAGAGAGAGGATTGAGTGTGTGTGCGAGAGAGAGAGGATTGAGTGTGTGTGCGAGAGAGAGAGGATTGAGTGTGTGTGCGAGAGAGAGAGGATTGAGTGTGTGTGCGAGAGAGAGAGGATTGAGTGTGTGTGCGAGAGAGAGAGAGGATTGAGTGTGTGTGCGAGAGAGAGAGAGGATTGAGTGTGTGTGCGAGAGAGAGAGAGGATTGAGTGTGTGTGCGAGAGAGAGAGAGGATTGAGTGTGTGTGCGAGAGAGAGAGAGGATTGAGTGTGTGTGCGAGAGAGAGAGAGGATTGAGTGTGTGTGCGAGAGAGAGAGAGGATTGAGTGTGTGTGCGAGAGAGAGAGGATTGAGTGTGTGTGCGAGAGAGAGAGAGGATTGAGTGTGTGTGCGAGAGAGAGAGAGGATTGAGTGTGTGTGCGAGAGAGAGAGAGGATTGAGTGTGTGTGCGAGAGAGAGAGAGGATTGAGTGTGTGTGCGAGAGAGAGAGAGGATTGAGTGTGTGTGCGAGAGAGAGAGGATTTAGTGTGTGTGCGAGAGAGAGAGGATTTAGTGTGTGTGCGAGAGAGAGAGGATTTAGTGTGTGTGCGAGAGAGAGAGGATTTAGTGTGCGAGAGAGAGAGAGGATTGAGTGTGCGAGAGAGAGAGAGGATTGAGTGTGCGAGAGAGAGAGAGGATTGAGTGTGCGAGAGAGAGAGAGGATTGAGTGTGCGAGAGAGAGAGAGGATTGAGTGTGCGAGAGAGAGAGAGGATTGAGTGTGCGAGAGAGAGAGAGGATTGAGTGTGCGAGAGAGAGAGAGGATTGAGTGTGCGAGAGAGAGAGAGGATTGAGTGTGCGAGAGAGAGAGAGGATTGAGTGTGCGAGAGAGAGAGAGGATTGAGTGTGCGAGAGAGAGAGAGGATTGAGTGTGCGAGAGAGAGAGAGGATTGAGTGTGCGAGAGAGAGAGAGGATTGAGTGTGCGAGAGAGAGAGAGGATTGAGTGTGCGAGAGAGAGAGAGGATTGAGTGTGCGAGAGAGAGAGAGGATTGAGTGTGCGAGAGAGAGAGAGAGAGAGGATTGAGTGTGCGAGAGAGAGAGAGAGAGAGGATTGAGTGTGCGAGAGAGAGAGAGAGAGAGGATTGAGTGTGCGAGAGAGAGAGAGAGGATTGAGTGTGCGAGAGAGAGAGAGAGAGGATTGAGTGTGCGAGAGAGAGGATTGAGTGTGCGAGAGAGAGAGAGAGAGAGGATTGAGTGTGCGAGAGAGAGAGAGAGAGAGGATTGAGTGTGCGAGAGAGAGAGAGAGAGAGGATTGAGTGTGCGAGAGAGAGAGAGAGAGGATTGAGTGTGCGAGAGAGAGAGAGAGGATTGAGTGTGCGAGAGAGAGAGAGAGGATTGAGTGTGCGAGAGAGAGAGAGAGGATTGAGTGTGCAAGAGAGAGAGAGAGGATTGAGTGTGCAATTGAGAGAGAGAGGATTGAGTGTGCAAGAGAGAGAGAGAGGATTGAGTGTGCAAGAGAGAGAGAGAGAGGATTGAGTGTGCGAGAGAGAGAGAGAGAGGATTGAGTGTGCGAGAGAGAGGATTGAGTGTGCGAGAGAGAGAGAGAGAGAGGATTGAGTGTGCGAGAGAGAGAGAGAGAGAGGATTGAGTGTGCGAGAGAGAGAGAGAGAGAGAGAGGATTGAGTGTGCGAGAGAGAGAGGATTGAGTGTGCGAGAGAGAGAGAGAGAGGATTGAGTGTGCGAGAGAGAGAGGATTGAGTGTGCGAGAGAGAGAGAGAGAGGATTGAGTGTGCGAGAGAGAGAGAGAGAGGATTGAGTGTGCGAGAGAGAGAGAGAGGATTGAGTGTGCGAGAGAGAGAGAGAGAGGATTGAGTGTGCGAGAGAGAGAGAGAGAGGATTGAGTGTGCGAGAGAGAGAGAGAGAGGATTGAGTGTGCGAGAGAGAGAGAGAGAGGATTGAGTGTGCGAGAGAGAGAGAGAGAGGATTGAGTGTGCGAGAGAGAGAGAGAGAGGATTGAGTGTGCGAGAGAGAGAGAGAGGATTGAGTGTGCGAGAGAGAGAGAGAGGATTGAGTGTGCGAGAGAGAGAGAGAGGATTGAGTGTGCGAGAGAGAGAGAGAGGATTGAGTGTGCAAGAGAGAGAGAGAGGATTGAGTGTGCAAGAGAGAGAGAGAGGATTGAGTGTGCGAGAGAGAGAGAGAGGATTGAGTGTGCGAGAGAGAGAGAGAGGATTGAGTGTGCGAGAGAGAGAGAGGATTGAGTGTGCGAGAGAGAGAGAGAGGATTGAGTGTGCGAGAGAGAGAGAGAGGGTTGAGTGTGCGAGAGAGAGAGAGAGGGTTGAGTGTGCGAGAGAGAGAGAGAGAGAGGGTTGAGTGTGCGAGAGAGAGAGAGAGGGTTGAGTGTGCGAGAGAGAGAGAGAGGGTTGAGTGTGCAAGAGAGAGGACATAGCAAGAAAGAGAGAGAGGGGGCAGTGAGAGAGAGACAGAGGGAGAACATAGTGAGAGAGAGAGAGAGAGAGAGAGAAAGGGGAGGGGAACAGAAGAGAGAGAGGGGAACACAGAAGAGAGAGAGGGAGACAGTGAAAGAGAGAGAGAGAGGGAGACAGTGAAAGAGAGAGAGGGAGGGGGACAGTGAAAGAGAGAGAGGGAGGGAGACAGTGAAAGAGAGAGAGGGAGGGAGACAGTGAAAGAGAGAGAGGGAGACAGTGAAAAAGAGAGAGGGGGAGAGGGGAACATAGTGCAAAGTAAGGGGGATGCGAGAGAGAGAGAAAGGGGAACACCGAAGAGAGAGAGGGTGGGGAATACAGAAGAGAGAGAGGATGGGGAATACAGAAAAGAGAGAGAGGATGGGGAATACAGAAAAGAGAGAGAGGATGGGGAATACAGAAAAGAGAGAGAGGATGGGGAATACAGAAAAGAGAGAGAGGATGGGAACACAGAAAAGAGAGAGAGGGTGGGGAATACAGAAAAGAAAGAGAGGGTGGGGAATACAGAAAAGAGAGAGAGTGGGGAATACAGAAAAGAGAGAGAGTGGGGAATACAGAAAAGAGAGAGAGTGGGGAATACAGAAAAGAGAGAGAGTGGGGAATACAGAAAAGAGAGAGAGTGGGGAATACAGAAAAGAGAGAGAGTGGGGAATACAGAAGAGAGGGAGTGAGGGGAACACAGAAGAGAGGAGGACAATGAGAGAGAGAGAGAGGTGGAGGGGGACAGAAAGAGAGAGAGAGAGGTGGAGGGGGACAGAAAGAGAGAGAGAGAGGTGGAGGGGGACAGAAAGAGAGAGAGAGAGGTGGAGGGGGACAGAAAGAGAGAGAGAGAGGTGGAGGGGGACAGAAAGAGAGAGAGAGAGGTGGAGGGGGACAGAAAGAGAGAGAGAGAGGTGGAGGGGGACAGAAAGAGAGAGAGAGAGGTGGAGGGGGACAGAAAGAGAGAGAGAGAGGTGGAGGGGGACAGAAAGAGAGAGAGAGGTGGAGGGGGACAGAAAGAGAGAGAGAGGTGGAGGGGGACAGAAAGAGAGAGAGAGGTGGAGGGGGACAGAAAGAGAGAGAGAGGTGGAGGGGGACAGTGAGAGAGAGAGAGAGGTGGAGGGGGACAGTGAGAGAGAGAGAGAGAGAGGTGGAGGGGGACAGTGAGAGAGAGAGAGAGAGAGGTGGAGGGGGACAGTGAGAGAGAGAGAGAGGTGGAGGGGGACAGTGAGAGAGAGAGAGGTGGAGGGGGACAGTGAGAGAGAGAGAGGTGGAGGGGGACAGTGAGAGAGAGAGAGGTGGAGGGGGACAGTGAGAGAGAGAGAGGTGGAGGGGGACAGTGAGAGAGAGAGAGGTGGAGGGGGACAGTGAGAGAGAGAGAGGTGGAGGGGGACAGTGAGAGAGAGAGAGGTGGAGGGGGACAGTGAGAGAGAGAGAGGTGGAGGGGGACAGTGAGAGAGAGAGGTGGAGGGGGACAGTGAGAGAGAGAGGTGGAGGGGGACAGTGAGAGAGAGAGGTGGAGGGGGACAGTGAGAGAGAGAGGTGGAGGGGGACAGTGAGAGAGAGAGGTGGAGGGGGACAGTGAGAGAGAGAGGTGGAGGGGGACAGTGAGAGAGAGAGGTGGAGGGGGACAGTGAGAGAGAGAGGTGGAGGGGGACAGTGAGAGAGAGAGGTGGAGGGGGACAGTGAGAGAGAGAGGTGGAGGGGGACAGTGAGAGAGAGAGGTGGAGGGGGACAGTGAGAGAGAGAGGTGGAGGGGGACAGTGAGAGAGAGAGGTGGAGGGGGACAGAGAGAGAGAGTAAGAGGTGGAGGGAGACAGTGAGAGAGAGAGAGAGGTGGAGGGAGACAGTGAGAGAGAGAGAGAGAGGTGGAGGGAGACAGTGAGAGAGAGGGTGGACAGAGAGAGAGGTGGAAGAGGACAGTGAGAGAGAGGGGGACAGTGAGAGAGAAGGGGGGACAGTGAGAGAGAAGGGGGGACAGTGAGAGAGGCGGAGAGAGGGGGGACAGTGAGAGAGGGGGAGAGAGGGGGGACAGTGAGAGAGGGGGAGAGAGGGGGGACAGTGAGAGAGAGGGAGAGAGGGGGGACAGTGAGAGAGAGGGAGAGAGGGGGGACAGTGAGAGAGAGGGAGAGAGGGGGGACAGTGAGAGAGAGGGAGAGAGGGGGGACAGTGAGAGAGAGGGAGAGAGGGGGGACATAGTGCAAAGTAAGGGGTATAATGCGAGTGAAGGGGGGATACTGCGAGTGAAGGGGGGATACTGCGAGGGAAGGGGGATACTGCGAGGGAAGGGGGGATACTGCGAGGGAAAGGGGGGATACTGCGAGGGAAAGGGGGATACTGCGAGGGAAAGGGGGGATACTGCGAGGGAAAGGGGGGATACTGCGAGGGAAGGGGGGATACTGCGAGAGAAAGGAGAGGCAGTGCGAGAGAAAGGAGAGGCAGTGCGAGAGAAAGGAGGGAAAAGGAGAGAGAGAGGGAGAGAGAGAGAGAGAGAGATTGAAAGAGACAACAAAAAAGTATCAATGAATCAGACTGTACATATAAAAATCGTTTTTATAGCAATATAATAAATTTATAAAATAAATACGAAGCCAAGAGGGAGACTAAATCAAACCAAAATTCTCTCCAATAAGGCCTGTTAAAACTGAATAAATTTGATACTGCACAACTTTATAGGTGTCATCAGACGTACATAAAGTTCTCAGGCTCTAACTTAAAAAAGAAAGAGAATTCATCCCGATCCCGCCCTTCGTTATCTGGGTTTTGTTTTACATAACTCTCGTTTACTCAGCTCTCTTAACTTGTCACTAAGTCTGCATCCCATGTTGCCATAGTTTCAAGTGATAAGTCAATTGGGGAGGGACGGGAAGTCAAATATAATCAGCTACAATCCAGCACCCATAAAAATATAACCCATCCAATTTAATAGTACATTTAACTTGAGAGCTGAATTGTTTAAAATAACATGATATGAGACATTTCTTAGTTTAACAAGAATGTATGTTTCAAATTCACAATTAACGATAAAAATGCTATTTCAAATCTAAGCTTGGCAGACTAAAGAAAACCGTGTTATATTGAAGCAGTTAGCTGCTAAATGTTATCAACTATTTTCTAAACGGTGACAGGTATAATTAACCACTGTTTTAATTTGATCAGATTTTAAATTATTTTCGTAAAATTCTTTTTTTTTTTTTACCTTTTTATTTGGAAAATATAACTTCTTTCTGATTTTTTAATTTTAGTAGTCACTTTCAGGAATAAAAGATGATTTTTCAGCAATATTCTATACTGGATACACTGTTGTTATTGTTGTTGTTATCATTATTATTATTATTATTATTATTATGTTATAATCTACAATCTATTTCAATTTCACTTTGAATAAATTACCCGAGTTCATTGTTTCTTGTAAAAACTTACTCTCTTTTAAGCCTCAATTAGTTGTAGCAACAAATTAATATTTGTGAAAACATATTCACAAAATAACCTGCAAAAAAGTTAATACTGTGGAACAATTTACCCTGTCACTGCTAGAAAAAATCTAATAAAACTAGTCGACAAAATTTGGCAACCATTTTGGGAGCTAACCTCTTCAACCTAATCGAACATAGTATTTATTAAATAAATTGAGTCAAATACAGCCCACATTTTCAACACATTACTCGAGTTGTTGACACAGTAGACACTAATTTTCATCAAGTGTGAATCATGTTTATTGGGGGGAAAAAAACCTTTCAAGAGATGCATATGAAAATATAAAATCAAATAAAGAAATCGAAAATTTGATAAATTTTAGAATTGTTTTCCTCTAGCAGCTTGTTTAGTCTCTTTAATCATAAATGAAATGGATTAATTACAAATTCCAGATGCTTATATATGCACGAGTGATCAAAAACTTTGTTTTTAAATTAATTTATATTTCATAAATACTGTATTTTTTATAGAAAATTTTCAAATTTTTTCTGCAAACATTGTTGTTTTAATTTAATTTAACTAAATAAGAAAAGAAAATTTTATCTTCTTACTAGCGGGGGTACCCGGCATTGCCCGGGTGTTTGTAGGTGTGTGTGGTGTTAAATAAAAAAAGAAGCTGGGGGGGGGGGATCGAACCCGAAGTTTGAAAATAAAATCGGCCAGCCAGAATGAGTTAGTGAAAGATGTTTGAATTTATTTAAGTAAGAACCAAATTGACGGGTGCGCGCACGGAAGTCGTCGAGCGTTACGATGACGACGTCAATGACCAGGTTTGTTTGTTATAAGCAAAGTAAAAAAAGAAAACAATGTTAAAACTTAAGCGGGGGTGGGGGGAATCAAAACATCGAAAAAACAAAAAACAAAAAAAACTAACGTAAGGCAAACGAACGATGAAAACAGAAAAACAAACACGTGAAAAATGGCTTAAATAAGCCTGTTTCGATATTAAAATTTAAAAAATCGGTGGGTACCCGGGTGTTTTTGGGTGTGTGGTCGGGGGTGGATAAGCGAAGTAAAAAAAAACAAAAAAAAAACCACAGAAAAATGAACGTTACGTGAAAAATGGCTTAAACAACACTGGTTCAATATTTAAATTTAAAAAAAAAAAATGAAGACATCTCACACTACGATTCGAACCCAAAACGTTTAGTTAATGAACCAACACGCTAATCAACTGACCTAACGCAACGTACATGAATTTTGTTCAGTTTTTCAACTATTTAAAGTAAATCAGGTCATGACGTCATCTGGCGCATGCGTAGAACCGGCCGTCGTCACGAGAAGGCCGTTTTTGTTGACTCCCCCCTGTCGAAAATTGTCGATTTCGGGGTGAAAAAATGAACGTATGTGGCCAATTTTTCAATATTTTTCCAGCAAAGGATGGAGCTTCGATATGATACCGAGTTTGTGAATTGTCGTCGTGTCTGTCAAAAGTTTTTAGAAGACACACAAACATACATACATTTTCGCTTTTATATATATAGACTAGCCTGAGTGCCCGGCGTTGCCCGGGTGTTTGGAAGTGCGTGTTCAACAATAAAAAAAGAAAAAAAGTAGTAGTAAGCAGACAGGCTCGAACCCATACCGCAAAGGAGAAAAAGAATGTAAAAAAAAAAAAAAAAAAAAAAAAAAGTGACGTCTTTACCGTTGCGTCCACACAAAACCGGAAGTAGCGAAGGTTTAAATTAAGGCTAGTCAATTGAAAAGAGAGGATGACTTTCGAAAATATCGGCGAAAAAAAAAAGCGACCACTCCTTGTAGAAAAGTGCCCAGTTGAGGGTGAAGGAATTAATGTTTTTGGACAATTTTTTGATATTTGTCGTCCAAAGGGTAGAGCTTCAAAACAATACCGATCTTGTGAAAATCTGTTGCCTCTGTCAAAAGTTTTAGGCAGACATACAAACATACATTTAAACAGACAAGTGAGATTTATATTATAGAAAGTGTTTCAGTATAAATGTGACCCATATACACACATCTTATAAATAGAGATTTTGTTCATTCGTCTGCCTGTCACAACCTTTTTTAAACATAATAAAATACATTGTGAAATTTGTCTCATTTCAAAATATCAGAGATTTTAATTACTTTTAGAAATGGAGAAAATTGCATTAATAGTAAATAATAAATCCCCCACAAAATAAAACAAACGCCATCATGAGAAATCCAAACTGAAACCTTGAAATCTTCAGTTTGAAGTTCTATCAACTTATTTAATTGGAGAGTGGTTTAATTACAAATTCCCATTGTCAGGTCGTGTTATTGAAAAGTTTTGTCCTTCGAGCAGATATCAAAAACCAAAATTTTATTTTCATTACATCTACAACCTTTTAATGTGAACCTCTTTAAAAGACAATGGGTCAAAATTCATTTCTGTAGCTCAATTAACTACCAATTATGACCAAGTTTGTTGAAAATCATAAATTTTGTTGTCTTAGTCCATGCATGATAACTCAAAATAAAAAAATACTCTGTTCCAGTTCCTATCTCATCACTGCAATATTGCATACCTGTGTTGGTTTTAATAGTACTTCCACAGAATATGCTCTAATGAACTTGACTGGATTTGAACCCCCCCCCCTTCAATGTAAATAATTATCCACCAACCCAACTAGCAGCAAATTCCACCCCTTCACTATAGAGGTGCCTACATGCCGGAAAAGCTATTTTAATATTTCTTTCCTCGCACTACTTATCTTTGGAATTCTCTCCCTGCTGTTTTCTTAACTGCACCAATATGCAGGAATTTAAATGTAATGTGAACAAACATCTTGCTACACAATTCCTCACTTAGACCCCTCCCCCTGAAGTCTAGTCCTTAGTTACAGTAACCTCTTATTTTTCAGGGTGAATAAAAAATATCTTATTCAGGATGAAAAAAATAAAATCTCCAAGTCTCCAATTAAATCCTATGAACATTTATTTATTTTATTTACCTCTTCTTCAGGGGGTCAGACACAAGGTCATGTGTAGGTTTGATGAAAATGTTTCTGGGGAACAACTAGATTAGAACTTGGCACACCCAGGTTTTCAATGATATGAATAACAAAATAGCAGAGTTAAAAGAAAATAAATAATGTGTCTTTTTTTTCTTTCTGAGATTCTCATGGAAAAATAAACTCTGAAACTTCTGAGTAGTTCTTTCTCATCAAACCTTTCTTGATTATTAGATCATTGCTATTTCTTGCCTCTCGTAAAGTAGGTTCTCTGTACCGTTCTGAAGACTTTCTCACACCTGAGGCTATTCTCTATCGCTACAAATCTATCAGACCATGTATGGATTATTGTTGTCATATTTGGCCTGATGAATCTATCCCATTTAAGAGTTCTTGGTAAGTTGCAGAAAAGTGTCTGCAATTTAATTGACCTCACTATCTTCTCTGCAATCTCTCACAGATGTTATGTTGCTAGGTTCAGTCTTTTCTATGAATACTATTATGGTACATGTTCTTCAGAATTGTCTGATCTATTCTCTGCTTTTTTTTATTCCAGCTCGTTTGACCTGTCAGTCTATTGGTCTTCAATTTGTTATTTTGATACCTCATTGTAATACAGCTTCCTATTCTAGTAGTTTTTTTCAAAGAAACTTCAACCTTATGGAACTCTCTACCTGGTCACTGTTTTCCCCTACTTAAAATTGAATTGTTCTTTTCAAGACTAAGGACTCCAGTCTTCTGTCTTTGCTATAATCATCTTTCTTGTTAGCTCCTTACATTAAGTGGCTTCATGCCTTGTCTGGGATGATTTCCATTAAAGAAAAAAAAACAACTTCAATTTATATCCAAGGGTTCTTTTAATGATTGACGTTATTTCCCTTTATAGCAGCTATATGGACTTCACTACAGCTTGAGTCTTTAGGGATTGTGTCTGAGTATTTTTAAGATTTTTTTTTTCATTAGTCCAGTTGTGCCTATCACAACGGGTATATGTATTTCTTTTAGGAACCATATTATTTTGAAGTCATTCTTGAGATTCAGATATTTTATAATTTGCTCTGTTTTATTGAAGTCAGTTATTCAGAACAGTTGCATTGATAACGAGGACATTTCTTTTCATGTTTATTCCATATGAAAACATCTAATTCGACGGCCTTGTCTTTTACGTAACTACCTGTGTGTTTGTTCCAGGTGTGCCTGTGTTCACTATAATAGAAATAAAACTTATCAGCTGATTGTTTGACCTAGTTTGTGTTGTTTTTGGAATAACTACCTTAAATTTTTCTTTTACAGGCAATGTGTGCACAGCAACAACATAAGTATTCTTACGGTTATAGTAGTAAATAGAGTTATTCGTAATTTTTAAGATATCTATCTCTATACACATCTTTTCCAACAGGAAAAAAACTCCCACTGTGAAAAGAGCAAACATCTATCATCGAGGAGTTGTTTAGTGGCCTTCTGCTATTCAACAAAAAGCGTGTAAGATGTATTACATAGAATTATGAATAAAATACTGAGTATGAATCATCTGGTTTTGAAATGATAACGAAACTAGCAGGAAAACCTGATGTTACCCGGGATTGAATGATGATCAATGAATGTCTCCCTCTCCAATATTTTTTATTGTCTTCAAAACTCCAATTTTTAATCAAATCGATTGATTGCCTGATCTAGTTTGGGACCCATCGCTGCGCACCGGGAGAAAGTTTCACATGCCTCCCTGCAATGACAGTCCACAATACATTGTAGTCTACATTGCACTGTAGAGAACCTACTGTCGATTTTATAAAAATATATTTTATATATAATGGCTTGAATTAAAATTAAAAACCCAAAGTTAAGTATTATGGTTCAATTGTGCTCTAAATAGAAACATTTATTTCGAACACGCCCCTATCATATCAAAGAACCTACTGTTGATTTTATATACTGTGCCTTTCTGTTTGTGTGGTAATAAAACTTCTCAAATGTAGTTGTGATGTTAGGTTGTATAAGGTGTTAACTTTGGTCAAAATCACCTGTTCCTTCTTTCATTAGATTTGTTCGATTATTGATACTTATTGAAGATAATCCAATACAAAACCTATCTTAGAACACTGCCAGACAGATAAAATACTTTTCTGTGAAGTTTCATAAAAATCGACCCAGCCAATATAGAGTCTATAGGGAACAAACTCACAAATTTCTCTTATATAATAGTAAACAGACAGAATCAAAAACCTTTTCCATGATTGAAGCTCTCTAAATTCTGTTGGTTATAATAGATATTATGTATCAGTTGTGTTATGGTTTAGTGTGAAATAATTGTTTAAAAAGGGAAACATTGTGACTGACACCAAAAAAGTTTCCAAATGCTGGTGTTGGTTTCATTTCTTTGATATTGAAAGAGACTTCAGCTTTCAGTGAATAATAAAGTTGAAATGAGTCATATGCTTAGTAGGGTTTTAATAATATGGGTCAAATTGCATCAACATGGCAATGCTTGTAACACACACAATTTAAAAGTAGTGCTTTCAAAAAAACAGGACAAGTATTCTAACTTAAGTTGCAATGTGAGTTTATTATAATTATTATTATCAAATTATTAAAAAAAAAAAAAAAAAAAAAAAAGTATTATTTAATAATATCTGAACATTTATTCCACTTATAAATAGAATAGAATACTTGTCCCAGAACGGGTAAAATTAATTCCCTGAAAAGGAATATTTTGCATCACTTATGTTTCCTTACAAGATTAAAATCAACATGATATTATTAAATCTTATGCTGCAATTTTAATTAAAGTCCACTATGATTTTGATTAAAAAAAAAATGTCTAAAATTTAAGACTTAAAGAGTTTTAAGTCACTAAAATTTAGAAAAGATTGCTTAAATTAGTGTCTAATGACTATGGATAAAATTCAATGCAAATCTGAAATATTTGAATTTTCTGCCCATACCATACCCCCCACCATTTAAAAATACTCTGAATAAACTGAAATCTTGAAAATATTAATATCTAATGCAAATTAAAAAAAATTATAGGCATCTGAACTTTAAGAGCCTCTTTTGGCTTTTGCCCCCCTCCCGACCTTGCAGAAAAGTAAATATACAATACATTAGCCAGTCACACAGACGTGTTTCGAAAGTCATGATGTTTGGTCAATTAATTTAGGAGGGAATTCTGTACATACCAATATAAACATATGCACATACCTAACTTCATATATAAAATAGAAAAAATTATGATTTGTTGAGTCACTTAGTGAGCTCAAGTTAGACAGTCTAAATCAGGAAAAAGTGAGTTGACAAAATCAATTAAATATATATATAAAAAAAAAGACAAAATCCAAAATTAGTCTATTACTACATCTCCCTCTCTTTCCCCTACAGCTATGAGTTAAATAATATTACTACATGTGGTAATATCCCTGTTGTTTATAATGGACTAATCCAATCTTTATTCTGTTTACCTTTAACTGTTAATAAGCAGAGTGAGAATAATGAAAGCATGAATGGTAAATACCATTAGAAACTAAGGAAGAAATAAGACGTTTAACATTATTTATATCTTCAAATTTGTGAAAACTTGAGAATAAAAACGTTAACAAGGTGCCCAGAGTTTAGAGAAAAACAACTCAGGGTTTTTTTTGGGGAAAATACTAAGTGAGTACCCCCAAGGGGGTTAAAGGCTATAAACTTACTGAAATATATTTTACTTAATACTACCCCACCCCTTCATCTTACCCAATCGATGCTAAGTACATTCATTGGCCACATCCCAAAAGTTGAATATTATAAAAAAAGTGTAAAACGATGAAAAGATAATATAGCTTTATTTGATGGGTGGAAAAGCATACAATTCTTAACGACAAATCAAATCTTCTGGCCGCAAACATCTATTATGTAAAAAGCAAAATGGGTGCAAGCGTTTGTGTATGTCCCAGAAAGGCTTTTTTGGTGGGGGTTCTTGCATCGGTTACTATTTTGGAGAAGTTTCCTTATACTTCTTAGATTATAATATCTCAGATTCGAAAATAGACGTTGCCTATCTTTATTTCGATCGACTTTTTGGGAGGAGCTGGTTTGTTTTCCCCAACATCATGGGGGAAAAAAATACAGCAAAAAGCTGAATGCTTAACTGGCCTACAGCCAGGCGTTCATTTCTGCGCCTGTGTGATTCTTATTCATTTCTTTTTCATCGCTAAATCTGAACACGTTACACTTCCGCTTGCGTCATGGCGTAGTGGTAAACTCTCAGACTTTCTTTCACTTTCTTCTGCCTTCGCGTCACAGGTTCGAGCCTGCCTGCCTGCCTACTACCAGTGTTTTTTTTTTTTTTTTTCTAGATCAACACACGTCCAGACACCCGGATACATTTATTTCGATCGACTTTTATAAAATTCCCTCTATTCTGTCCTTTCGCGCGTTTGTTCGGCTTTTCCATATAAAAGCGAAAATAATTGGAGCGAAGTAGGCCACCTGGCTTTCCGGCCGGGACCTCCAGAAATGCAATTAGCTTTGATCAATGTTGGGGAAACCCTCCATATCAAACCAATTGCTATTCATTTGGAGAGCTCCCCCTTCTTGGGGGGGGGGTAGCTGGTTCTCCCCAAGATCGTGTGGAAGCAGAAACTGACCTGCAGCCAACCTTCATTTCTGCACTTGCGTGATTCTTAACTTATTCACTTCAAGTCAACTTTTTGATCGACATCGATAAATCTGAACTCTTTTCACTTTCTGTCACGTTGTAGCATAGCGATAAGGTCTCAGCTTTTCTTTCACGCCTTCACGTCACGGGTTCGAGTCTGCCTGCCTACTACCCCCCCCCAACAACAAACACCCAGGCAATGCCAGGCACCTCCGCTAGTCTAATATATAAAAGGCAAAATGGGCACCAGCGTTTGTGTATGTCCGCCAAAGGCTTTTTGCATTGGGCTTTTCGCATCGATAAGATTCCGCAAGAAATTTTCGCATACTTCCCAGATCGTAATATCTCGCATTCACAAACAGACATCGTCTCTATCTTTTTTTTTTTTTGGTAGAGTTAAACAAAATTCTTGCCGTGCTGTTGTCTTTCTTTGTCTTTTTCATATAATAAAGCGAAACTATTTGAACACAAACAACAGAAAGCGAGAAGCTTAACTGGCCCCCGGTCAGCTGTTCTGATGCTTCACTTAAGTAATTGGTCCTTGGTCAATGTAGGGGAAACCCTTCATACTGAGACAATTACTATTTATTTGGATACTGCCAGAGTGCCCCCTTTTTGAAGGAGCTGGTCCCCCCCCCACATTAAAAACGGCCTTGTGTCTAATTTGCTTTTGTAGGGAAGCAAATAAATATTTTACCTGGCCCCCAGCCAGGTTTAAAAGCAACATTCATTTCTGCGCATGCGTGGCGACTCCTATGATTCTTAAGTTAATTACCAACTCATTGAATTCACTATCCTTTTTGGCCTAACAGTTAGCGAGGAAGACTAATTACCCTACATTTTCGAGTTCGATCCCACCTCTCTATTTAAAAAGATTTTTTTTTATTTTGTCCTTGTACCAATATCTTCCACCCGGGCAACGCCAGGTACTCCCTGCTAGTTTTATAAGAAAATGAAGTTTTAAAATTTAATGATTTTTAAAACAAAAAAGAAAAGAAAAAAGAAAAAAAAAAAAAAAAATGGAAGTTGGCTGAATGTATGTTTAAGCCAGACTAATGCAGTAACTTTTAAAATATGTTGTTACTCTTAAAAGTGACCATATATTTTTCTGATAACACTTCTAGCACACATACACGAAAAAAGGGGTTGATAAAGGCTAATTGTAGATGAAAAAAAAAAAAAAACATGTCATTATTCTATAAAAATGATTTTCACAATTGTCAAGTTTGGTTTAAGCTGCCATACTCAAGTACAAGAGCTGTTTTGTGTTAACTTTGCATACTTTCAGAATCATTTAAAGATGACATGGTGTCTGAAAGAAATTAACATACCGGTTGTGATAGGAGCAACAAACCTAATAAAAAAAAAAAATTGAAAAAATAAAAAAAACATCTTAAATGCTTGGAAACATTCCCTGGAAGACCCAAGTTGTAGCAAAAGCAGTCAGAAAGGAAACAATGTCTAATATTAAAAGAGCCCTTGTATATAAATTCAAATCGTAATAAAATCAAACGTTAGTTCCAGGAGGAAACCCCTAAATCTCTTAAAACTAACTGAAGTAAAAATAAATAAATAAATAAATAAAAATCATGCTTTCTGCCCAAAGGATAATGGATAAGAAATAAAAATAAAGCAATAGCGAGTTAAAGAAGCCAATTTGCGTTTACATTGGTTGCCAGCACAATGATCGTTTGCTTGCACATGATAGCAGGCTGTTGCACAAGCGATAGAATTTGGACTCATTAAGTAACTTATAAACCAAACAAAATATTTTTTTTTAAATTTCCTAAATGATACTTAAAATGAATTCATTTAGTATCTCTTGCTAAAACTTTACAAAATTGGTTCTAAATATGTGTCTCAGCATCAGTGAGAAACTTTATTAACCACCGTCGTCGTCTCCCAAACATCATTCTCAACCCAAAACGGTCCGGTTATATCAGATTTTAAAATAGTAACCCATGTGATGCACTTCAGAGTACGTTGACCCCTGAAAAAAACACCATCTGGTGCTTGAGATCCTCAGAAAACAGTTCTTGCTGTTGAGGTGGCCTGACAGGGAAAAGTGAGCTTAATCACTGAACCACACCCAACGGAGGTTGATAACTCTGCTTATGTTATTTTCTAGCAACTCTCTGAAGTACAAATATTAATATTGATGGATTTATTAAATGGGTCATGTTTATGATAAAAGTCAGAAATTACACAAGGTATACTTACAAACCTTACATTATTGAATTCAGTGAGACCAGTTAGGTATTAAAAAAAAAAAAAAAAACGGTTAAATATTGTAAATATTTATTCCCTTGGGATCAAATTAGTGCATGCCTGTGTGTGTGTGGGGGGGGGGGTAAAGGAATAAATGGAATAGAAACAGCACTAACCCTATCGGATTTAATCAGCTCCCTACAAAGGAACTGTGACTGGTAATCGTTTCAAAAACATTAAAAGTATGCCAAACAGCAATCAGTCAGATTTCTTTTTATTATATTGAACTAATTAAGAGTTGTGTGTGTGATAAGGAGAGGGGGGGATAAAGATGTTACACTTTAATTCTTATTTATTCATCCATACTCCCGGGCAACACTGCTAGGCAATTAATAAAATATTAAAATGGTTGGCAAGTGATTTTGAAGCTAAGTTTCAAGGTAAAATAAATAAATAAAATAGGTCAACAATTATGATTTATAAAAAAAAGAAAACAGTATTTTCCACCCTGCCTCATTAATGAAGTGTTAAGAAGGTGATGAAAATAAACATCCTGCTACTAAAATCATATGCTTTACTTCCGGATATAGATGACTGCTTTTGGCTAGGGTCAAAGTGTAATCTGAAATTGATTTTAAACCACTGGGGATATTTTAAGTAGGATAATCTCTAGAGGAAATGTGGTATTGTGGCTTAGGTGAAAAAAAAAATAAATAAATAAATAAATTAAATAAAAACGGTGCTTGGGCGAATTGGTCAAATCGTTTTAATTAAAAAGTAGGATAGGCAGAGGATGACCACTGACCAACGACACCTCACATTTTTTTATGACTATATCTAATTTTTTTTTTTTTTTTTTTTACAAATATTCAATATTTGTTTGATCGGATTTGAACAGGCATTATCTCCTGTTTTTCGAGAGGATGGGTTTATTGCCTGTAGCTTAATGCGTCTTTATTGATGAGGAAGTTCAGACGAGTTTATCTAGACTGGCTCTCCTGGAGGGTTTTATATCACACTAAAGACTGTGCGGCTAAATTTACCCTCATAAGGGAAAAACAGGGAACACTTGATAGAAAATTTGGGTTTGTATTACTGTACACAGATTCGAAAAAGTTGTCACAAAACAAATATATAACAAATAAATGTTATCAAAGGCAAGATAAGTTACTTTTCTACCTAACTGGATATGTTTTTATTTAATGTAACATGTTTATTCAGCTCGAAAAACATATGTATTGGAAAATTTAAAATGGCGCCTGGTTCTCTCTTTGACACAGTAAGTTTGGGAAAAGGAGTTAAAAATAAGAAATATGTAAAATACTGTTAAAAACCCACCGAATATATGTCAGCCTATGTCACGGTAACATATATTGAGCGAGTTTCTAACAGTATTTTGTCTAGTTTTTTTTTTATTTATAACTCCTTTTCCCAAACTTACCGTGTCAAAGAGAGAGAGTCGGGCGTCATTTTAAATTTTCAAATACATCGGTAAACACTGTTTTTCGAGCTGAATAAACATGTTACATTAAATAAAAACACTATAAAATTATCCAGTTAGGTAGAAAAGTAACCTATCTTGCCTTTGATAACATTTATTTGTTCTATATATTTGTTTTGTGACAACTTTTTCGAATCTATGTGTACAGTAATACAAACCCGAAATTTTTTATGCATTTGTTACAAAAAACAGCAATGAGAGAGAAAGAAAGAGAAAAACTGAATACAAGCAAGAGAATGGAAGGAGAAAAGAGAGGGGAGAGAAACTGTGAGAAATGAAGCGAGACAAGATGGGAGAAAAGTAGGTGCTTGTTAAGATAGAGTCGACAGGTCGATTTCTAAAACAATATTACTTATGTTGAAGATATATAGAGATATAGCCCAAAATTACGAAAATTCATCAAATAGAACTGCTGCTATTGTGTTTTTTAGTAAAAGTATCGGTGTAGATTAGAAATGTTGGAAGTCATAAAAATATCCGTTCCTAGTTTGAGTTATGTCCCCTCCCCTGTGTGTGAACAATGTCTAACATCTAAGAAAATACCCCATTTTCCGTAAAAATTACTTTTAACTATAACTTTTTACTCGATGAATTTTTGGATATATTACTATTTTCGATATGACAATTAAGCAAGTAATATTATTTTTGCTTAACAGGACATATTTTAAAATAAATCTGTCTTAACAAGCACCGAAAAGTACAAACAAGAGAGAAAGAGAGGGGGGCGATAACTAAATTATAAAAACAGGTGAGTGAAACAAAATACTGATAGACAAAAAATATAGGTTTGGTTTCGTGGCAAAATTACATGAACATTATAAAAATAAATAATAAAAAGATCCTTTTAAAGTGAGTATAAAGTGAACGGCGTAAAAAATGCAGTCTATTATTGTTTAATACGCACGGAAATTAAAAATGCGTTAAGTTTTTTTTATTTTTTTATTTTTTTTTTTATGATAGATAATAAAACCCGGACAATGATAATCAGGAGGAACAAAAAGAAAGAAAAAAAAAAAAGTGAAATTAAGTACAAAATAGTGGTGGGTAGTCAAATTAATATTTGACAAATATTATTCGTAATCATTTCAACACCAGTATTAATTTGATTAAGCAACTAGTTTTAAGTTAAATTATGTTAAAAAATTAATAATTTAGGTTTATTAAAAACAATCGATCAAGAGCAGAATATCCGCTCCTGTCTCAGGAGAGCTAATTAAGAAAATTAATTCACTGAACAGAATAGTTTTTCATTACTTTTATGTCGTCCTTACGAAAATTAAAATCAAGATACATATTCCACTAAACTTTGTCTAGAATCCTTATTTCAATTCTGATCCAAATCCATTAAATGATTTGCATTCTAAAAAAATAAAATAAAATTTGGGGTTTGGGAGACCATAATTGGTATCTAATTAGTACGCATGGATCAAATTTTATGCAAATCGGGAATATTTAAATTTTTCAAAATTAAAAGTTATGCCCATATTATGCCCAAAGCCCAGTACAACCTTTCAAAATACAACAAGCTCAAATTTTGAGAATTTAATATTGTTAAATTTTCATCAACATCTGGAAATTGATAGACTTTTAGTCCCCTTCCTCCGAATAAAACTATAGATATAGCCCACGCTCTTCACCCTCACAAAAAGTCAATGACCGATTAATTAGTTTCAAGGTTTAACACACAAGCATATCTATAAAACGGTAGTATTACATTTTGGTTAACAGTCGAGAAATCGTAAAAAAAAAAAAAAAAAAACTAGTGGTGGGACGATTAATCGGAATCATAAGAATCGTGTATTTTGGGGGGAATCTGAATTGCATCGTTAAAAAATACCTTAGATTTACGATTCTTTCATTACAATTCTCTTATATTTTTAAGTTAAACTGTTTCTTTGAAGTGAGATTAATGCTCTCAAAAATTTATAAAAACGCCATAGAACTTTTCATAACATATTTAATATGATATACAAGAATTTTATTAACTACTTTAAAGGTAATCTTTATTTATCCTAAAGAGTTTCGAAATTTCTTTGAACTTTTTTCTTTCTTTAATTCTTTGAATGAAATTTTTTTTTTTTTACTTTTAGCTTAACTTGCTTTTATATTTCACCATTTCGTTTTTTAGAAATAAATGCTTTCTCTATGCGACCTTATGTCTAACTTTGCCCACGTGGGGAGGCAAGTAAATAGGAAGTAATATGGCGACTGAAAAACGTTTTTCGACCACCATAAAAGCATTACAATACATTTAAACCCTGAAAAATTTCCGTCATGCGCACTTGTTGTTCTAAGTTAACTAGCCACGACTTGTGTTTCCAACTTAAAAAAAGAAAAAGAAAGCACTTTAAAATAGTAAAAACACTAAAGCTTTTTTCGTTTTGGAAGGGGGGGGGGTTCAGGCGCCCCTATTATCCCAAAGAACCAGCTATGTAAACACTTTGCAATATTTTTCAATAATTATTTTTAAAAAAATTCTTTACAATCAATTTGTAAAAGAGTAATAAAAAAAAAATGCAAGAGAGCTATATGCTCAGTCCATTAAATCCAAAGTAGCTGAGCAGCAGCTTGATTCCCACCAGTTTTGGCAAACAACAAACAGGATCCTGAACAGAAGCGTGCGTTCTATCCCAACCATCATCAATGAACCTGAGGTCATCTCGTCAGCATCAGATAAGGCCAAACTATTTGCCAAGAACTTTGCAGCTAATTCTACTCTATGCGACCAAGGCCATCAACTCCTCGTATTTCCTCCTATAACAGACAACACACTATACAACATACAAATATCTGTGCATGAGGTCGCCAAGCTAATCAAGAACCTTGATTCCAGTAAAGCAACTGGCCCTGACGACATTCCAATTATTGTGCTGAAAAAGCTTCAACCAGAACTTGCCCCATACTTACAAAACTGTTTAAGCGTTGCCTTAAAGAAAAGTGCTTCCCAACGCCCTGGAAAACCTCATCAGTATGCCCTGTATTTAAGAATTTAGGTGATGTCGTCTCCCTCTCAGTACAGACCAATAAGTTTCCTGTGTGTGATGAGTAAGTTGCTGGAATCCATATTAAATAGAGAAGTAGTCAACCATCTCAACAGAAGTAACCTTCTTAGGGACATGCAATATGGTTTCCGTTCTGCCAGATCTACAGATGTGCTAACGGTTATATCTCATAGGATTAGTGAATCTCTTGACAAAGGCTTCCTCTCTAGGGCAATTGCTCTTGACATATCAAAAGCCTTCGATAAAGTATGG
Organism: Euprymna scolopes; assembly: GCF_053919585.1. Lineage (NCBI taxonomy): Eukaryota > Metazoa > Mollusca > Cephalopoda > Sepiida > Sepiolidae > Euprymna > Euprymna scolopes. Next base: position 38,368,053 of record NC_136486.1, on the reverse strand, counting down.
CATAAGGGCCTACTTCACAAGATTTTCAGCTACGATATAACTGGAAATGTTTTCTCGATAATTAAATCATTTCTCTGATAGGCTCATAAGAGTAATGGTTGATGGGCAGAAATCAGAAGCCCTCAGTATTAATGCTGGAGTCCATCAGAGGTCCATCCTGGGCCCAACTCTCTTCCTGATCTACATCAATGAGCTCCCTAAACACATACTTAAATCATTCGTTGATATCTATGCTGATGACACGACCATCTATGGCAACACATCAAAAGCTGTAAATGACAAAGTTCTCTCTGATTCTCTCTCCTCTAATCTCGAGCGCGTGGTACAGTGGGAAAAGAGGTGGCTGGTTACTTTTAATGCATCTAAAACCAAGCTCCTATCTTTACATCATCAACGCTCTGATCCCCATCTGGCATCAATTGAAATGGATGGCTCTCGACTAGGGAAAGCTCCATGTTTTGATAAGCTTCTGGGCTTGACCTTTACTCCTGACCTGAAATGGAACACGTACATCAAGTCTGTTGCCAAGGTCGCTGGAAAAATGGTAGGATCCTTCTCCAGAAGATATCTCACTGCTGATGCAATTCTCTATCTATATAAAAGCCAAGTACGTCCAAGGATGGAGTACTACTGCCACATATGGGCAAGAACTGATATAAACAGCCTATCCTGCCTTGACAGAGTACAAAATAGGCTTCGTGGCTTAATGGGGGATGCCCTTTTCTCTTCCCTGCAACCACTCCCCCAGACGAGAGACGTTGCGAGCCTGTCTTTGTTTTATCGTTACTTTCATGGTAAGTGCTCGTCTGAGCTCCAATCCCTGATCCCCCCACGCCGATCTTTCACAAAAAACATCCATCTAGCTGAAACCACTGTCAAAAATTTTCGCCACTCTTTATCTGTGCCAAAATCAAAACGTAGATTCCATGAACAAAGCTTCTTTCTTAGAAGTGCACGCCTGTGGAACTGTTCCGTCTGACTGTTTCCCACCTGACTACAACCTGAATGTCTTCAAGTCCAGTATAAACAAATTCTTGATGAACCACCCCCTTAAGTAGACACTTTATCAAATCTCAACACTAACGTACAGTACACGCAATAGCCCTTATCCCTGAGTGGCTTTCGGGCCTTGATAAGTGGTGACCACCTTGTAAAAAATTTATTTAAAATTAAGAAATTATTTTCTAAAATATTTTGTTTATATATGTTTACATTTTGCTTTTATGTAAAATTAAGAAATTAAATAAATATTGTTTATATCCATCTTCATTCTCAAAAGGGTTACTTTTCAGTAGCTTCACCGGTTGTTAACCTAAATTTTCCGAATGTCAGAACGAGGCTCGTCTGCGGGACCTACTTATCTAAGCTTCACGGATTTTTGTTATGATTTTATCTGTTTTTTTTTTTTGTTTTTTTTTTTGGGGGGGGGATTCATTTATTTATTTATTTATTTTTTGCCAGAGTTTATGTAATCATTAACAGGAAAATTGGTGAAAGTCAAAATAGAATCCGCACTATTTTTAAATATTATTTTCAAGTTTAATTGAAGTTTTACGATACCCTTTTCTTATTGTTTTTGTATTCTTTTGTTATTTTTATTTATTAATTCATTTATTTTTTGCCAGATTTAAAAAACAAAAAAACAAAATGAAAGCAAAGCAAAGCAAAAAAAAAGGTGCTTGTGCACTTATGTTACCGTTATTTTTATTTTATTTATTTTTTTAAATGGTTTAAGTTCCTCGCCCAATGTTTAATGAGTTTCTAATTGTTTTTTTTAAAGGGGAAAGTTAAAATTAGCACTTGTGGCGATAAACAAAAATAAACAAAAAGCTTTAGCGTGTACGTTCCTCTCATGGAATATCGTAGATCGAAACACAGTGAAATGTTATTTGGTGCTAGTGCACTTATTGATCCACGCTATTTTTAAATAGTACTTTCAAGTTTAATTAAAGTTTTACGATACCTGTTCTTATTAAATTGTTAGGTGAAAGTACAGAATAGGTACACAACCTCCTCACGTTCCCATGTTAAGAATGGCTCTCTAATACCATTATTTCAGCACGGCTCAATAAGTGCATGAATACTTTCTATAATAAAATAAAACTACTCGAAGAAGACACTACTGTTTTTGTTTTAATAATTATTTTTTATTCCAAAATAAAAAATTAAAATTTCAATTGTTCAAAACGTTTTTTTCCCAAAGCTTATTGGGATTTTTTTTTAATTACCATATTTTTCATGAACATGCTTTAAAAATGTTTCAAAATTATCTAATATTTTTTTCACTTTTCATGTTATAAGCCTCTCTATACATGGCCTCATCGACATGAGACCATTTCATTTCTCCTACTGATCCCGATGTGTATTTCAGTCTTCCTTTTAATACGAGACCAGTAGGCTTCAATATTGTTGGTGTAAACACAAGTAAGCGGATCCACAAAATTTTGTGAATGGTTTATAGTCCCGTGAACATAATTAAACTTGAAAATAATATTTAAAAATAACGCGGATTCCATTTTGATTTTCACCAATTTTCCTGTTAATAATTATATAAACTCCAGCAAAAAGAAAAATATCCATAAAAAAAAAAAAAAAAAAAACACAGATAAAATCATAATAACAAAAATCATGTGCAAATTTAAATAATAAAAAAACTAGATCACACACGAAAAAATTCTTTCCTTGTAAATATAATAACTTCTCCTTCAGCCGAACAATGTACAACATCGGAGCCGATACGTATTCCTCTACAGAGGTAGCATTCGTGTACGTCCGCCCTTTTTCTTTATATTTTTTGATATATAAAATAACTCCTGAAATTGATTGTTATTAATTTCATGGTGCATGTTAATACATGGTTAAAATATTTGTTTTGACTTTTATCTTCAATGAAAGAAATTTTACGGAAAAAAATCAAATCGTTTTTGAAATTTCCTTAATTGTATTTTCACTTTTTCGCCGTACCAAATTTTTTCGTCACACAAAAACTTTCAATTATATAATGGCACATTTCAAAGCAACAATTCCACGAGAATCGGAATTGGACTTGGTATCGGAATCGTTAATCAACACTTTCCTTTTAAAACAAACAAACAAACAAACAAACAAACAAACAAAAACACACACACACACACACACACACACACACACACACACACAGACAGAGAGAGAGAAATTAAGAAACGTATTATGGGAAAAATTGCTCATGAAGTTGATTGTTAACGTTCTTGAAGCTTTCAAATCCGCGTTTTTTTTTATTTTTTAGAAACATGTTAGTAGCATAATCTTCGACTTTTAATTGGATATGTGTTTTATAAATTAAAAAGTTTAACGAAAACATAGGTGCTTATTTAGAATTAAATTTATTTACAGAAAAATCGTCACGGAAAAAAGATGTCATATTCCAAAAATCGCATAAATTGATCAAGTTGTTTTGTTGTTTTTTTTAACTAAGAAAATCACATTTTAAGAGGAAATAAGGCGTTCTATTTTGATTCATTTTATCTAATAAAGGGAAACAACACAATTCGAACTACTGAGAACAAAATAAGGCTTGTAATGGTTATGATTTGCTATTAAAATCGATAAAAAAAATTTTTTTAAATGTTTTTCTAAATTAAAAAAATAAAAACCTGCGGGTTTGTATTACTCGCTCGAAAAAGTCGTCAAAAAACATATATAACAAATAAATATTATCAAAATTTCTACATAACTGGATATGTTTTTAGTGTTTTTATGTAATGTAACATGTTTATTCAGCTCGAAAAACAGTGTTTACCGATGTATTTGAAAATTTAAAATGGCGCCTGACTCTCTTGAACACAGTAAGTTTGGGAAAATTAGTTAAAAATAAAAAACTATACAAAATACTGTTAAAAACTCGCTTAATATATGTTATCGTGACATAGGCTGACATATATTCGGTGGGTTTTTATGTTAATCTCTCTGCATTTGATAGGTTCAACCACGAACACAGACCTATGATAATGTACCCCATTTAATCAAAATAAAATATAATTATCTAAGTACCCCATATAACCTAGCTCTAGAATATGAATATTGATATGGGATGCTATCTTCAAAACCTTACAAGGAATTTGAACAGTCAGTCCAACTTTATATGGATACTTTTATTTTATTTATTATTTTCCAAACATAATATCAGTTAAGTTTCCATCTTAGCTGAAAATACTTATTTGTCTAGTCACAATGAAGAGCTGTGATACAGCAAAACAGTCTGAATGACACATACGGTATAATTTTTATTTATACAAATATTTTAGCTACATCTGTGCAGGTATTTCAGTTACATTATTTGATGAAAACCATTTTTTTTTCATCCTGACAAGGCTTAACCAAACTAAGACCAGAAGCGAAACATGTCTGTACATATGTAGCCAAAATGTTTGTATAACTCTGCTTGTTATTGAGCACTTTTATATAAACACATTAAGTCCCATGCAAAAAAAATATCTCACCAGGATTATATATAATAACAATAATTATTATTCTGGAAATGTTCCAGATTTCATCCAAAAACATTTCATTGTTCAGAATATTGTTTCTGCCTATTCCGAAAATACATATTTTAATTATATAAAAAAATACAAACACTTAAGCTTCATCGGCACAACCAGAGTGAAGAAAAAACAAATCAAATCCAGCCAAATTCATCTATTATATATTAATTCATATATTATATATTAGCAGGGGGTGCCCGGAGTTGCCAGTGTGTTTGCAAGTGTTAAAAAAAAAAACGCTGGAAGCCTTACCGCGAAGGAGGAAAAAAAGGGTTGGTAATTAACTTTTACCCGGGTGGAGGAGACTAAATAATAAAATTAAAAAACTAGAGAGAGAGGTGGGATCCAACTCGCTAACCATTGCGCCATAGCGGATAGTGAAATGAATCATGCACTTAAACCTGGCTGTAGGCCAGTTAACTTTTCCGCTTTCTGCCATATTTGTTTCCCTTCGATGCCGGGGAAACCCGCTCCCACCCAAAAAGGGAGGAACTCTGGCAGTGTCCAAATGAATAGCAATTGTCTGATATGAAGGGTTTCCCCCCACATTGATGAAACCTAATTGCCTTCAAAACGTCACGGCCAGGAAGGTCAGGCGGATGCCTTTGCTTCGATTAGTTTCACTTTATTTTTCGAGAAAGACAAAGAAACACGGGAAACGAAGGAATTTTTTTTTTTTTTGCAAATTTGATGTCATGCTTTATTACAGCCTTTGAATGGTTGATTTAAATTTGAACCCTGCGTGCACGGGATGTTTAAACTGAAAAACTTCAGTTCGTGCATATATTTCTTACTGGAAGGATGTTGTTTAGGTCTCTCCTTCAAGCATTCATGGACTCATTAATTTAAGGGTAATTGGAGCCCTCTGTTCTCTTCTCAGTGAGACTATTCTATCTAACTAATTGGGTTTCATTCTTTGACATAATATTATCTCTTTTAAATCAGCTAAAAATATTGATAGGGAAATTAACTGTTCAGTGGAACTAACCAACCCCTTTCCTTTGGAATCATAATTAAATGGATCCATTTACCATGAAGATGCAAATTTTTTTTTTTTACTTTCAGATTAATTAACTGCCTTGTTTATTTGAAATTAAAATGGATTTTCAATTTCAGGGGATTAAAGTTTATTCCTTCCTTTATTTTCTCGTTATATCTTGCATATTGATGGGGTTTAGCAGAAGTCCTTTTATTGCCTTTATTCATTCATGCTAATTTGTTGTCGGTAATTTGCATTTGTTCTCAGCCTGTGTGACATTTTAATTTCACAGTGTCAGCTGCTAAAGACTTATTTGCCAAAACTGAGGCTAAGAAATGTCAAATTTTAAACACAGTGAAATGGCTTAAAAAAATGGCTTACGGGAAAATCCTTCACTGTCCAAGTTTTAGTGGGTCTCCATAACCCGAAAATTTCAAATTTAGAACTTTCCTCAGATTTGATTTCTGTACCACCAATTTGAGAGAAGCAGATAAATTGCTTCTCCTTAAATCTAAGTTGAAGGGCCTTTGACTTAATCTCTAATATGGATGTCACCCCTGACAATTATATTGTTGCTTTACATTGTTTAAGGGGAAAATTTCTGAATCCTTCTCTTATCAAAGATCAAATATTGGAGGAAATAATTCCTCAGATGGTGCAGATAACAGAATTGGAGGAACTCAAAACCTTTTAACAAATTAAACTGGACTTGAAGAACGGACTTCTACAGAGCTCTACTTCTGGCACAATGGTTGCTCATATACTGTTCCGTAAATTCCCTATTAATGTCATGAACAAAAGAACATTATCCTTCGTTTTTATCTATCATGTCTAATTTTTTTGACACAATAGAATTTCTACAAGCAGCACCTTTGAATATAAAAAGTGAGAAAGTTTCCTGCCCAAATCACCATTTTCTTCTTCCTCTGAAGTTCAACACAATATAGCGGCCAGCTCCGGAAATAAGACCATTAATCGTAAAAGGGGCTTGAATTCCCCAAACTTATTAATAACACTGGTGATCAGTATAAAACTTGTAAATTGTGTAAATTAGTACACCATACTGTTAAGGACTGCTCCAAACATTCTTCTCACGATTCAAGTTTTACGAGTCAAAGAGCTTCAATTATGTACTAAGTGTCTTGGTGGTCACTCGGTAAGGGAAAGAAGGGATTTCCCTACCCTTGCACTATTTGTGGGTTAAGGACTAATTTTTCTGTAATGTGCCCAACGTCCTTTGTAGAAAGGACTACCTTATCTAATAGGAATAATTGTATATACCCTGTTATCAGAATGTCCTTAAAAGGAAAAAGACCTCCAGTGTTTTTCCATTGCATTTTGGATCCTGGGAGTCAAAAATCTTTCTTCTCACAGATTATTTTGCGGGAACTGAAATCTAGGGAAAATTTAGTATCTAGACCTGTAATTATACCTGTGAATACGTTTATAGGAATGAAGTTTATGAACCTCCTGGAACTCGAGGTCTTCATAAAATTGGGTTCACAGAAACCCTTTTTTTTAGCTGCCCTATTTACGGACAGTCTTAAGTTGAAATTTCAAGTTGACAAATTTGACGAGATTACGTCTAACATAACTGTCATGGATATAAGGATCTAAATGGCAATGTGCTACATGGTCTTATCAGCCTGGACTTAATTCAGTGAATAAAAAATTTCTGCATGGTTAAATATCTTAATGGGACTGCTTGGAAAATTTTGAATAGAATTATACCCTTTGGATATGGGTGTAATTTTTTGAAGCCCAAATCAAATGAGGAAACTAAGTTGCCCCCCTTTGATCAAGTTTGCCAATTATTACCTGTTTGTTCTTCACATTTGGTGGAAATCCTATTCCCTCTTATTTGAACACTCTTGGTCCATTTTTTTAAGAATCTTTAGTAGAACGTTGGAATCAATTAAAATGCTAAACTGTTTTTGCATGATGAAGCAAAGATAGCTGAATTAAAAAAAAAACATCATGCTAAAAGATGGGAAATATTATGTGGATCTGCCCTGGGACTAGTTAACTTGAGTAGACTAATTATGTGCCTTCTCCGAAGATTATGCAGAGGGTAGCTGTTTCTTTAGAGAAACAAGATTTATACAACGAATATTTCCAAGTGTTCGAAGATTATGAACAAATAGGTATCGTTGAACCTTTCTCCGTTACTCCTGGTGAGTATGACAAATCCTGACTGTTGGATTCTTCATAAACCCGTATATAAGGAGGGCCTTGGAGTCACCATAAAAATCTGTCCTGTCTTTAATTGTTCTTTAAAATAGCGGGGGGGGGGGGGGGCCATTAACAATGCAGCGTATACTGGTGTGAACTTCACAGCCCAGCTGCTCAACTTATTATTGGCCTTCATAAAAAATAACTGTCCTTTCGGGACTTACTTTCTTACAAATTCAACTGCGATCTGAGCAGGATAAAAACAGATTCTGTTTCTCAAAATTACTGAGAAATTGTTTATCTATAGGTACAATTCAATCATTTTTAGCTTCAATGCCAGCCTCTTCATCTTCAGTTACATACTCAAGCTTCATGCTGAGAGATATGACTGATGAGTTTTCATCCATAATGATCACCATTTTTTATGTGGATAATTTGGTCACTACTGAGCATGATTACGAATCCCTCCTTGCAGTGTACAATACCGTACGCGAAAGATTAAAGGATACAGGGTTCAATCTTCGGTCCTGTAATTCCAACTGCACTACCCGCAGAACAAAATGATAGATGGGGCCTTTACTTCCCCTCTTCCTACCTTTGAAAAAGTCTTAGAGTATCATTATTCCCCTAGTCTAGACATGGTTAGACTGGCCCCTACTGTGATAGACGCTGAAGTCAACACGAAGCGTGGTCTTCTTTCTCAAATTTCTATTTTTCTTGTATCTGATGCCCAAGTGGCCCTATCCTGGGTTTTAAATGGAAAAGGGACTAAGAAAAACATTTTTGTGGAGAACCATGTACTGAACGTTAAAAAAATGCTAGATGATTTCAATCTAGAATTCCCTCAGTTCAAATATGTTCCTTCATCAGAAAACCCTGCAGATTTGTTAATTAGAAGCCTTATCTCCTCTAAGTTTGAACAATTATTCGATTTTTGGGTACAGGGTCCCAATTGGTTAAATAGATATATCATTGACTGGCCTGTGTCTCCTTTACCTTGCCTTAATGTCATGAACAAAAAAATCATATCGTGTATGTTCTTCAATAGTCCCTGTACTGACGAGAACAGTTTACCCATAAATATCGCTGAATTTTCTTCTCTGCCAGAAGTCCTAAATTATGTGAGATTGAATTTCTCATAATTCACAACAAATATTTTATTTTTAAAACAGTATATGTATTTTATGTTTTGGGCTACTATTCTCATCTTAGTTGTGATATTCACAGTGTTTCGACCAACGTAACTCCCAACATTCTTCAGTTGCATCTTTGGGTACTTGTTAAGCTAGGCAACAGATCGATTTTTTAAAATATGTTGTTTTAAGCAAAAACAATATTACATGCTTAATTGTCATGTCGAAAATAGTAATACACCCAAAAATTATGAAAAATCATCGAGTAGAAACTTATTTATAGCTAAAAGTAATTTTTCATAGATGTTATAAAGTAGGCAGTAAGAGGCTAAAAGCAGGGGACATAACCCAAAAGGGAATATTTTAGATTACTTGCGTCATGGCTGCAGTATTTGTTGTCTATGGCGACAGACTTTTTTTCTTTTTTTTATAACTAAAACATAATAGCAGCTGTTCTATTTGATGAATTTTCATAATTTTTAGATATATTACTATTTTGGACATGGCAGTTAAGTATGTAATATTCTTTTTTGCTTAAAACGATATATTTAAAAATTTGATTTGTCGACTATAGATTAACAAACAAGCATCCACCTCTGTAATCTTGGAAACCTGAATATAAGTTTGAACAAAACTTTATTTAACACAGAGGTATATTGTTCTTGTTCAATCAATCATGATCGGATAGAATTTTTAAGTACTGTAAATTTTATTTTTTAGTTAATATTGCCCGATGGGGATTGAACCCTCAAAAACCATCACTTAGAATTGATTATACCTCACAACTTTATTTGTTGTGCTACGTAACCATTCCAGAGTTCGACATAATACACCCGAAGAAAGTCGGAGGTTATATCAACCAAAAGTTTGTGATAATAACATTCAAGAGAAGAACAGTAGTTCAAACAATCCAAAAGCATGGAGTGTCTCAACATAAAAACAATAGAATAAAGAGATGATTTTTCACTTAATATAGTCACTACAAGAAAGAGTTCGATCCCACTCATGACTTATATTTATTTTTATTGTTGAAAATGAAGAATCAACCAGTATTGCAATCAGACAGTTTTATGCAAGTTAGAAAAAATTAATCAATTGAATTTGGGATTCTGTGGAATTTTGAACGGAACCCTTTAATTGCACCACTGCAGATTAACATCCACAAATTTATTGTTTGGGATATGCTTTACAATAGATAGCAAACAAAGTGGTAAAAAAAATAAATATCTATATATAAATTCGCATTCCTGTTTGTTTGTTTGTTCACAATTTGATTAATATATACAAAAGGTTCATTACTTTATTATTTCATTCATTCCTATACATTGTAGGATTCTTGCAAAATATACGATTAAAAGGTGACCTCATTTGCATATCACATTAAGAAAAGTCGATTTTATTAAATAGCAGTATGTTATTGTTTTTATTATATATGCAGATAATCAAACTAAAAATAATTCACACAAACTTTCAAACGTTATTTTTGGAATTAGTTTAAATAAAATAATTTTCGATTAACGTTGTGGTCTAGTGGATTTTTAGTTTAAAATAAACAATCTAATTCAACTACGATTCTTTATTTAAAAAAAAAAATCATTTACATTTTTTTACCATTTTTTCTTTTTTTTTTCAAATTTTTTGACATCATAACTGCTAATTTTTTTTTCTTTTAATAATAAAAAAAGTTATAACTCATCATTTTTGTAATATAAAAACGTGTATTTCGATTAACAAAAATTCTACTTAGGTATTACAGTTTGTTTGCGTTGCAATAAACTGTAAAACAAATCTTTCTCGACTGAGGCAACAAAGAAATTCGCTTAAACTGGTATATAGTCATAAAAACATGCTCAATATCCGGAGAATAGCCTCTCTTCATATTCCTTCTGCCAAAATATCTGGTGGAGAGTTTGCCACATACTTCTTTTCGGGGGCGATTACATTTTCATGTTTTCATCCCTTCATTTATTTTTGAAATTTTTGTTGGAGTAACGATGGAGTTGACATATAATAATGAAAAACTGCTCACTATCCTTAGTATAGCAGGTGTGTCCAAACTGAACATCATGTCGACCCTGGCAACACTGAATATCCATGCTAGTATAACGAATAAATGTTCTCAAAAGCAAGATAAGTTATCCGTTTACCTACCTAGATAAGGTTTTAATGTTTTAACTTATTTTAAAGCGTTTACCTACTTTGGAACACAAGTAGTACAGAGTTGCTAAGGTAGAACAAGTTGTTGTTTTCAGTTTCGATAATCACTCAAAACTCGAAAAATAGATAAAATACTGATAGAAATCCATCGAATAAGTATCACCATGAAATTTCAGTACGACTTGTTTTTTTTACACAAAAAAAAAAAAAAAAAAAAAAAAAAAAAAAAAAAAAAATCGATCTATCGATTCTATCTTAACAAGCACTAATTTTTGTTTTAAGTATGAGCATTAATGGTGGAAAAATGATCGGTGGGGGGGGGGCATAGTTTTGAAAGCCGATTTTTGTCATTTTTTTTTATAGGTTTCTGATTACTTTTTGATTGTATTTGAACGGTTAAAGCCTAAAGTTAATTTCCAAAAAGAAAAAATATTTGTACATGTAAAAAAAAGTTATAATGAAAAATGCTTTCACGGCGACATTTGGAAATTGACAAGTTCAGCTAAATTTTGAAGTTAAATAAATTCATTATAAAAATCCCTAGAAAGATAAATATCATTTTTATGGGTCTATTTCAAAGTAAAATCCTAAGATATTAAATTAAATAATTAAAACAAAACTTGTTTGTACCAAAAATAGCTTAATTAGCTCCCAAAAGCTAGAGATTCTGGTTTCACACAAACAAAAAAAAGTTGTCTAAGCATTGAATTCTATGGAAGCCTAAAATGCCAGAAAGTCAAAAGGTTGTTTGAAAATTATGTCAGGTAGTTGGAGGGAGGTAGGGAGTACTGCCCCCCCCCACTCGTGCATCCTTACATTTCTATTGTGAACATTTGTATAATTTTTACCATTTTTGGATTTAATTATTTTTATGTTTCTGCTTTTAAATTTCTTCAACACTTTTATTTTTCAGGATTTTATAAAAATTAAATTACACTAAAAGTTACAGTCATTTATGCTAGGAAAATATTAGAATTTTACATATAAAAATTATGCAAAAAATGTAATCCAAAAAGGTGGACGTTTAGGATAGGCACGACCAAAAAAAAAAAAAAAAAAAAAAAAAAAAAAAAAAAAAAGGACTAAGTTGTTTTTTTTTTAAATCCATTATTCTTGAACAACTTTTTTTTCCAGAAAGATAAAAGCCTGAATTTTTCATATGCAAAGCAGAATATAAAACTTTTTCTATTAGTTTTAATAGAATTTAAAATTCATTTTTCTAGGCACGGCCAAAACGGAAGGAGAAAGTAAGTATTTTTTGACAAAGTCTCTCTTTAAAAATCTACCAAAAATCAACTAATTATTCAATCAATACGAAATTTTCACATATGTGAAAAAAAGATTAAGTGAAGAATAAACTTTATAATAGTGTACTTTTTTTTTTTTTTCATAATCGATATTTATAATAATAGTTTTTTTGCCTACAACCCCCCTCTCTTTATTTGTGGGTACATGCTTAAAATAATTAGCCGAAACTGAGCAAAATGTATAGGGGGAGGATTATAAATAAAAGCAAACAAACAACTGGGGGGGGGGGATAAAAATAAATAATTGCACATTTTGCTAAAAATACAATAATTTCTTTCGGCAATTTCTTGTTGATTCACCTACAGTGGATCAAGCGTGATACTAGATGCAGGAGTTGTTTTAAACAAATATGACACCTAGCATTCCCAAAATGGTCACCCATCTAGTACTGGCCAGCCTCATTGTTGCTTAACTTTGGTGAATGATGTGGTTTTGGAAAATTTTAAATTCTATTAAAAAATAGTAAAAAAAAAGTTTTATATTATTCTACTTTTCATACAAAATTCAGGCTTTTATCTTTCTGGGGGGGGGGGGGAAAGGTTGCTCAAGAGTAATGGATTTTAATTTATTTTAAAAGCTACTTTATTTTTCCATTTTTTGGCCGTGTCTACTTTTTTTCATAAACGATACATATTTGTTGCCTACGTAACCCCCGAAGTTAAGCAACAATGAGGCTGGCCAGTACCAGATGGGTGACCATTTTGGGAATGCTAGGCGCCGTATGTGTTGGAAACAATTACTGCATCTAGTATCATGCGTGTTCGTCTGGACCCTGTCTTGCCATCAGGATCAAGTGTTTCTGGACGAGATAGTATGGTAGATGCAAGTCCTCCACACTAAGTCAAGTGCAAGTCAAAGCAAAAAGGAAAAGGGGAGATAACAACTGCTTGTAAATACGAACTGCTTTTAGGCCTTTATGGTCTTCCATAGGTGAAGAAATATCACATAAAGACAAATTGCCCCCCCCCAAATTATCGTATTTTTAGCAAAATGCGCAATTATTTATTAATGTTTTTCTTTTTTAGTATTGATTCTTCAAAACATTTCCTATTTAATGGTATATTAGCAATATTGGGCTCGCTAAAAGAAAATTTATTTTTCAAAGATTTAAAATAAGTGTTTTTCGTAAAAATAATGAATATATATTTTTTCTTCTTTTTTTTTGCTAATCTGAAAGAATAATTATTAGCATATTCAACGAATTTCACACTTCAAAACACAATGGATGAAACTTAAATGCATTCAAAATTCGGATTTTAAACCTTAAAATCTGATACGTGCTCAGTTTTTATTTTTTATTGTTTTTTATCTACAATCCTCACCCTTCCCACAATACAATATATTTTGTCGAGTTTCGGCTGATTATTTTAAGCATAAAATAAAGAAAGGGGGAGGGGGATAGACAAAAAAAAAAAAAATATATATATATATAGCGAGCATGAAAAAAAGCACACCATTATAAAGGTAATTCTTCACTTAATAATTGGTGAAAATTTCGTATCGATTGGATAATTACTTGATTTTTGATAGATTTTTAATGAGACTCCGTCAAAAAATACAAACTCCATCCTTTCGTTTTGGCCATCCCTAGTTTAGGAAATTGACCCCTGGCCCTACATGATCTAAATTTCAATTCACATTTTTTTTTTCTTTATTCACGTTAATCTCATCGATTACTTTTAGATTAAAAAAAAAAAAAATATATATCAGATTACTTAACTTTCAGATTAAAAAAAATTTGGAAACTAGTTTTTATGACTTACCCCCCCCCACCTCTCTCTCATCTATCTTATCCATTTCATTTAACTTCGGAAAAAGTTTATGACTATAATTATTCAAAATAACGTATTTAAACCAACACATTAACTGTAAACTAAACAGAAATATTATTTGTATCACATACTCGTTGAATTGTCAGATGTTTTTACTCAACGTTTTTTTTTTAATACAATTAAACTTTGTATTCAATTTTTGTTTGAATTGAATATTTTTGGAATTTTTTTTCCGACGGTAAAATAGGACATTACTGTGATATTCATTTACAGCATACTTTTTAACTAGAACATGCATGCAACCCCGTCTCGTTGTGGTCTAATGGCGAAACATTTTCAGGATGATGCGAGATTTTCACCTTACACCGGTTTTTATTCGCACCGGGACGGTTCTTTTTCCGTTACGCCTATTTAATAAAAATCATTGGTACTTGTGCATCTTTGTTACCGTTCTAAACTAATGTTATTTTGAAAACTATTCTGTATGTTCACCTAACAATTTAATAATTAAAAAAAAAGATACGTGAAACTTGAATTTTATCTGGAAAAAAAAAAAAAAAAAAACTCTAAAAATACCGCGGTATCAAAAATGCATAAGCACCAAATCATTAAATAAAATATTTTTGAATTTAATAATCATTTACTAAAATATATTGTTTTCTAATATTTCACTTTAATTTTATTACGCCAATTTCAATATTGTTTCATTTTAATTTTTAAATTCTTTTACAGTAATTTACGTCGATTTCAATCGACAATCAAATTACATTCTTACAGGTGGTGAAACAAACAAACCTCCAAAATATGTCCCTGTATTTTGGTTTATCTAAACTACAAGAAGGCCAAAATGTTTATACATTTTGAGCATCGGCTATTCAGTTTGCATGTACCTACAATTCGTTATTATATATCAGCCGTAGTAGAGATATCCATGGACTTTTGGTTAGAGTTAAGATGTGGTTGTTCTGGTGCTTCTTCTCAGTCAGCGTCTTTCTAGATTGAGACTTTTTATTATCCCAACCAGTGTCATTGGGGGGGGGGCTGAATTTCCACCACATTAAAAACGATCCTGTATATATCTGCCCTCGTGGGGAAGATAGTAAGTAGGAGTGGTCACTTAGAACTGATTGTTAAGCGTAAGTGTCCATAGAAGAGGAAATGAGAATAATCTACTCCCGTGGCAGGAATAAGATTCTCTAGTTCGGGGTTTACATCAGTAGAAACATCGTGAATATAAAAAATAAGATGCAAATAGTCATAAGACAAATAAGGGAAAAAAATTAAAATAAAACAATTTTTCACGCATGTCAAGAAGCGCAATGAATTACAATATATATAATATAATGACATATATATAAAAAATTTAAAAAAAAAAAAAAAAAGCATTTCTGCATAACAGTGACACGAGGCGAGCGTATTCACGAACCGCCAACAGATGTCACTTGTAAGCCAAAGAACAGGGGTCGATAACTCTCCCTGATCTAAAAATGCGTGCAAACTAAAATTCTATTTTGCTACACTTTTATACAATCTTTCTGTACAAAAGAAAAAAAAAATATTCTTAAGTTTCTATAAATGTTTCATGTTTTTAAAATTCTATTTTGCTACATTGACAAACTAAAATTATATTTTCATACATTAAATCACTCATTGAAAAGAAATATTAATACATTAAAATTATATTTTGATACATTTTTTTAATGTTTCGATTTTCATATACTTTTGTGGGTTTTTTTTCATTACATTTTCACCCCAAACAAGGCACATTGCCACTTTGATGAAGGGGGCTACTATCAAGGACATAAGCTACAGGAGTACTATATGGGGAGTTGGGCAGCAAGATGTCGGTTCACGTTACACTTGAACTTCTGCATGTCAGTACAGTTGGAGAAGCAAGAACCCGGAAGGGAATTCCAAAGTCTAGTGGTTCTGGGGAAGAAACTACTGGAGTAGAAGGCTCTCTTACATCTAAGGATCTCAACTGTGAAGGGGTGGGATTTTGCTGCTTTTCGGGTTTGTCGGGGGTATTTACGTCGAAGGGGTATAAGTGCTTGCAGTTCTTTGGGGCATTTACCGTTAAAGTACTTGTAGAACAAGCAGAGGGATACTACATTTCGTCGATGGGACAGAGGCTGAAGCTTAGATGACAGTTCAGGACTTCAGGACCTATTAGGTTGGCGACTCTTTTTTTAACCTTGTCTAGGGGTGAGAGACTTATGACAACAATACTCCAGACATGGGCGAATGATGGCTTTATAGAGGTACAGGATACTTTCGGGTGTTAGTAGCTTTCTGGCACGGTAGAGAGAACCTACTGTTTTCGCAGCGGTCCTGGCAATGCTCTCAATGTAATTGTTCCAACTCATGTTTCCTGTGAACGTTAGGCCGAGGAGTTTAAAAGATGTACTTTCAGATAAAGAGTCTTTGGCCATTGCTATTGTTTCAGCCATTTCTTTAGATATGTGTTCATTTGTTTTCCTGTCGTGTCTGTTATAGAGCATGGTGTCATCAGCATATATACCCATCTCAGACAATTTTGCCAGGGAGGTCATTTATGAATATTAAGAATAATAGAGGTCCAAGGATAGACCCCGGAGGCACTTCCACATTTATATCATATTGTTTAGATGTACGACCATCGAGGACAACCTGGATTTTTCTCTTATCTAAGAAGGATTTAATTATGTTAAGTATAATACCGTATGATCTGATTTTCCTATATATATTTTGCGTTATCGTAAACACTTGTCTATATTTAAGGTTCACATAATGGCCGCTAGATGTCATTTCTCTTACGAAGAAAAGGGGTCAATAACTCGTCTCTGTTGCTAATATGTCACTGTCATGCAAAAAAAAAAAAAAAAAGTTATAAATGACGAAAAAAAAAACACAATATAACCCATCTGGAACCTGTTAAAACTAGCAAAAGTTAAAATGAGTGACTGCAATACGTCAAACTTTTAGAGTACATGTGGTATTGTGGTGTCTAAATCTAACTGTGTATAGAAGCGAATATCACAATACTCAGTTCGCTGCACCTTATAAAGGTTCATACAAAATTTCAGCCAGATCGATTCAATAGTTTCCGAGAAAAAGTGAATTTATTTCTCTTAATCTAGCTATGACTGTCTATCTATCCGTTTCACTTTTATTATTTCTCAGAAATATAAATTGTGAAGAAAGTAAATCAAAATTTATCTTGCATAAAATTTAATAAACATATTTGAAATATAAATATGCAATACAAAAACGTAGCAAGTTCTTCATAAGGAACCTGTATTTACGTGACACGGGATCGGTTTTAAATGTGGAGAACATCCAATGGTTCTTTAGATAACACTACAGAAAAATCTTCATGATGTACATACATACCCGTCACGGAACGGAAAATGTCATATTCAAAAAATCACATAAATTGATCATCAAGTAATTTTATTTTTATAAAGAAAAAAATTTTAAAACGATTAATGTAAAATCGGTAGGATTACAATGCGGATCTCATAAGTTAGAATTATTGTGGACTTCTCTGCCCTTTTTTTAATTTTTAAGATGGAGACTCGAGACAGCCTGTCTCTCTCTCTCTCTCTTTCTGCTTACTCATAAAATTTTTTTTTTTTTTAGTTAAAAATGAAACTATTTGATCAATTAAGGTAATTTTTAGATTATGATATCTTCGTTCCGTAACTCATACGTACATAAAGATTTTCCTGCATTAAAAACATTTTTTAAAAAATTAAGTTGAATTATAAATAACAAATTCAGTTTCCAAAAAGATACACTCCTATGAATTAGGACAACATGTCTTAGTCTAGAAGGATTCCTCTTTCACTGAATGAAGAGAGAAAAGATGAAGTGTAGTATCAGAATAGGTACATTTTGTTCCCACCCAAAACGCAGTATAAACCTAATTACTCACTTTTATTTTCGTGCAGAAATATATATTAAATATTGGTTCACTAATAAATCTCTACATTAACAAAATAAAAATCTCGCTTGCCGTAATGTAAAGAAAAAAAAAAAAAAGAAAAAAAAAACATTCATAAAAGTTGAATATTTATTAAAATAAAAGGACGATTAAAAATTTCTTTTTTTTTTAATCCTAGCAAAAAAAAAAAAAAAAAAAAAAAAAATTAACGTGATTATTTTATTTGTCTCTAGCCTAGGCAACGCCGGGTAAATAGTTTTAAAAAATTTATTTAAATATATATATATATATATATATATATAAACTGTGATAAAAAAATGTATTACAAATTGAATTAATTTCTGTTTAAAATATTGATTTTATTTATTTGTTCCTCAGCTCCCTCATATGTTATGAAATAACAATCGTTCTTTTTCTCTTTTGTATGTCACTTTTCAACTTAGTACTTTTTTTCTTTGGCCTCCTCCTAAAAAGATGCCCCCTGTCTTGGAGTACCTTTAGCTTTAACATTTCAAAACCATTGTAATTATTTTTTGTAAATCTACCAAGATGAATAGCTTTTATATGACTTATTTTTTCGCGATTTATGAAGTAATAAAGAAAAAAAAACACACACACACACAAACAACTAAATTTAGTAACAACGAGAAAACCGCCAAAGTTGACAACCGAAAACGAGACGAAATAATGCAGTTGCTCAAGAATAATAAAGCCAAAATTGTAATCGCAACTTTTTTTTATTATTATAGAAATCAGTCGTAGTAAAAATAAATGAAAATAAAATCTTGAATGCTTTTTAGTGGTAAATAATTTAAATAAGCGTCCTCACAGATTTTAAATCAAAAGAAAGAAAAAAAGAAAATCACATTTACAATTAGTACAAAAAGAAAGCAATGGTTGTGTACATTTTTAGCGTTCCAAATTCTATTTAAAAAAAAATCATTCTATATACGATTTGTAGATTTAAAATTACGTTGAAATTTAAAATGTCACAAAGTAAAACATTTATAAATATTTAATTCAATATAGATATTTTTAAAGAAAATTTGTATTTGTTTTGCTAACGCTAATATTAGGGGAAGTAATACAAAACATATAGCAATTTTAAACGTAGTAAATCTCTCTCTAAAATATAAAAAAAATACTAAGACCGCTTAAAAAAAAAAAACGGAATCGATATAAAAATCTGTATATGTTTTTACTTTGTTACGACATCTTAAATTACAATGCAATTTTAAATCCAGTGAGGTATTTGTCAAAGAAAGAGAATTTTGGACGCTGAAAAAATTAATAAACGACAAACGAAAGAAAGCAAGTGCTTGACTGCTTTTGCTTGAGTAGGTTAAGTTAACATAGCATGTGTGAAAGTGTAGACAAGGATAAACTTTATTGAAAGCAGAAACGCATTTTGTCTTAAATCTATGAGAAAAAATAAATCAAATTAATAACGATCACAACAAAACACAACGATCATTTACTTGTTTAAAAAGAAAAAAAAAATGATGTCATTCATTGACATCGTGAATTGATGTCACTAACAATAACTTACCTAAACATACGAGGCTCACTCATCCCGATCGATCGTAGAAGACATAAACAATAATTCCATACCAGATTACAATGTGATAAGATTTTTTTTAATCTCCCAGCCGATTTCCTTCCTTGGTATTTACAAGAAGAAACTATCTAAATAAATAAGCTGACTATAGACGCTCGACATGGCGGCTGGGATAAAATATCTAAATTCCGCGCTTTTCTTGGCGAACTGTTCTGATTGGCTGTGACGTCACACCGACGCACTGTCTTCATTTTGAACGACACAAAAAGGCGGATTGCTGGAAGAAACACACTCTACCTATCATAAGTAATTAAACTAAGTGATTTTTTTTTTTAATAAAATAGAGAAATAGAAAAAAAGAATTTAAAAGAAAACTTAAATAAATTTGCTTCCAACGAAATTGATAATAGATACCATAGTTATTAGTAGAATCACATAGTCATATAGACTTGTAGTTTTGCTTCCTTTTTTTCTTTATTAAGAAAAAATGTTTTTATTACTATAAATAAGCTATTTATGATTTAAATGATCATGTTAAAGATAATCATTTAGAATGATATATATATATATATATATATATATATATATATATATATATATATATATATATATATATATATATATATGTGTGTGTGTGTGTGTCAGAAATATTGGACAGGTGGGCTAAAAATTAAAAAAAACAAAAAAAGAAATAAGGTCATGTTTTGGTACCCCTTCCTCCGCCAACCACTATTGAAATATGAATATTTCACGAATCAACTTTATTATAAAAAGGTAAGAATAAAAAAAGTAATTGAGTATACTATAGTACATTTATTGATCAAAAGGAAAATGTTTAATGAAATAAATATAATTAATGCACTACACAAAACACACACACATACACACACACACACATATATATACACACACACATATATACACACACACATATATATATACACCCACACATGTATATATATATATATCGTCATCCACATACAGTACTGTTTCGCTGTTTCACAGCTCATCAGTGTGGCTAGATAAGTAACTACCTCAAGCCAGGATCGAATTCCAATTGCCCAAATAACAGTCAGAGCTTTTAACCGTTGTGCTATTTGGCTGCTGCTATGCTGGCAGTGAATTAACAATGTTTTGACGCTGTCCAAATACCTAAGCTCAATTTGTTTACACAAAGAGCATCGCTTTATATGCTAATGATAATTTGTATATCACTTCCCAATATGCTCAACCTAAGTTAGGGAGCATTATATATATATATATAACCTAAGTTAGGGAGCATTATATATATATATATATATATATATATATATATATATATATATATATATATATATATATATATATCGCTAGATTCAGCCACTCTGATGAGTCGTAGACGACGAAACACGTGTCAGTGGATAATTATATTTTAAAAATAATATATATGCCGCTCCCCATTTAGGGGGTACCAAATTGGTCAAAGGGAAAATTATTCCCAATTCGCATTTAGGTAAAAATGCACTTTCATATAAAAAATTGAATTCATTCAAAAAGTATCGCTAAAAAAAAACATATATATATATATATATATACCTACATACATATATGCACACATATATGTATGTATCTATACATAGATATATATACATGTACATACACACATGCATATATATATAGTTCAGAAATTAAAGTATACAAAATGAATCATTTTGGAAACTTAAAGTGGTTACATAAATATTAATACTAATATTTATAAGACAATCTTAACATTGCTAGGGCCGCTGCGAAGAAGGTAGGCTCTCTCTACCGTGCTAGAAAACTACTAACGCCCGAAAGTATCCTGTACCTCTATAAAGCCACCATTCGCCCATGTATGGAGGACTGCTGTTATATTTGGGCTGGTGCATCTGCTACTAGTCTCTCGCTCCTAGACAAGGTTCAAAAGAGAGTCACCAATCTGATAGGCCCTGAACTGGCATAAAAGCTTCAGCCTCTGTCCCATCGACAAAATGTTACATCCCTCTACCTGTTCTACAAATATTTTAATGGTGAATGCTCTGACGAACTGCAAGCACTTGTGCCTCCACGACGTTAACACCCTCGACAAACCCGACAGGCAACTAAATCCCGCCCCTACACTGTAGAGATCCCTAGATGTAAAAGAGTTTCTACTCCAGTAGTTTCTTCCCCAGAACCGCTAGACTTTGGAATTCCATTCCAGGTCCCTGCTTCCCCAACTGTACTGACGTGCAGAAGTTCAAGTGTAACGTGAATCGACATCTTGCTGCCCAAATCCCTACATAGTACCCCAGTAGTTGTTGCCCCTGATAGTAGCTCCATACACCAAAGTGACAATGTGCCTTATTTGGGATGAAAATATAATTCAAAAAAAATTTAAAAAACAGATAAAAATGCTCAATATTTACGATAGAGTATTGATATGAAAAGGAAAATTAAAATTTTGTAAATTAGAATTTACAACATTTACAAGGAATATAAGTTGTAAGTTAAAATTTCCTTATTACCTGGAGTTTCAAGTATGACTCTTATGCTCAGAGGAAAAATAGCAATATAATATTTATATGCTGGCTATAATTTTGCTGGTTAGCACTTCAAAATGTGAGAGTTGTCATTTTTTTTTTTTTTATATAATGTAGAAATATATAAATCAAAGTGATATTCTGCATGAAGTCCATGTAAGAAGAAGAAAGATAGAAAACATTGTAAAATCCAAAATATATGGGTTAGTTAGAGGTTGAAAGGTAAGCGAAAATCCAATTGTATATATATATAGTAATCCAAGTGGTTGAATATCCATCAGTAAACTTGAGAAAATTCATGAAGGGTGTATTGGCTTATTAATTGTGCCTTGAAAAGGTTCACAAAGGAAAAAAAAGATTGAAGGTGTAAATATTACTATTAGCCAATAATTTCATAAAAATTCAGTGAATGCTTATGAAATTATTTTATGAAATTTTTGTCAATTCACAATAACTACTTGCTGTGAAACCCAACTTACACCATCAACGATTACTGCATTACCACTTTACATTCATTGACCCCTTATCTTCAAGAGGCCTTCGGGCTTTGATGAATGGTGACTCCCTTGTTAAAAAAAAAAACAGAAAATGTATTTTTATAATAGCTCTGCACTCTATGCTATTTCACCTAAATAGAAAAACGAGATTCTCCATTTTTTAGGCGACTACATGTAAACAGCCCGAAAGACCTACTAGTAACAATATATTAAAACAACAAAAATCAGTTTTACATATAAATTTAATGTCAAATGATCATCTCTTTTGGATCAGACAATGTTTTAAAGACATTTGTAGCAACTGCTATGCCAGAATAAATGCCTGGCAGGGACATTTCACAGTGATTACGGCTTTGAAATATCCACACATATGAAAAACGCGTAGGAACATGGCGTTGTGATGCAATAACTACACATATTAAAGAAAAGAACTATGTTATGCTCCCTTGCAGTAATACAGTAGACTGGAACGTTCGAGAAAGCCTGTATATAAGGTTTTACCCGTCAAAATCAAATCAGTTCCTCTCCAGATTTCTCAAGTGCATCACATGTCGAGAAAACTCTGTCTTCGGAAGACGTTAAAACACCCATCATGGTTTTTACGTGGGCCGATATCCAGTGTGGAAATTCATCACATTCAGCGAGAACTCAAACCTTCTTTTGAATATCTTTATTTCAAAATACTGTTCTTTTGATATGTACACACACATGCACACATGTAGTCGCTTATAAGATTTATGGATTGTTTCTCTCAAAAATAGCCACATGGACTTTAAGCCCTCATACGGCACTCTTATCATAAAAAAATCTGTAATTTTAAGCCTCATGCCATACTTACAAAATCCTCACACCAGTAATCCTTCATTATAGATATTCAACACAGGAAAACATTTATCTTGGAACAATATAAATGGGTTTGTATTACTGTACACATAGATTCGAAAAAGTTGTCAAAAAACAAATATATAACAAATAAATGTTATCAAAGGCAAGATAAGTTACTTTTCTACCTAACTGCATATGTTTTAGTGTTTTTATTCAATGTAACATGTTTATTCAGCTCGAAAAAACATACAGTGTTTACCGATGTATTGGAAAATTTAAAATGGCGGCCGACTCTCTTTGACACAGTAAGTTTGGGAAAAGGAGTTATAAATAAAAAAATATGCAAAATACTGTTAAAACCTCACCGAATATATGTCAGCCTATATCACGGTAACATATATTGAGCGAGTTTTTAACCGTATTTTGTCTATTTTTTTTATTTATAACTACTTTTCTCAAACTTACCTTATCAAAGAGAGAGTCGGCCGCCCTTTTAAATTTTCCAATACATCGGTAAACACTATGTTTTTCGAGCTGAATAAACATGTTACATTAAATAAAAACACTAAAAACATATGCAGTTAGGTCTTAGATGTGCTATCTTGCCTTTGATAACATTTATTTGTTATGTATTTGCTTTTTGACAACTTTTTCGAATCTATGTGTACAGTAATACAAACCCATATAAATTAATATTCCCAACACGTAAATAAATGTTGTTTATTTCATGTTAATACTGCGATTTCGTTTTCTTTGTCAAGTGTCGTTTTCTTCCTGAATTTATTTTTATTTCTTTATTTTGGGATGTAAGTTGATAACCCTTTCTGTGGATTGACGACCCCGTTAAATTTACCTTTAATAGTCCCTCTAAAATACATTTCCAAAACTTGATTCTATAGATTGGTGACCTCGTGACTTGTATTCTGTACATTTAACCAATTTTTAAATCTTAGACATGTGTGAGAAATACTGTATACAACCACCATCTTTCTTTTAGCCGGCCACACAGTTCTAGTAGCCGGTCTGTGATTGGTTTAAATTTGAATGTGTCAGGTGATTTGACTTGGTGCGCTTTTTGTATCATGCTATTATTTTTCAGTCTAACAGAAACACAGCATTGGGATAGACTCAACTCAGCGGTTCACTCTCCAGGGAGTCAAGACAATTCCTTCATGGACACTAAACAGTCTGTGAATGAAGGACACATCTCTAAAAGCAGAGACAACTTATATTGCTGAATTTATCCTAATTGAGGATGACATTCAAGAACTGTTCTGCCTGTTTATTTCCAAATATTGGATCTTATCTCATTTCATCGTGAGTCCCGTGGGGCTCACATTATTCCTGATTATAGGCGCCATCATTCCCATCGAGTTTACCATGAAACATGCATGGATCCTTCCAAAGGAATAACAAACTAACATTCCAATAGGAATTTGAACTAAAGGCTCCATGCGTATGGGGGCAAATCGGGCCACCGTTTTGCAAAAGGACTATACCAGAACCAAAGAACTTTCATTGCTGTTACTTGTGAATAAATTTTGAGTTTAAAGGTATGGGTTTTGTTTGTGGAATTCATTTCTGCAGGGAGGAAATTGAGTTGTGTGAGGAAGAAATTTCTTACACATGTTCTTGATCAAACTTTAGTATAAAATATGTCATTATTAACAAATCATAAAAGACATCCTCCTTCCTACTAATAACCCTAAGTCTGGGTGGTAATATGAACAATAAAACAATTAAGTATGATTTTATAAATTCACTGCAAGATCTGTGGTAAAAAATTTAGTTAGCTTGTTCTAAATGGCCCAGAGATAGGGAAAATTATTTTATATGCACAACTAACCCCACTGTAAACACTAAAAATTATTGTCTTTCAATATCTTCACATATAATCGCCTAAAAATGTAGAATCTACTTTTGGGGGATATTTTTAAATGTTAATATAATTTCTTTTTCAATGCAACACATTTCTAAATGTTTTCTCTTTATGTATTCTATCTAATTCATTACGTTTGTTTAAATTTTTGTATCAGGAAAAAAATTAAAGGAATCGTTTTTGGAATCAGAAATAAGGCTCAAATTTGTCCGATTTTGATGCAGATTCTGATACCCCAGTAGTTCCAATACTTGTAACTCCCGATTCCAATTCTGATGAAGTGTCCCAACACGAATATATATATATATATATATATATATATATATATATATATATATATATATATATGCGTACACTTTTTATTTATTTTGTACATAAGCATTTAGGTGTCTCTACACAGTTATGAATATGTTTCAGTCAACCTTTGAGGATATGGCTTTGTAAAAGCAACATTTATAACTAGTTTACTGAAACATTTTATGAATGTGTAGCGATACCTAAATATTTATGTAAAAAATAAATAAAAAGTATATCTTGCTCTTCTTTGGTATCGAGCACTTTTGTATTAGCCTCATTAAACTTATTGGATGTTTTCACCTTTGAGCAATATTAACCTGGAATAATATATATCTATCTGTATATCTATCTATCAATATATATATATATATATATATATATATATATATATATATATATATATATATATATATATATATGTATATATTAATATATAATGTTATGTATATAATTATATAATGTTATATTTATTTTTATTTGTGTTACAGAAGTGCGACTTTCCCACTAATTTACATAGGTATATAATGTTATATATATATATATATGTGTGTGTATATATATATATATATATATATATATATATATAATAAAATTAAAATTAAAATTACAATTAAATTTACCAAAATGATCCAAGATGGTAAAACTAAAGTATATTATAAATATTAAAGAATTAATATTTATAAAGTAATCTCAACCAGACGTAAAAGCTCGATAAAACCAAATAAGAGATAGAGCTTATGGATACTTTACCTTTCACTAGACTATCCATTCACGTGAAATCATCTTTTTCTTCACCCTACTACCTCTGCTTCACTTTTTGTTATCAAGTAACATCTTTGACTTACTTGCAGTTTCATCAAATACTTTTGTATGCAAAATCCGATCCCGCATTTTGCTAATTCCTACCCTCTGATGAGAAGGAAAGTATTTCTTCAAAACTCCGCAGATTAAGGACTATCCAATTATTAAGTGTTTACTTTTCAGATTAAATATATTTTTAACTCGTTTTCAAAGTGTTTTTTAACATGTTTTATTAACTATCTGCTTTTATATATATATATGCATAATATGCATTTTATATCTACCAGGTTGACAAGAAAGTCCTTGTAGTTTTTAACTTTTAAATTCAGATGAACATATCTCGGCTCAAACAAAAATTTATTGATCAAAATGGGCACCATCAGAATCAACATACTTTTATCAATGCAAAACAAGTGTATTTATGCCAGTAACGTACAAAATCTTGTGTTCTGGTGGTGATGAAGTCGCTGAATGTATTTTCAATATCACTTAGGTTTTTGAAGCATTCCTCATGCAGACAGTTGTCGAGATGCTTGAATAAGTGGTAGTCAGTAGGTGAGAGGTATGGAGAGTATGGCGGATGAGGCAGAGTTTCTTAACCCAATTCATTCAATTTCTGCAAAGTCGTTTTAGCAATATGCGGTCACATTGTTGTGGAGGAGAATTGTGCCTTTTCTGTTGACTAATTCTGGGTGTTTTTGTTGAAGTTTCTGATGCATTTAATCCATTTGTTGAGAATACTTTTCCCTCGTAATGGTTTCACCTGCATTCAAAAAGCTGTAATGAATGAGGCCAGTCCATGACTACCAAACAGTCAGCGTGACCTTCTTTTGGTGCAGCTCGGGAAGTGTTGTAGAGCTTCATCAGCATTTAACCACCGAACTAAGCATTGCCGGTTGTCGTAAAGAACCCACTTTTCATGGCAAGTTACAACTCCGTCGAGAAACGGGTTATTCTTATTGCATAAAAGATGCGAAGATGACACGTCCTAACGTCATTTCTTTTGGTTGTTCCTATTTACAATGCCTCCCCACGGGACAGAGTTAGACGCCAGGGTCGTTTTTTTTAACGTGGATGAAAAGGAACAAAAATAAAAATTGTCTCAGTCGTGAAGGATTTCTCCTCCACTGACAGAGAACAAGAAATTGAAGTGCAGCATCTGAAGAACAGATACTACACTTTGATCTTGTCCCGAATTCTTGAGGCAGCCATTTATCAAGTTTTTTTTCTTTCCAATCTCTCTCAAATGGTTGGAAATCGTTGTATACGTTGTATCTAATTTAGAAGCAAGTTCTAGAACAATTGTGCGTGAATTGGCTTCGACTAAGGCCCTTAATTGATTGTTGTCAACATCCGATGGCCAACCACTATGCTTATCATCTTCAAGACTCCTGTAACTGTCACAAAATTTCTTAAGCCATCATTGTGCTGTGCATTCAGTAGTGGTTCCTGGGCCAATTTCTTTGTTAATATTGCAAACTGTTTCAGCAGCTTTTCAGCCTAGCTTGAATTGAAATCAGAAAATTGTACGAATTTGCTTTTTTTTCCATCTTGCATTCAACATTCTGAAAAGACAACATAATCGTTTTAAAACGATTGTAATTTAAACGCTTAGATAGAGCGAAAAACGCTCTTTAAAATGACATATAAAGTAAAGGTATTATAACGAAAATTTATTTGAAAATACATCATTTGAAATCAAAATTAAAATTTTGCAAGAACCTTCTAGACGCTCTAATATATATCATGTTATATGGTATATATAACTACTTATATATAAAATACACTTTGGCTGTGTATGCGTGTGTGTGAGAGTTTGTTCCCCAAGGACTCTGACATGCTTGGGCTGATCTTAATGAAATTTCACACAAAATTATGTGTCTGGGAATGTTCTTCAATAAGTTTTGAATTGAAATGCCTCTGATAAGTATCAAAAATCTCTAATTGAAAGTCGAAATATGTTGATTAAAAAAGGAAGAGTCCGATTTTGAACAAAGTTAACACCTAATACAACCAAACATCTCAAGTGCATTTGAAAAGTTTCATCACTGCACAAACAGAAGGGCCAGGCATATAAAATCAACACTAGATTCTTTGATAAGACAGGGGCACGTTCGAAATGAATGTTTCTGTTTAGAGCACATTTGAACCATAATAGTTTACTTTTGAATTTTAAACTTTAATTCAAGCCATTATATAAAAATATTTTATAAAATCAACAGTAGATTCTCTACAGTGCAATGTAGTCTACAATTTATTATGCACTAAGTCACTGCGGAAAGGCATGTGAAGCTTCCTCCCAGTGCACTGCAGTGGGTCCCCAACTAGAGCAGACGATCGATTTGATTGAAAAATGGGCAATTTCACCGATTTCAATGACAATAAAAGTATTGCGTGGAACATTCATTGATCCTCATCCAATCCCGGGCAACGTCAGATCTCCCTGCTTGTTTCTATATAAAAATACGCATGTGTATATGTTTATATATTTCTAAGTATACTATTCACTCCTAAACTAATTAACTGATCATTATGAATTTTGGAACACAGCTGATAAGCATAAGGGTGTGTAATTTATGCTATTTTTAGTTTAATTTAGTTTGGAACACAGAGAGCAAAGAGAAGATGGAAGACTCCCGTGAAAAGTCGGACGACTTCACCTTTTTGTGAAATTTTGATAATAGATATTACATATGGATTAATAAACATTTTCTAAATTGAAGTTCCTTTAAAGTTTTTTTTATGAACACAACCTCCCATTTGAAAATTCAAATATTTCTGATTTACATTAAATTTGACCCATAGTAATTCTACACCAATTCGGCTAGATTCCCTGAATTCTAATTTCTTCTTAAGATCCCTTAAGCTTAAGACTTAAACTTTAGATATTTTCTAGAATCCAGATCATGTAATAGACTTTGATTCAAATTAGAATAAGGATTCTAGACATAAGGTTTATCAACATTATATATTTACTAGGCGTTTTGTCCTGTTAAAAACCTGCAAAAGTTACATGCCATTAACTTAGAATGAGTGCTTTATGCCAAATTGATGATTGAATATAGTTAAATTTGTGCTCATTTTGGCATGATCCCTAACTATGCATCAAACAGATATCATATCAATTAGTTCACTGCACCTTATTGTAACAAAGATCCTTACAAATATGGGATGATGGTGGCTAAATGGTTAACAACATGGACTAGAAACCTTGACATGCCAAGTTCGAATCCAAAAACACTTTCAGTAAACCCATAGTTGACCTTGTGTGTAACCTTGAAAAAGGGTAAATAAAATATCAAATTTCATGAGGAAGGGAGTTGTTGTGTCTTTATCCGCCGTGTTTAATAAATAAAGAAGGACAACTCAATTCGAACTAACAAGATATCGAAATCAGTCACGAAATAGCTACAATTTAGTATTAAAATCGCTAAAACTCTTAAAAAAATGATTTTCTAGATAAAAAAAAATACTTGATCAATTCACGTGAATTTTGGTATATAACATTTTCGTTCTGTGACTATAAAGATTTTCCTATATTTTTGTTTTTTAAAATTAATTTGAACTCTGTACCTAATTTTAATTTTAATATTTCCAACAGTCCTCTGTTCTTTATCAAAATATGTATTTTTCTATAAAAATTGAATAAAGGTGAAACATTTATGAAAAAATGGATATTTTTCGACTCTGTAAAATTATGAAGACATGTATGTTTCTCTTTTGACAACCGCTGCCTCAATGCTTGTGTGCCATGGTTTTCTTCTTCTTTATCTTCTCTTTGTGTTCTGACCATATTGTCATCTCTCACTGGCAATTTCCAGAGGGTGCAAACACTGGCCTTCAAATATAAAAATATAAAACAAGAAAATTCACCAAAAAAAAAAAAAAACCCCAACTCCAACACATTGGGTGTGTGTGGGATACTATTGCAGAAAACGACCCTCCAAATGCTAACATCCACATCTTAGTTGTCTG
This sequence comes from Euprymna scolopes, assembly GCF_053919585.1. Lineage (NCBI taxonomy): Eukaryota > Metazoa > Mollusca > Cephalopoda > Sepiida > Sepiolidae > Euprymna > Euprymna scolopes. Next base: position 38,337,733 of record NC_136486.1, on the reverse strand, counting down.
TTAAGGCTATCACTGTTGGCAGATTAAATCAGTTCATCTCATCTGATAAAAAGAAAACTGCCTATAAAAGTAGCTCTGACCCCTAAATTTATTGACTCAAAATCGGAAATCCACTCTGGTTGGTTGTCTTAGTCACTACCATAGCTGATTAATAGAAACTGCCCAATGATGGATCTCAAAATGGAATAAAGCACTGTGATAAATCCAAAGCTTTCGACATTTTTGTCATCTGATTCTACTTTTTTGAACTGATTAAAGTTAAGTTTGAGATTTAGAAATTCTTTTTGGTGTTTTGCAAGTACGTGGTCAAATAGATTTTTTATAGAAATCGCTCCAGAAAAGCTATGCAGCCACTTGATATAAGGATTTAAAAAATATCACTTCAAGGTATAAAGAAAATACTACTTTAAGGCCAAAAACAAAGTCGATACAATTTCAAAGTCAAAAGCCAAAGATACGTGTGAGATAAAACAGATTCTGGCTCAGAAAACAGCAATTCTTCCCTCTTTGTCAGAAACATCGCTCATGGAATGTGAAGACTAGAGAAGAAAATAAGGGGAGTGAGAGGTTCACCTTCTACTTTCTTGATTAATGTAGAAATAGAATTATTATATGAAAACATAGCTAAACTAGAACCAGAAAATAGTATTACTATAAATCTGGGCTTATGTGATCTCTCAAAAGCAGCAGTTTGATAACAATCCAATTCATTAATAAGTTCTAATCTAAAAAAACAAAAACCGCTAATGAACTCCACAACCATCCAATATCATTATAAAGCAGACAAAACAAACATATTTATAGTACTTAATAAATCCAACTATCACACTAAACTACAACCAATTTTTGATGATTGCTCAAAATTCAAAAGAATTAACAACAATCCTATAACATTTACACTGAAATTGATTAAATTTTAATGGGTTCCATTGTCGATACTTTTAGTAAATTCTATATGATAAACCCAGAAAGCAAAATATTTAATATCATTATAAAACCCTCTATTTATGTACACTATGTTGATGATATGTTTATTTTAGCTGATAATGAAGTCCAAATGACCAAATACACAAACTACAAGCGCTTTTCCAAGAAAACTCTGTTCTTAAATTCACTGATAAACTAAATGTAAATACTAAAATCCTGAGGAGGAGAATGTAGTTTGCTTGAAGCATTATGCGTAGTGTGTAAGGAGTTGTGTTTGAAGGCTACGCCAATGCAGTTTGTGTAAAAGCATGATAAAAGTATCAAAAGAATTTCAATAATTTTCAGTTATAATATGTTAATTTACCAACATCATGTGTAGTACAAGATGGTAGGTGTTGTGAATTTCACAAATTTTCAAGATAAATCTCTTTGTCAATGGAGGAAAAGAATTGTGTACACCTATTCAGACGGGGTTTCCACGTTCATGTCGGTGGCCAGAAATCTTGATGTTCTTATTGACATCTCTAATAATACGTTTTGAACTTCTACTTCTGGAAACAACCAGATCAAATTCCTGTCTCTTAAATTATAAGAGCAAATGACACGATCACTACTAAATGTATCTATAATTTGATTTGCTTCACTCTTTCTTCTTCTCTTATGTAACGAGCTAAGAAGAACAAAAGATAATTATCACAAAAACAGGATATGCTTATAAACCAAATAATACGAATAATCAATCCTCGTCTCAAAAATTCAGAATAGATATAGTAAATTTGCAAAATCCATTGTGTATAATAGTTTGAATAGATTTTATTAGTCCCCCAACAAAAGCAGGGTGGACCTGTAAATTTACCCTCGTCCATTTGTCTGTCCGCACTTTTCTCACTAACTACGCCTTGGAATTTTTGGAAATTTTTTACAAACATTAAACATGATATCAGTAAAAAAAGTAATGGAACGGATTCTCTGAGAAAACTCCAGTTGCTCCTCTAGGGGTGCCTTTCAGGTTAAAATGGCTAAAATTGATACTTTTGGGCTTATAAAAAATATTGATGCCTTGAATTTTTATAAAACTTTCTGAAAAGTTGTAACTTACTGATTTCTATATAATTTTGTTTGTCTATACTTCACGATAACTCTTGGGTGTCACTCCATTTTTGGGACTATTTTACCATATTTGTCCAAAATTTTCTGTGTATGTTTATTTAGCAGCTTTGCATGGTGTTGAACTCAAATTTAAATATGTTAAGGCCTTAGGGGACTTTTAGGGCTAAATGGGGGTGGGCAAATGATGGACTTAGTCATTTCTTTTTGTGCAAGGTGCAGAACTCAAATTTGCATATGTTAAGACTTAAAACTGCACCGTTTGTTCATTTTCACCAGGATTTGACGTCCCCTGGGAACTTTTGGGGCTAAATGAGGTGGGGGTAGGCAAGTGCTCAACTTGGTCATTTTTTTATGCCTTGTTCACTGTGCACTCACGGAGGACCATGCATGCTTCACTTGTTTTTAATGGAAATTGCTCCAGACAAGACGTGAAGCCATTTGATGTGAGGAGTTAACAAGAACGAAAGATGATTATCGCAAAGACAGGAGATGCTTATTGACCTTAGTCTTGAAAACACCAAAGATTATAGGTAGGTGGAAAACAATCAGCAGGAATACAGTTTCACAAGTTTGCAGTTCTTGGAAAGAATCTCCCAGAATAGGAAGCTGTATTACAATGGAATATCAAAACAGTGAATTGATGAAGACCACTAGATCAATGAGTCAAACGAGCTGGAACAAAGGAAGCAAGGAATAGATCAGACAATGTTGAAGAATACATGCCATAATAGTATTTATAGAAAAGACTGAGATTAGCAACAGCACGTCTGTGGAGAGAGGGGTGCAGAGAAGTATGAAAGATGGGGGTCAATTAAATTGCAGATGTGTTTCTGCACCTTATCCAAAACCCTTAAATGGGATAAAGATTCACCAGCCCAAACATGACAGCCGTACTCCATGGCCTGATAATAAATTTTTAGAGATACGGATGAACCTCAGATGTAAGAAACTGTTTAGAGTGGTGGAGCAAACCGATTTTATGAGAAGCGGACAGAGCAACGGATCTAATATATGAGTCTCTATAAAAAGATTTGATGAGAAAAGAAAACTCAGAAGTTTCAGAATCAGTTTCTCATTAGAAGCAGAGTCGTACATGAGAATCTCAGAAAGAAAAGGGGCACGCTTACGATTGAAAGACAAGACTGAGTCTTAACAGAGTTAAACGAAACGAACCATTTTTTTTTTTAAATCCCAATCCCTAACTGAACCTAGGTCAATTTGTAAATTAGCTCCATATTTTCAACTGATCCAAGGGAGATATGCAAGAAACAACACCAGAATAGTGTTAACAATATCAACAATTCGTCTCATAAACGTGAAGAAAAAAAAAATTAGTGAAGATTGAAAAAGAAACTGCTGCAGTATTGAATCAGCGACACAAATAGTTGTAAGGACGCGTAGGTTGCAGACACAAGGATGCCACCTGCCTTCTAGATTGAATGAATGACTGAGGCCAAACAATGGCGGAGGTGTTACAACGATCAGTCAGGATATACAAAAAAAAAAAGAAACAGTAATTATTTCATTAAAGTGTGTGATGGGAGGAGGAGCTTGGGGGAGGAGAAAATTTATATTTAATAAGTCTTATTATATTGGAGATGTTGCATCTGTATGTAACCGAAACTATTGTTCATCATCATCATCATCATCATAATGTCCATTTTCATTATCTCATTATCATCGGCATTATTATCTTATTATAATGGAGATGTTGCAGCTGTATGTAACTGAAACTATTGTAGATCATCATGATCATCATGATCATCATGATCATCAGTTTAACGTCCATTTCTCATTATCATCATCATCTAATCATAACAGAGATGTTGTATCTGTATGTAACTGAAACTCTTGTAGATCATCATCATTATAAACAGTTTAACATCTATTTTCATCATCATCATCGATTTCACATGTATTTTCATCATCTCATCATCATCATCATCATCATATAAGGTTTGACATCGATCATAATTATCATCAGCATCATCACTTCAGGTGTAACGTCCGACTAGATACAAGCATGTGTTGGACAGCTTTCAGAAATCGACTTCCAAACTAATCTATCTTTGACCAGGTCTTTATTCCTCTTTCTCTTAAATTCATCTTTATCACTCCGTTCCATGTTTTCCTTTGCCATTCCCTTTAGTTGTAGTAATAGTTCACTATTAGTTCTTAGGATAGTACATGTAGAACAGTTGATGTAGCAGGGTTAGTTGGCAGGGAATGGCAAAGGAAAACATGGAATGGAGTGATAAAGAACTCTCATCCGTTCCTTCATCATAATATCCAATTTAGCATCCATTCTATACACTGACATGTGTTGGACGGTTTTAATAAATTTACTTTCAAACTAAACTATTTCTGGTCAGGTCTTAATTTATCCCTCTTTCCTCTCAAATCCATTTTGATCACTCTTTCCCATATTTTTCTTGCCTTTTCTCTGTGAACTGAATTTGCTACCTCAAATATTTTCCATTTTCAAACCAAAAAAACTCTCTTCCATTCTTTCAATGTGGCCATATCATCAAAGTCTCCTGTTCTGCACACACCTCCCTATGTTGTCCAGATATAATCTTTCTCTGAAATCATTTGATTTAAGTTTGTCTTTAAGACTCACATTACACACCCACTGTATCATTCTTGTATCATTTCTCTATATACAACGAATGTTCTCAACTGTGATTGGCCAGTTTTCACTTCTAAACATCGTCACCCTTCATACAAATGCCTGATAAACTCTTCCCTTGGTAGATAGTAATGGTTCTGCTGGTTAATAGTGGCAGAAATTTCCTGAACTTACTTCATTAACTCTTGCAATCACATTAACTTGTTCACTTAAAAAAGAAGAATATTTTTTTCTGTTGATCAAAGGCAGACACAAGTTAATACAAGGACAGATTTTAACAGACTGGGAACGTCTGTCCAATTGTGTGGACCTCAGTTAACACACAAGAAAATTCGAGAAAAGAATAAAATACAGACATTCACAAACAAGTCAGCCAAGTCCATCATTTGTTAATAGTTAAAAAAAAAAAAATTTAATTACTTTCTGACCTTTCAAAATTTTAAAGAAATGTGAAAGTATTTAAACCGTCAAATATAGTCATTTCCGGTTTTAAAATTTTTAGCAAATTCTCCTTTAATTAAGATTCAATTTTTTGGGATCTATTGCCATGTAATATTTTTATAAATAGAAATTAAAAAAACATTATCTTTAAAAAATTACTTATAGTTTTATAACAATTTGGTTCAATAATTAAAACTACTGTAATAATAAATTTGATTTAATCAGGCATTAAAATTTAACTTCCAAAATGTTTTTTTAAATAGTTTTTTAAGAAACGGCATATTTAAAAAAATAAATAAATAAAAGATACACAAATGAAAGTAAGAATTCACACCTAGTGTGGTTTCCAGATTAGTTTCAGGTCAGAAGCATCATTACTGCTAACCATGTAGTCATTCATAACATATTTTTTGATTAATGATTACATAAATTCCCATTAGTGAACATTTCAATCAATTTTTCACTGTAGCCATTGATTTTTTTCAAAAGAAACGTTGGTTCTTTAATACAATAGGGACACATATGAAAATAATTGGGTTTAGGATGACAAACCGAACATAACATTTGGCTTTTACCATTAAACCCAATTCAACCCAATAATCAAGAGTGGACGAAATTGCATCAAAATCAAATATTCAACTGTTGGAATCAGAACAAATCAGATGATCAACTCTGATGTTTGCTCAAAGAAAAAGAAAGGTAGTAACTGATCAAAATGATCATTTTATGACATAACAACAATGAACCAAGCTGGAAAATATAGCCAATGAAAGAGAAGCACAGTGATTGATTGGAGATTTGCAGTAGATTTTTCTAGGTTAGTGAAAGTTAAGCTTACTTCCTCTAAGTATGTCTGCTTTTTGAAAGTCAGGTAGGTTGGAATCAATATAGGAAATTCTAAAAATGAATGAAAGTTAATTTCTATAACCATGCTTTAGTTATTGGCAAGAAGCGTACTTAAATTGGAATTATATGTAGTTACTGTGTTTATAGTTTCACTAGCGGGGGTACCTGGCATTGACCAGGTGTGGAGAGATGGTGTAGTAAGGAACCCCGGTAGGCTACCCAGGTGGAGAGAGGTGTTAAAAAAGTAGTGGGGGCACCTGGGTGTGGAGAGGTGGGTGGGGGAATCAAAGCAACAGTAGGCAGCCCAGGTGAAGAGAGATGTTTAAAAAAAAAACGTTGTAGTAGGCTGGCAGGCTCGAACCCATAATGTGATGGAGGAAAAGAAGATAAAAAAAACCCTAACATTTTGGCTGATGCATCCATTGCAAAATTGGAAGTCGCAAGCATTGGAAGTAAGAGTAGTCAATCGAAAGGAGACGATGACTAGCAGAAATGTCGATGAAAAAACCGACCCCTCCTTGTAGAAAACTGCCCAGTTGAGGGTGAAGGAATTAATGTTTTTGGCCAATTTTTTTTATATTTGTTGTTGAGAGCCCGAGCTTTAAAATCAACTTCATTTTATTAATATAGTAGATGAGTTTCGGAGAATTACCCCAAAGTATGGATAATACTTGTGAAAAATAAAGGTTCAACAATTTAATGAAGATTCTCAAATTTTGATGACAAATTCTTGACTTGACCAAAATATGCAAACAATAAATTGATTGACGATAAATTGATTGATATAAATTAAAATGTCAATTCTACACAAGTGCTTAAAAGTGATGAACATAATGTAATATTGTTGATGTGAAAATGTTTTTGACTTCAATGAGGGTATGACTCCAATGATTTCGACGATCGTTTTTATAACCACAATTATAACAATCAACCAATCAGAAGCTCTAAAAATTATTATAAAAAATGTTGAATTTTGGATTTAATCAGTTCGCCGTCGTAACTGCATTAATTCTTTGCCGCCATCTTTGTTACTAAGAACTATTCAACACTCGAAATCATGCTGCATTGATTCTTCGCCGATTTGATTTACTGCCGCCGTCTTTGTTCAACATAATGTCTCAACACTTAACAGTGAGTCTGTATAACATGGGAGAATGTAAATCGTGTATATATATATATAAAATATTCTGCAGTATCTTTACAAAACGTTTGGTGAATATAACGTCTTGTTTGTGTGTGTGTTGGGGGGGGGTTACATATGCAACAAGCAGCATACCTTTTGTCATCGTGTCATCGTTTTTAACAATGCCGGACAATATCGGTGATTTCATAATCTTTTATTCTTCATTCCTTCAATTATTCTGTCGGGGTTGCAATTTCACCGCTGTCTACTCTTAACGCCCCCCCCCCAACTTATATCGAATAGATTACCTCATTCCATGTCCAGTTTGCCCAAAGGCCGATACTTGACTGTTTAACTCCTAACTATTAATAAAACTCCATGTCTATATCTAAAACTATCTTTCTAATATATTACATCATCACCTGATGGTTTTCACATAATCTATTTGTTATTATTCCTATATTCCAAATTTCTCTTTCAACTGAAAACATAATTGTCAGAATAAAATTCCATTCTATCAAGTTAACATGCCTAAGTTATTGTTTATAAATATTTCATTCTAAAATTCCTCTTTTAGGTGACATTCCATTTAGATTTACAAAACACAATCATAATAATAATCGACTACTTTATTTTCCAGCATTGCCTGGCGGAACCAACAACATAACAGTAATAAACCTTGAGATAATTCTTACTTTTTCCTCTTCTGATTTGTACCTGTTTTTGGATAAAGAACAGCACCCACCTTCTTCTTCAATACCACTTGTTGTGTCACTCTTGGCTACAGAAAGTATATTTTGGGGATAGTAACGTTTTTGAAAAGTGCCATGAACAGCACTAAAAATTAAATACATGTAGTTAAATTGGCGAATGAAAAAAAATAGAACATGAAAGCTATGAATCAGTCACCAATTAACAAGTGCTAACTCAACAACCGGAATTTAGGAATGAAACCGAGAAAACATGGATCAACGAACAAAATATATGGTGGTTCTACACTATCAGAACGAAATTTCGGAAATCGTAATACTGAATTTCACATGAAAACAATGCAATCTACATGTTCCTCATATTTTTTAGATGATTATATCTAAAAATTACAAAAATCGATTTGGTAGAAAATTATTTATTAAAGAAAAATAGAAAATAGAATTTGAAGAAAACGATCGTATTTGCTTATGTAAGACACAGGAGAGTTCAAAAAGGAGGGAATTTTCCGTTTTGATTTATTTTATGAAAACAAGATGGCCGCAATTTTTCGCCAGCTAACACGATTAAAGTTGTTTTGTTTAATAATTTAGTAATATTCAGGTAATTTCGACTGCATAATTAATTGAAGCTAACATTGTAATTTATTAGAATTAGCAAAAAAAAAAAAAAAATCAGTAGAAACCATTGTTTTTTATCTGCAAATTCCATTTATTGACTACAAAATTTCGTTCTGATAGTGTAGAAGCGTCAAATATATTTATATCAACATTTTTAAAGAGATGTAAAATATACTTTAAAAGACCAAAGTTTGTAAAAGTTTTAAAGTTCTTGAATAAGAAATAGACAAGAGCATCAGAAAATTTGTTACAAAGTTCCGTTGTGTATGTATGTAAGTTTACCTTCTAATAGGTGTCCAAAAAGTTACTGAAGGGTTGAAAATCTTTTGCTATTTTATCATTAATGATTATTTTTTTCTTTATTTCAGATATTTTACAGATAATATTTTGGAAAATAATTATGGATAAGTATAGTATCGAACAACCTACGCAAGTTGTAAAATTGTTTTACCAAAATCAAGCAATGCTTTGGCGACAACATTATCTTTCGCTATGGCAATGTCAAATGGCCACCAGGTTCCTCAGACTTAACTAACCCTGACTTTTTCTTGTGGAGGATATCTTAAAGAAAGAGTCTGTTAACAAACGCCAAACCCTGAAAGAATTGAAAGAAAGCATCAGAAACAAAATAAGGGAGTAAAATCACAATCCAGAGATTCTGCAATCTGTCATGAATAATGTTTTGGAAAGAGCACAAATATGAGAAGCTGAAGATGGGCAACATTTAAAAGACATTTTTCATAAATAAAGATTGTTTGAATTTTGCATTGTTTTAAAAATAAAATTCCCAATGTCTGAGTCAGATTGTGTTAAAATTAAAGAAAGATATCATCAAAAATAAAGAATCTATCTAAGTTCAAAAGCCTTCAGTGACTTTTTGGACTGGACACCCTGTAGGTGGCTGTGTTCACAGGAGATAGAGTAGCAGGTTTAAAGGAATTTCAGTGTAGGCCATTTCAGTCTTCTAAGATGGACATTGTTGGAGTTGAGAGTCAAGTCACATTGCAGGTGTCATCTGAAAACTCTGACCAATTCAGTTTGTTTTTTTTATATATAGGCTAGGTTAATTTCACACAAAATTGTTACTTTTAGAGTTTGAAACAGATTTTTATTGTATATTATTTAATTTGCATTCATTGAGATGAGTATTATTTATTAATTGTGGACTATTATCCTGATCTTTCTTAGTTATTGTTTCACGACGTTTCAGCCAACTATTCCTCTGGCCTTTGTCAGGTGGATAGCAGTAATTGCTGAGAGTTCCTATCTTGTTGTTGTTACCACCTGATGAAGGACGGAGGAATAGTTGGCCGAAACGTCGTGAAACAACTACTAAGAAAGATGAGGATAATAGTCTGCAATAAATATATTAATAGGTTTTTATTGGTTAAAAATACTTCACACGTTCTTATGAAAACTAACTTGCTTTGAAGTGATAATGAAACCAAGGGTAGCAATTCAAGATATTTGCTTTTTAATATTCATCTGAATTGCATCTCGAAAGAAAGAAAGAAAAGGAGTAGCTTGTAGATGACTATGATATGCTTGTCCCTCTCATGGCCCTGAATTTAACTTTACACAGCTTCCAGCTACCTTCCACACCTTTATTATTAAACCTTTATTTTGTCCTTTAGTCCTCACATTCCAGCAATGATGTTTCTGACAAAGAGGAAAGAATTGCTGTTTTATGGGTCAGAATCTATTCCATCTAACGTTTATTATTGGCAAATTTTTAATCTTGATGTAGAAACATTTTTTTTTTTAGCTCAAGTGACTTCATGTCTTGTCTGAGGCGATTCCCATAAAAAAATCTGTCTTGTTCTTGTTCCACTTTTTAATAAAGTGGATATCTATATTTTCTAGGTACGGACAAAAATGGACAAATAAAGATGGGGGGGGGGCTAGTTTTGAAAACCGATTTATCATAATATTTTTATAGGTTTCTGATTACTTTTTGATTGTATTTGAAAAAAATATTTGTACACGTGAAAAAAAAAGTTATGAAAAATGTTTTCATGACGAGCTAACCAATTCAGCTAAATTTTGAAGTTAAATAAATTCATTATAAAAATCCTTTAAAAGACAAGTATTAGTTTTCTGGGTCTATTTCAAAGATAATTAGTAAAGTCCTAAGATATCGAATTAAATAATAATAATAATAATAATAATAATAATAAACACCTTGTTTGTGCAAAAAAAAAATAGCTTAATTAGCCCCCAAAAAGCAAGTAATTCTATCATTCACCAAAACGCAACAAATAAAGGTTTGTAAACATGATTATACGAAAGTCCAAAATTACCGCTAATCGAAACACTGTTTCAAAATGAAGTCATGATATTAAAAGGAGGAAGGGGTGCCAGTTTTCTTTTTTTTTTTACCTCCCTCCCCAGACGTGCATCCATACATTCCTCTCCTGAACGTTTGTGTCATTTTTATCATTTTTTTTAATTTAATTATTTTTTATGTTCCTGTTTTTAAATTAATTTTTTTTTTTAATTATTGTTTAAGATTATATAAAAATTATGTTACGCCGAAAGTTTCACATTCATGCAAGCAAGGAAATTATTAAAATCTTGCATTATAAAAATTATGCGAAATCTTTAATTTAAAAAAAAAAAGTAGAAATATTTTTGCTATTATAATTTTTTTGTGTGAAAATATTAAATAAACAATGCTTAATTCAATGGCAATATGGTAGTTCGAGAAATTAATTTTTCTTCGAGTTATATCAAATTCATTAATACAAACTTTAGGAGCTTTTTTCGTAATGTTCCAGTAAAAATTAAATTATTTTTAAAAAATTGTTATAATTTACGATGCTTTATTTCCCCCCCCCCAAAAAAAAAGCAAAAATAAATTCATTCATTTTTTTTACTACAGAAAACCATAACTTTAGCAAATGTATTTTTTGTTTAAACAAAATAATACATTTCCACTAAGATTTCAATAAAAATAATGGGTTCAATATATTCCGTGAAAATTATTTGATAAATACTGAAAATTTCATTAAAATTGGTTAATTTTCTGATTTTTGGTGAATTTTGAACTAAAGGGGGAGGTCAAAATGTTTATACATTTTGAACATCGACATTCATTTTGCACGTACCTAACATTTTCTCTGTCTTATCGTTGTTTTCTGTGTGATATAACACTCAACCATATCAAGAACCATTGTTCTTCATGATACATTCTTCTGAGATATTTGAGGTGCATAACTTTACTTTTGTCTATTTCCACTGTGCGATTATTTGTACTAGATGTTCCATCGGGCACATCGAGAATAAAATTATACCAGTCCACCAAGATTCTATTGGCGACGCCCATTTTCGGGGACATGTGAACGATGTATTCTTCCAACGATAACCAATAAATTATTTGCAACAATTGCTGCAACCTAATTTGGCTGCCTTTAAAAAAAATGAATCTGTGCGTACATTTTTTCTTTTTTTACATTTACAGAAATTTTTTATGCATTTTTTTTTGCTTTTCCTACACCACAGGTTCATTCACCATGGACGAGGACATTTCATGCACATTCATTTATTAGCAATTAGCCCATACCAACCATGTAATTACACCCGAATCATCGTGCGTCTCTATTGTTAAATTATGTAGGCTTATGTTAGTACAGCAGAGTTTGGAGGCTGGAACTACATCCATCATGATTTTGCACATTTTTTTTTATATGGAGTTTTAAAATCAAACTGTAATTACTGAAACCATTTTACAATTTGAATGACTGTTATCGTCTGCTAATCCATAATGAGAAAGTTGACAAAATGCTAGGAATTTTTTTTTTGACTCTCAAGTATATATCTGACACAGTTAATCAACTGAGAACCACATCACTCTATATAAAAGTATATAAGAAATCAACGAATACATACTCGAGAATTAAAACAATGAAAAGAATATGCTGTTGTCCTAGCCCTAATGATAAATAATACCAAATTGTTCTCTTGAGTCAAGATCAATTCTGAGTAATACTACTGCAAGAGAGAGAGAGAGAGAGAGAGAGAGAGAGAGAGAGAGAGAGAGAGAAACTTTAAATCTACATTCCTATATTTGCAGAGGAGAGAGAAAGAGAGATGAAAGAGAGAGAAGAGAGAGATGAAAAAGAGAAATATGAAAGAAAAGAAAGAGAAATGAGAAAAAACGAAAGAGAGAGAGATGAAAGAAGAAAGGGGGAGATATAAAAGACTGATAGAAAGATGAGAGAAGAGGGAGGTTAGAGATGAGAGAGAGAGAGATGAAAGGAAAGAAGAGAATAAGATGGAAGAGAAGAGAGAGAAAGATAAAAGAAAAAATAAGAGAGGGAGAGAGATGATAGATGAGAGAAAGACAGGAGATGGAAGAAGAAACAGGGTGATAAGAGAGAGATATCAAAGGAGAGAGAGTGTGACAAAAAAGAGAGAAAAGTTAGTATCAAAGTAAAAATGCTGAAATGCTGAATTCTTTATGAAAAATAAAAACAAGAACAAATATTTTTCTTAAAATGTGTCTGTCCAATCTGTTTTTTTTTTTCAATTTTCTTAGTTTGTTCAAACTGGGGATGGGGCATTCTGCTAGACATTCACCTGCTATCTCATGTATTCTAACCGAGATATCTTTTAAAGATTCCAACTGTTCATTTAAGTGCAATTGTTTGAATCTCTCTTGCACTTGGTTCATCAGGTATATTTTCAAAGTAGTTTTTGAAATTCTTTTTCAGAAATCCAGTTGCTCCTATAATTACTGGCATAATAGAGATCTTTCTAAGATCTCAGTTTCTTTTCATATCTACATGCTAAGCAATAAAAATACGTTTTAAACAAAAAATAAACTAACAACAAGAAAAGTGTCACATTTCAGAATTTTTGAGATAAGGATTCATAATTCGTTTTTCTGGATTGTTCAAACTATTGTTCTCATTTTTTTCTCACAACGTTTTGGTCAATATAACCTCCAATCTTCTTTGGGTACGTCTTGAAGAACCCGAGAACCTTTATGGAAATTCAAACTAAACCATTTATTTAATTCATGAGGGATAGATTGTTCTTGTCCTCAGTGTTATGACAGAGCAGTGATCAGATGACTATGCAATGTCAGGTCAGATCAGATCTAATCCTAACCCTGATCCTGATCCAGCATATCAGCTCTAATACATTGTTGGTAAAGCTGAGGATGCCAAAGCGTGATGAACTTCTGAAGATCAGCCAGTTATATTGGTTTGGCAATGTTAAGAAGAGTGACTTTTGGATTAATGCAAAATCTTCAGGTGGAAGGCCAGCAGAAAATTTGTATCCAAATTATCAAGAATCTTAGTGGAATTTGAATGGAATCGATCCTCAGAACCATCAAGCTTGGAGATTACAGAAATCTGCGAGAAATCCTTGACCAAGGTAAATAAGATGATAAAATGGATTATTTATTCTATACAACTACGCCATGAACATGAAACGAATCAACCCTGAAGAAGTTGATTCGTTTCAAATACCTTGGCTATATCATCACCGCAACAGGTCAAGTAGAGAAGAATATCAACAATGTCCATTTCACTTTCTGCCGTCTTCGATCTTGGCTTTTGTCCAGACCTCAAATCAAACTTGGAAATAAAATGTTCATATATCAAGCCCTCAACCACATCATTCTATTGTACAGCTGTGAAACCAGTTGGTTATGCTGGTTTGGCTATGTTGAGGGGAATGGCTTTTGGATAAGAAAATGCAAACATTTTGAAGCGGAAAAGTTGGGCAACCCAAGAAAACTTAGATACAGACTATCAACAAGGATGTAAGACATGGGATTGTAGTCAGAAAACGTCAGACATCTGGCTGAGGGAAATAAAATGATAAAATGGATGATAATGATGAAAAAGCTGCCTTCATCAAGAACACACTGGTTGGTGGCCGGATGGATGGATAGGTGAGGGTTCATAGATTTTCCAAAAGCATTGGTATATAATTGAAAATAGATTTGATAACATTTCAACTCAGCATAACCGATTTCATTGACCATGATATCCATTGGGGTCAATCATACCAACCTTTAGCATTTTCTTTGCAAAAGAAGATGATAATGAATATTTTTTACTGCTCCCGTTATTTTTTCTGTTTCACAGCTGGCCTGATTTTGTATTCCTTGTTCCATTTTTACGGCATACTTTTGTTTTCTTTTTAAAAAACAGAGATACCTCTCGAAATGATTAAAACCATTTACCATCCCAGCTACATTTACTGATTTATATATGTGAAAAATTTTGAAAAATAAATAGATTTATAATCTAAACTAGAATTTCAGCCCAGCGTTTGGATGTGTATGTTTAGCAAAAAAGTGGTAGTAGGAAGGCAGGTTCGAGCCCGTACCGCGAAGGAGGAAAATAACAGGAAAAAAAAACCCTGAAGTCTTTGCTGTTATGACCACTGCCAAACCGGAAGTGACTTATGTTTAAATTAAGGCTAGACAGTCAAAAGTAGAAGATGACTTTCAAAAATATTGGCGAAAAAAGCGACCCCCCCACCTGTAGAAAAGTGCCCAGTTGAAGGTGAATATATTAATGTTTTTAGCCAATTTTTCGATATTTGTTGTCTGAAAGGTCGAACTTCGAAATGATACTGATCTTGGTAAAATCCATTGCCTCTGTCGAAAGTTTTAGGCAGACATGCAAATATACATACATTTATATATTGGTAACTAAAAATTTTCGACCCAAACCAATTAAAAAGCTTGCTCTATCTCTGAATACCCTTTATGTAAAATTTCAAATGTTTAAACCAGAAATTGTCTGAGTAATTTGGTAGAGACTGCAGAGGTTAATTTTTTTAAACTTTGACCCCTATTATGACCCCTTAACATTTATTGTTTTGGGCTCAAATCAAATTATTAAGTTAGATCCATGTTCAAGGAACCTATATCTAAAATTTCAAGTGTTTAGACTCAAAATTGGCGGAAGAGTTTGGTAGAGTTCTCAAAGGTCAACTCATTGAACTTTGACCCCTTACCAGCCAAATTTCTGGCCGAAAACTGATCACAGATTTTCCCAAATCTCAGTGCCCTGTATATCAAATTTTGAGTCTGTAGACTTAAAATTGACAGAGTTATTGCATAGGGAAATGTACACAGACACACAAACATGTTCACTTTTATAGATATATAGATACAACCTTTGTTCATTTGTCTGTTTTTGTTCATACGTCACGTCAACATCCCAGTATTCTACATTGCTAACAGCCTTCTCATACACTTACAGATAAAAAAAAAAATTTATTATTGGGTTATCATTTATCAAGGTAAAAAGACACTCGAGCTACTCCATTAGAACCGCACATGGCTACAGCAGCATCAAATCGGCAGGTGGGGACAGTCTCAATTTGAGATGTGGTCAACTCAGTGGGTGGAGCCGATTCAACCGATCCACAGTGATAGCCGAACCAAGTACAAGTACGGATGAATGAGATAGAATAATTGTCAGCTAAAAGATGAGGAACACTATTGAAGTACTAATATTGAACAATGATATGAACTGCGTCTGATTACTTATGAAAACAAAAATCTCCTGTGCTGCATACATCTCCGTATACTGTCCGTCTTTTATTTTTCTTTAAGGTCATCAGAACTAAGCCTACCTTTACGACTCACATTGCACATCCATTATGTCATTTTCAAATCATTTCTCTCCATGCAGCACATATCCTCAACCCTCACTGACCATGTTCCATTTCCATAAATGGTTACACTGTGTACAAATGCTTAATAGATTCTTTCAACAGTCGTAATGATCTACTGGTTATAAATGGTAGAAGTTAGTCTGGAAGTTAATTTTTGGAATCCATTCTTAACATGGAGATTAGGAGGTAGACTTTATTGACTCATAAAGTTTGAGTTATTGGCATTGACCTTAATGAAGTGACCGATGAATTTGCATAATTTTTGGTGTATTGTTTTTCTTTTAAAATCTAACATGTAATTATACACTGCTGATCCAAAATTTTAAAATCCTTAAAAAGAAACCTTTTTTTAAGGATAGATTTTAAATTCTTCCGACTTAAGGTTACTAATACTACAATCTAAAAAATTATGGAAAAAAAAAATTTAGTGAAAAATTTGCATTTTTATTAAATTAGGCTTTTTACACATGATCAAAATTATAAGACCAAGGGTATAAATTGTTAGATTTATGATCATTCTAATGTTTTTAGTTCAATTAGAGATTAGCAATCACTGTGTAAAGGTGTTACTATGCCCAAAGCAAAAAAACTAACGGAAGTTGAGTACTCTCTAATTCTAGAATTCCATAAGCAAGGTTTGTCACAGCGAGCGATAGCAGCTAAGGTAAATCGCAGTAAAACTGTTATTTGCAACTTTCGAAAGAACACTGAGAATGATGGAAAAGCAAAATTCTTTGGTAGCCCCACCCCCCAAAAAAAATTCTCCTGCACTGAGTAGGAGAATCAGACGGGTTGTTATGAATGACAGAGGACTTTCTTTTAATCAAATTGAGGTGGTTACAGATGCTGATTGCAGTCCAATAACCATCAGACGACACTTACAAAAAAAAAAAGGCATAGTAAATAAAAAGCGTAAACAAATTCCTTGATTGCTTCCATGTCACAAAGTGGGCCGCTTAAGATTTGGTTGTGAATACCGAACCTGGGACGTTGAGAAGTGAAAGAAAGTCCTGTTTTCTGATGAGAAAAAATTCAATTTAGATGATCCTGATGGCTTCCAGCGATATTGGCATGACAAAAACATGCCCCTTGAAATTTTTTCCACACGTCATAGTGGTGGAGGGTCCGTAATGGTATGGGGTGCCTTTTCTTACAGAGGGACGATGGAGTTCCAGGTAGTACAGGGTCGTCAGACAGCAGCTGGTTATGTTAGCATGCTACAAAAAGCATCTTTGATGATGGAGGGTCATCGTTTGTGTGGGGGATGGATGGTTATTCCAACAGGATAATGCTGCAATTCACACTGCAAGATGGACCTTGAGCTTTCTACAAGAGAATGGAGTCTATCTCTTGGGACATCCTGCCAGCTCACCGGACTTAAACCCAATTGAAAACGTTTCCAGATGGATGACAAGAGAGGTTTATCGAAATGGCAAACAATATTCAACAAAAAATGAACTTCGTGAAGCCATCTACAGAAACTGGAGCAGGATCCCTCGCACCTTAATGGAAACCCTTATTTCTAGCATGGCCCAAAGAATTTTTGAAGTCATCAAATGCAGTGGAGGAAGAACTCATTATTAAGTTTGATTGTTGATTGTTTTCATACACTTTTCATGCACTTTCTGTACAATTTAATAGAATTTTTGTCTCTGGTCTTATAATTTTAATCATGTGTAAAAAGCCTAATTGAATAAAAATGTAAATTTTAAAAATAAATCTTTGGAATGTAGCTTTTTGTTTCCATAATCTTTTAGATTGTAGTATTGGTAACCTTAAGTCGGAAGAGTTTAAAATCCATCCTTAAAAAAAAGTTGTTTTTTTTTAAGATTTTTAAGTGGTCTTAAATTTTTGATCAGCAGTGTATAATAAGCTTTTTTGTGCTATTCTGTTTATTTTCTTTTTACAAGCAGTTTTAAATATTGAGGTGAAACTAGATAAGCGCCAAAATGTATACAAAAACAAAGTAAAATAGGGCATCCAATAAAACTAATTCATTGTCCTTTATATAAAAAATAAAAATAAAGAAAAAATCTGTAATATGTATGTACTCGTGACAAAACGAAAATGTTATATTCCAAAAATCATGTAAATTCATCAAGTAGTTGTTTTTTTAAATAAGAAAATCAAATTTTATACGCATCCAAGATGTGACCATTTTGTTGTTTCAGACTGTTGTTCTCATTTTGAGAGTAATTTTCACAATGCTTTGGTCGATGTAACCTCTGGCCTTCTTCAGATGTATCTTGTCGAACTCGGGAATGTTTCTGCAGAACTTTGGAATTTGGACAAAATTTTGAACAGACCCTTTATTTACTTCACAGGGGTAGCATGCTCTTGTTCCATTAGCTATGACTGGATAGAAGTCCTAAGTAATTTACAATTGTATCTTTCGGTCACTTACACTGAGAATTAAACCTTCAGGAGGTCACTTTTACCATTGATCTTTCCAAATACTCTAACCACTGCACCATAGACCCTTGCCAAATTCTGTCCAAATTCCCGAGTTCGACAAGATACATCTGAAGGTCGGATGTTACATCAACCGAAACGTTATGAAAATGACACTCAAGACGAGAAGAGTAGTCCAATGATTCCAAATAATACGAATAACCAATCCTCACCTCAAAAATTCAGAAACATGAGAGTTTGCTGAGAATTTTATAAACAGAAATTACTTTCTATTTAACAACTTAAACGCTTACAAATTTCTTTCAGAGTTTGAAGGGTCACAAATTAATAGCGACTTAATCATGAAATGATTCCTACAACCGCTAAAAAACAAATGGCTCTAATTGCTTACCCTCTTTCCTTTCCCGCTTCGTTTGGATTCACTTTCCTTTTCACTTCACAAAGCAAGGAAGTTTTCACAGAAACGCGTGAACCCAGAATATTGTCAACCAATCAAAACCGCCCTAAATCCCAAAAAAGAACACTATATATATATATATATATATATATATATGAAAGTATTAAACAGGTGCTAATTTAAAAAATCCTTGAAGACCTGGTTAACAAAATCATTAGTCGTGTGCAAGTTACTCTATAAATCAGTCCATCAGTCTGTTCGTAACACTTTCGTGCTTGGTCTTTTTGGTTAAGATCAAAGGTCTGTTGTTAATAGATGCTGTTCTTATCTTTTTAAGCTTTTCTTGGCCTTTTGGCTAAGATGCCAATGTAGGGGCAACCCTTCATACCAATTGTCACTATCCAGCTCCCCTACTCCCTGGGGAGTTGGTCCCCATTTTCCCTTCACTCCTCACATCAAAAATCGGCCTTGTGCCTAATTTGCTTGGTGGGGGAGCAAATAAATAAAACCTTTTCTTGGCCTTTTGGCCAAGATCAAAGTGTAGTATCTGTTCCGGCAGATGCTGCAAGCTATGACTAGCTATGACTAGCAAGGACCAGATGTGGGGGCAACCCCACATGCCTGACCTTTAACCAGCTCCCATTTCCCATCTCTCGGGAGCTGGTCCCCTTTTCCCTTCCCCCTCCCTTCACTCCTCACATTAAAAATTGGCCTTGTGCCTAATTTGCTCGGTGGGGGAGCAAATAAATACCATCTGTTCCGGCAGATACTGCACTTAAGATAATTTGTACCAGTCAATGGAGGGGAAACCCTCTATACTGGGACAATTATTATTTTTGGTAACCAGAGTGACCCCTTTTAGGGGAGCTGGTTTTTACCTCACATTAAAAACGGCCTTGTGCCTAATTTGCTCAGTGGGGGAGCAAATAAATACCATCTGTTCCGGCAGATACTGCACTTAAGATAATTTGTACCAGTCAATGGAGGGGAAACCCTCTATACTGGGACAATTATTATTTTTGATAACCAGAGTGCCCCCTTTTTGCCTACTTTAAGGGGAGCTGGTTTTTACCTCACATTAAAAACGGCCTT
Organism: Euprymna scolopes; assembly: GCF_053919585.1. Taxonomy (NCBI): domain Eukaryota; kingdom Metazoa; phylum Mollusca; class Cephalopoda; order Sepiida; family Sepiolidae; genus Euprymna; species Euprymna scolopes. The sequence continues at coordinate 38,317,781 of NC_136486.1, read as the reverse complement.
GTGCCTAATTTGCTCAGTGGGGGAGCAAATAAATACCATCTGTTCTTACTACATGCTGTACTTATGTTTGTAACTTTGTGATATAAAGTGGGGGACCATTTTTCTGTTTTAATTTAATGTAAAATGATCACCCACTTTACAACCAGTCAGTCTCAAAGCCATTCAAGTCATTCTCCAAATCATTCAAGTTGTTTTTGAAGGATTCCAGTTATTTTTTAAGCATTCAAGTCATTCTTAAGGTCATTCAATTCATCCTTAAGTTCATTAAAGTCATTTACTTTTTATTTAAGTCATTTTAGCCCATTTTTCGGTCATTTTAGTTTATCTTTAAGAATTTCATGTCAATCCTACATTCATGCATTCATTCATTACACGAGAGCATGCGACTAATGGCTATCAGCCTTGTTTTTTTTCAAGATCACACCAGCTGAAGAACACCAGAACATCACCCTCCTTCCCTTCATGCCTTTGGGTCGAAGAAGGCAATTCACAAAAGGAAAGAACTCAATGACTCGCATACAAGCCCTATTCTTTAGCGCACACATTCTTACACAACAAATTGCTATACATGCAGTAACAAGAACAAGGTAAACCAACACACATACACAGTATCATGCTGCCAAATACTCACATACTTATACTATTTACATACGTATATATTAAACCTACTACTAACTCAACTTTCTCCAAATGTGTTTGTATATAAATAAATAACTTTTATATTATTCTTTTTTTTTTTTTGTAGAAAAATGTTATAAAATTTCGTTTTTCTCAATTTTTCATTTATAAAACTTTTTATGCTTTAGGTTTTATCAATCCAGTAGATATCTCACTGCTAATGCAATTCTCTACCTATATAAGAGCCAGGTACATCCAAGGATGGAGTATTGCTGTCACATCTGGGCAGGAGCTGCTAGAAAGACCGTATCCTGCTTTGACTGAGTTCAAAATAGACTTTGTAGCTTAGTAGGGGATGCCCTTTTTTCTTCCCTGCAACCTCTTTACCACAGAAGAGACGGTGTGAGCCTGTCTCTGCTTTATCATTATTTTCATAGCAAGTGCTTGTCTGAGCTCCAATCTATGCCTCCCCCCGCCAAACTTTCACGAGAAACACTCGTCTAGCTGAAAACACTATCAATAATTTCCCAACTCTTTATCTGTGTCTAAACCGAAACATAGATTCCATGAACAAAGCTTCTTTCTTACTGTCTTCTGTTTGCCTGCTTTCCAGCTGATTACAACATGGTCATCTCCAAGTCCAATGTAAACAAGTTCTTGATGAGCTGTTCCCCTTAAGTAATCCAATTTACCAAATTAGCACTACTAACGATTCCAATGACATTGTCCCATTGACTACTGTACACTCTTTAACCCTTATCCTCGAGTGGGTTCTGGCCTTACCAAGTGGTGACTCATAAGAAAAAAAGTAGCAGTTGTTACCTGGTGACCCTTCTATTCTCTTATGTTTTTTTTTTTTATTTCCATTTTATTATGCATCCATGTTTTGTATATATCCTCCATTTTCTTCCTTTGCAAAAACAACTTATATACCCACTTTATATTAATTGTTGGTGTGGTTCCTGACAATATTCAAAGATGCTATCGTCATTCAAAATTGCCCTATCAAGGCCAGCAACCATGCCATAATTCATTCTTTTTTTTTTTTTTTCAACTATTAACAAAAGATTAAAATATTTTACTTGTTTATGAATGAACCAAAATACATACTGATGAATTTTTCTTTTTAAAGTGTATTTTTTAAATTTTCTTTCATTTTATGCTATTGCATTTTGGATTACAATAAATATTTAATGGTATAAAAAAAATAATAATTCTGTATAAGTTATATACTTGTCAAAATTAAAAAAAAAAATGCACAGAAAGAAACACATCACACAGCTACACGTGAAGTTGTATGATTTTGGGGTCTTCCTCAGTATTAGGACGAACATATAAATATTGAATTTCAATTCAAACCAATGGTTTCTACTTAATTTTCATATAGAAATTAGTAACATATCCCAAAATTATGAAAAATGATAAAGTAGAAACTTTATTATTAATGAAAATAGTTTTCGGAATAAATTGCAAGTTATTTATCTATCTACTTATATATATATATATATAATAAAATGATTGCAGAAATTCCCCTCTAGACTAAAGTAGCGTAGGTTTTCAACAACACATGCCACCTACAAATTCAATATTTCTACTCTGATAGCCACTATCTTATGTAGCTTAAAACCACCATTTCTGCCACATTCACTCATGCTAATAAAATGTTACAATGTATCCTCTGAGAAACACCATCACAATTGCCACATCTACGGAGGAAGGAGTTCCTTTTTTTCTCTTTCATTATTTAGTCCTCTCACTGCTACCATTGACACCAGAGCAAATTCTATATTTTCTTACCCTACTGTGCTTGAACTGCCATTAATTGGTGAATACATACATATACATAACAATCTTCCCATTTTACACTACCTAATTAATGAATTCTCCCCAACATAATTCTGATTACTTGACTTGGCTGAGCTCTGATTATTCCTGTATTCTGAAATAACAATTCTTCCCCTTTATAAATGAATGTTTAGTATGGCGTCACTTACAAACATATTCTATGGCCCTTCAAGATGTCCTTTACAGACAACACAACTTCTGTTCTCAGTGAAATTGCCAAACCTATTACAGTATAATATCTAGCCTGTGACACTTTTTTTTTTAGTTCGTTGCCTTACGCTATATATCTATCTATATAAAAGCCAAGTACGTCTAAGGATGGAATACTGTTGCCATATCTGGGCAGGAGCTGCCAAAAACAGCCTATCATGCCTTGACAGAGTACAAAATAGACTTTGTGGCTTAGTGGGGGATGCTCTTTTCTCTACCCTGCAACCCCTCTCTCACAGAAGAGACGTTGCGAGCCTATCCTTGTTTTATCGTTATTTTCATGGCAGGTGCTCGTCTGAACTCCAATCCCTGGTCCCCCCTCACCAATCTTTCACGAAAAACACCCGTCTAGCTGAATCCACTGTGAAAAATTTCCCCCACTCTATATCTGTGCCTAAATCAAAACGCGGATTCCATGAACAAAGCTTCTTTCTTAGAACTGCACGCCTGTGGAACTCTGTTCCGTCTGCCTGCTTTCCTCCGGACTACAACTTGGATGTCTTCAAGTCTAATGTTAACAAATTCCTAATGAACCGCCCCCTTAAGTAAACACTCCATCAAATCTCCACACTAACGTAATGTACTTGCAATAACCCTTATCCCTGAGTGGCTTCCGGGCCTTGATAAGTGGTGATCACTGTGTAAAAAAAAAAAAAAAAAAAAAAAAAAAACGCTAGATAACTACTTATACATTGTCGCAGTCATAGTGACGTACATAAAGAGCTCTTCGTCAAATACATAAATAAACTTAGCTTATCGGGATTACTACTTATTTGCCAGTTAATGCATACGATACAAAAAAAAAGAAAAAGAAAAAAGGCTTCTGTTCTTAAAAAAGATTTGCCAACAACAATGTTGCATCCAATTAGACCTTATTGCATTCCTACTTTTTTTTACACTCCTATCCAATATGTAAGTTTATTTACGCATTTGTTCAGCACTACAACTGCAAGACTGCGTTCTCCTTATTGCACATAAACAAAATTTTACATGCACTTTTCAGATTTATTCTGTTAGGAATGAAAGAAGCGGCGAAAAATAAATATTATGAAAGATTTACATAGATTAAATTATAAAAATTGCCAACAAGAAAACGATAATCAACATAAGTCACATATTTAGCATCAATTATTATCTTACAGCCCAGTACTTTTTAAACGAACTAAGTGGTACGGAAGGGCTCCATGTCTCTGTTATACAAAATACATCAACAATTATTGTTGTTCAATTCTAATAAAAGCATTAAAATTCATTGCATTGCAAAACTAATCCAGAACAATTATTTGCTACTTGTACTTTTTTGGGGGATGCACTCCTTTTTTTTTTATTTTAATTACATTTTTCAACTTATTTTTGTTGGATTATTATTAATAAGGTAACTTAGGTAATACAAGTATTACCTAAGTAATCAGTCAACAAGATCATCAGGATTTATCATCACAAAAGATAATAAATACAGCACAAAAAATTTGACACTTCACAAAACACGAAGATGTATTTTTCTTTAATTGCAGCACCACGACGACAACTTTAACACATAATTAAACTTACATTTTAACACGTGACTAAATTGAAAAGGTGCGTTGCATTCTGGAAGGGCACAAAAAATACAAATTGACTAAGTCTAGAAGGATTTCTCCTCCACTGATGGTGGTCAGAAAAAGTAAGATGCAGTATCAGAACAGATACTACACTGTGATCTCGGTCTCTCCAACATATTTATTTTCTTAAAATTCCAGGGGGGGTTTTTCAGCAAAAAACTATATTATGAAATTCGATGATTTAAAAATAAACAAATTTGTTACATTTCCATAGAGAACGGTTCCATGTTTCCATAAAAAATACAATAATGATTTTTGTTTTCCGAACCTAATAAAAGCATTAGAATACATTGCAACGCAAAACTAATCCAAAACAGATACTTGCTACTTTTAATATTTTTTTATGCATGCACTCCTCCCATTTTTACATAAAACATTTCTCCATTTAATTTTATTTTTTGGGCTTATTACCTGAGTACTCGATCAACATGACCATTAGGATTTATCAAAAAAAAAAAAAAAAAAAAAAAAAAAAAAGACAGCAAAATTCACGAACTACTAAAGTGTATTCTTTTTAATATTTTAGCATGACAATGACGATAACAATGACTTCAAAACATAATCAAACTTACAGTTTAACATGTGACTAAATTGAAAGCTTAACTATCGATTAGTTGCATTTTCTTTCAATTATTATGCCAAAATAGAAAATATGTTTAAAACATTAAACAATTAACAAAATACGAAACTGTATTTTTTCATTATTTTATCACGCTGCCGATCGCACGACAAAACATATTACAAATTACAGTTTGACACATGACTACTATACAAACGTTAGCTCCCTTTAGTTGCATTGCATACTGGATAGGAACAAAAATACAAATTGCCTCATAAAATTGATGTAGAGCTAAACAAGACATACCGGACCATAACTGGTGCCCTAAGACCAACTCCCTTGCCAGCTCTATACTGCCTAACTGGTATTCCACCACCACCACATATCAGGCAAGATGTCATCACCAGAATAGAACGGTACAAACAGCTTAACGACCACAGGCACTCACTGTTTGGCCACCAATCAGTGAGACAAAGACTAAAATCTCGCAGTAGCTTCATCAATATAGAGGAAATCAAACCTTGGTAGAAAAAACTGTGCGACTCTAAATAGAGCCAGAGCCAAAGTAGGCAAAACAAAAGACAATCTCCACAAGTGGGGCCTAGACACCTCACCTTTATGTTCATGTGGAGAGGTACAAACGATGCACCACCTTAGGGAAAATTGCCGATTGGGTCCTCATTGCTCAGACCAAGACCTTAAGGAGGCAAACAACACCGTCATGCGATGGATTAATTTCTATTGCTATAAGATATGATGATGATGCCTCAGTCTAAAAGGATTTCTCCTACACTGATCGAGATCAGAAAAAAATGAGATGTAGTATCAGAACAGATATTACACTGTGATCTTGGCCTCCTCAATAGATTTCTTTTCTGAAAATTCCAGTTTTTCTTTTGGCAAAAAATCATATTAACAAATACGCTATTACTTGGAAGATATACACTTCAATATATAAATATATACGAAATGCATCTGTACATTGCCAGGGTACATTTATTTTGGCCACGGGCACCAGTGCCTGACATTATAATGGGCAGACAGTGGATCCAACTCACAACCGTACTTCAAATTTTTTTTTTTTTTTTTTTTTTTTTTGACAGGTGAGCTGGGAGACATATTTCCACCGGACAACGCCAGTACACGGGCCCTGCTAGTACTTAAATAATAAACAAAATATACAGGGGAGTTAACTGAAGCCTGTTTGTTACAGCTCCCTAAAAAATGATGGTCAATGGCTCGTAAAATTGTGAAAATACGTTTTATGTAATAATTTTATGTAATAATAATGCTGCTAATTACAACATGATAATTTAATAGATAACATTGCTTTTAGTTGAAATTGGCATAAAAATTAAGTGGATGACATTGTTTTCTTTAATCGAAATTCAATTTTGTGGCTTTCAATTTTTCATTCTTATTTTGAAGAAGTGCCAATTTTTTTTAAAGATATTTTTAAAATGCCTTTATGAATATAACAAAGATACCTGCTCGTTATTTACATTAAAATTTCTTTAAAAAGCCAAATGATATCAGATTTTTTTTTCTTTAAAAAAGAGGTTTGTTTACCTTTTAAAGACATGCTAGCTTTTGCTCGTATAAGAGTATTCTCAATCGTTTTTTTTTTCTCTTTTCTTAGAAATGTAAAAGTCTTTCTCTGCGTTATAAGTTTGGTGGGTGTTAAATGGACAGTTTTAAGTTTTCAAATGACACACATAATAATGTATTAAAATAAGGTAGCACTATTTTTTAAAATATCGTTATGAGTGAAATATATATTTTTTATTATTTTTTCAAGGGTAAACAGTTACATATGGTCGCTACAAACAGCCATCTGTTTCAGTCAATGAAACTTTGTCAGGCGACCCTGAAGCATTCAACGCTATAGAAAAAAGAAAAGGTCTTTTCTTTTTTCTATAGCGTCAAATGATTCAGGGTCAGCTGATGAAGTCTCATTGACTGAAACAGATGGCTATTTGTAGCAACCATATGTAACTGTTTATCCTTGAAAAAATAATAAAAAATATTTTGTTCTTGTTATCAAGCACTATCTAACAACCTCGGTGTAGTCCCTACTTTTGAGTATCTCAAACCTGAATTTTTATATATATAAGTCGCCACCAGAAAAGAAAAACAACCATAAAAACCTAAGATAAGGAAGTAGCGACATAAGAGTATAATATTACTTCAGATTAAAGTCAAAACTTAGACCAATAAACAACCGCCAAGTTAAAAGAATACTAACACCTCCCCACTGTGACAGCTTAATCACATGAAATTATACTTCTCCCACTCTCTTCATTCACCACACCTCCCTCCAAAACCCCTACTGCTAACATTCACAAAGTATATACCCCACTTTCTTCCAGAACATAAACTACACCCGAATATCTTATAAAAACTAATGTAATTTTGACTCCCATTTCAATATTGATTCTTTTTTGTCTGATGAAGTGTTATCCTTGAATTGGGATTCCACTGAAACATGTATACACATATGTAACTAATGTTTGTATAATAAACAAATATATACCAGCTCTGTCCTGCATTGAGCACTCTTTAATAATCACACAATGCCATCGGATTTACATCTAGGAAACCAATCGATACAACCATTATATATACATATAAGCTATGTTTATATATTTGTATGTAGAGTATTCACTCCTAAACTAATTAGTCATTATGAATTTTGGAATACAGCTGTTAAGCATAAGAGATTCAAATGTGAACTATATGTAGTTTAGGAATGTTGGCAACCTTCACATGGTCCCTCCTGTAAGTACCCAATGTCTTTTGAGGAAGAATTCTAACTTGAAAGATATTGGGAAAAATGAATGCTAACAGTAATTATTTGATTTATAGAAAAATGAATGAATAATGCTCAACAATCTTGACATCAGGGATTCCTTCAAGACGTGATTTGCTGTCCATTCTTGAATAGCGTTAAGAAGAATGTAGACTTGGAAAAAAACAGACCAAATCTCGCAATCATTATCATCAACAACAATCATTGGTTTAATATCTGTTAGCATGTGTTGGACGGCTTTTAGAAATAAATTTCTAAACTAATCTCTTTCTCTTGTTACTCAAATCCATCCATATAATTTTTTTCCATGTTTTCCTTTGTGGACTGAACCTGCTACCTCAACTGTTCTACATCTACTAACCCAACAATTCATCTATTCTTTCAAATACCATGTTTACTTGTATCCTTATGTCAGAATATCTTAAACTCTTGTACAGAGAGACTGAAGACGCTCCCATATTTTACTTAGTCTTCCCTTATTAACAGAACCTGCTACCTGAACTGGTTTACATCTACTAACCCAACAACTCATCTATACTTTCAAACTGGTTATTATTTATTAAAATCTCCTGTTCTGTACACATCTACCTATATTGTCCAGATTTAATCTTTCCCGAGGTCATAATATCTAAGCCTATCTCATATTATCTCTCTCATGCAACACATGTCCTCAACCCTCATTGGCCAGGTTTCACTGCCATACATCATTGTATTGTGCACACATGCTTATTAGAGTCAATCGACTCTGCTGTTTAGTAATGACAGAAGTTCCCTGAACTTCATCAACTCTTAATCTTGCACCTGCTCCATCCTGTGAACAATAGCTTTGCCATCTTGATATACATTTTCCAGATCTGCGTTCTCATTTGTCGCCATTGTTTTACACTTCTTGCATATAAAATAGTTCTCCTCTCTCAAAATTCTACTGCATCTTAGAATATTTTGAATAACTGCTAAATATATCCACATATAAAAGGCAATTAAAAAACGTTGTCCCACTTAAAAAATGCAATGGGAAAAGAGGTGGCTGGTTAATTTTAATGTATTCAAAACCAAGCTTCTCTCTTTTCACCATCAATGCTCTGATCCTCATCTGGCCCCAATTGAAATGAATAACTCTTCTCTTAGGGAAGCATCATGCTTTGACAAGCTTCTGGGTCTGACATTCACCCCTGATCTGAAATGGAGCACGTATATAAAATCCGTTGCAGAAGTTGCTGGAAAAATAGTTGGATCATTGGATATCTCACTTCTGATTCAATCCTCTACCTGTATAAGAGCAAAGTACATTCTAGAATGGAATACTGTTGTCATATCTGGGACGGATATGTTTGGACCACCCTCTCCTGCCTTGACAGAGTTCAAGGCTGGTTTCAAAACCTTGTAGATTATGCTCTGTTCTCTTCCCAGCAACCTCTTTCTCACAGAAGAGATTTAACCTCTTTCTCACAGAAGAGATGTTGCTAGCCTGTTTCTGCTTTATTGTTATTTTCATAGTGACTGCTCGTCTGAGCTCTAATATATGGTCCTCCCTCGTCAAACAAAAATACTCATCTAGCTACAACCACTATCAAAAATTTCCCCAATTCTGTCTCAATCTAAACATGGATTCCATGAACTAAGTTTCTTTCCCAAAACTGTCCACCTGTAGAACTCAGTTCCACTGGCCTGCTTTCCAGCTTACTACAATATAGTAGCCTTCAAGTCCAATGTTAACAAGTTTTTACTGAGCTGCTCTCTTAGATAATCAAATTATACCAAATTCCCGCTACTAATGATTACTAGTGTTGTCCTGATGACTACCATACATCCATGAACCCTTATCCTCGAGAGGCCTTTGGGTCTTGATAATGTGGTGAACCCCTTGTAAAAAATATTTTTTTAACAAATTAAAAAATAAAGAAATTAATTTTCTAACAGAGGCATGAGCAATCATTAAAAATATACGTATATATATATATATATATATATATATATATATATATATATATATATATAATGAACAAGATTGATTTTTTAACACTTTTTATTAATTTATAGACAAGGAAAGAGGTTAAACTCTTATTTGCATTCTCATCATGAAAGTAAAAGGATATGGGTAAGCATCTAATATTTTGCTGAATCAGCAAAAAAAATAAAAAATAAAAAAATGTTAAAAAATAAATTAAAAAAACAAACCATAAACCATTGACTCACAGTCTTCAATGTGAAGCCGGGAACAATGCCAATATCATAATTAATATTAACAAAATAAACGTTAATGAGTACAAATATTAAAAATAACTAATAAAAAATCCGAGGGTTCATTCTTAGTAAATTATCTCCTGAAAAGATTTTTTTTATTTCATCAGACATTCATCAGTAAAGAAATTGGAATCCAAATGGAATTGGCGCCCCCCCCTCCCCAGCCATATATATATATATATATATATATATATATATTAGATAGATAGATACGGAGGAGTATAAGAAGGCTATAGCAATGCAGGGAACCGCCTGTTGTATTGGTATGACGTATGAACAAGAATGGGCAAACAAAGGTCTTATTTGCTTTGTTATCATATTAATCTTCGTATACCCATTTATTTTTCAAGATAATCACAACATGAATCAGTAAATACGAACTTATTGGTTGATATAGCTTTCTTATACTTCCCCATATCTATTTACCAGTAATGCTTTAAGCAAACTACCTTTCTCTATTACATATATATATATATATATATATATATATATATGACAAAATATATGTTCCAAATTCCACGATGTTGTCTATCTTACCGTTTATTTCTTTCAGGATGTTCAATTCCTGACATCACCTGTTTCATAGCACGGAATCATTCATATAATTATTATGCTAAATTTTAAAAATCTTTTCCACCCTGACTCATTAGAAGAATAGGAACTCATCAACTTTAAAAGAAATTAAAAGGAATATGGGCATGATTACAAAAATGAAAAAAAAATTTTAAAATCGGAAAAGTAGTTGCAATTATATTTTGTGATAGTTACGCCATCTTGATTTTAGATTTGGAATATAGACTGTCATTTATTTGTATATGCTCTGTAGTTACCTCAAGCTTCATAAATTAAAGGATTGGTATAAATAAAAAGTGAAACATAATTGAATACGCATTCGATTGGCCAATTAAATCCTCTTTTCTTAACTTTTCTTACAACATTTAAAAGAACACGTTATAATTCAATAATTGATTTCTAATACTAAAGCTGGGCTTCCTTAAAGATTTTTTTCTTACATATTACATATTAAAATACATGTTCAAATATTCCTCGGTATACATGATTTATGATAAAAAAAAATAAAAAAAAATAAAAAAATCGATTTTAATTGTTCTAATTATTGGTAAATTGCGATTTACTCACAAAGTCATCTGGCTATTACTCTCACCCTTCCTCATTGCATGTTGTTAGAACCCAATGCCACTTTCAATGTTTATCTCCCTCTCACAGATGGAAGATGTGACACAAATTTGGGGGAAGTGAGATTCGAAAAGCTTATGCTCTAGAGTAAGACTACCCTGGCCTGCAAAAAAAAGCCTGGAGTCTCATGAGCATTCCCTGGTAGGGGCTCCTCAGACGATCAGTAATAAACTAACTACGCTCTGGAAGGATGGGGAAGACAAGGCCAGGGAGAGTGGACCTCCTACAATTGCACTCTTGGGGCTGAGGAAAACTTACTCTCAGACGCTGTATGTGAGAGAATAGAAAAACTTCCATGCAGAAAAAAAAAATTACAAATACATTCCTGAAGTACTTAAGTATAACCTACTAATCCACACATGTATTGATACAATGCAACAACCACCCTTAGGCAGAAGTTCTGTTCTTAATCATATGGCGAAGCTCTCTGGAGGGAGAGAGAGAGAGAGCGTGCTATCGACATTTCCTCCTCACTATTAAATTTCAGAGAATCAAAATTTGAACAGAAATGAGACGACATAATATACAAGTAGATAGAAGCTGCATATAATGAATACAGAAATACTCTGCCAGCTTTTGAACTAACCTCGGCATTCCCTGTAGGGGCACCTCAAGCAATCCGCAATACACTAACATGTTAAAGGGAGAAGGTAATACCAGGGAGGTGGACCTTCTAGAACTGCACACGACCAGAGATATAGCTTAGCCAACATAGAACAAGCCATCTCAACAATGGCTTAAACTCTGGTGGCTTTGGGGTTAGGAAAATCTTACTCTCACCGATTCTCTCTCATTTGCATGTATCTTGTTTTACCTTCCCCCTCCCTCTCTTGCTTTATACAACCGCTTTCTGTTTATTAATATAATAAAACTATAAAACAAAGTTGGAATTGTCCATTATAAACAATAGAAAATATCACCACAAATATTAATACTATTTAACTCATAACAAGAAATGTAAACTATCATCAAAACTTTTTCAGTGCAACGTGACCAAGCACTACTCTAATTTTAAAAGAGGTGTCAGTTGTAGCAATCAGGATCATCAAGCAGATAGTGACCGATTTTTGAATCCAAGAATTTGCAGTTGGAATTAAAAATTACTGCATTTACATGCATGCAATGCAGCGTTTGATTCAATCGTTTGTCGAGACATGCATTCGATATAACGAGGCACTTTTTAAACAAATCAGTCGATAACACACCCGAAGAAGGTCGGAGGTTATATCAACCATTTTCAGGTCATTTAATGCTGAAACATTAGTTGTAGTATCATAGATACAAGTTCAATGTTATTAATGCTTCTGGAACATTTTCATCATATTTTGTTAACCTATAAATTTTATCTGGATCAACCTTGTTGAAGATCTCTCATAAGTTATTTAGCAACATTGAGCTTGGTCAGTACCAAGTTAGTGATCATTTGGGAATATAAGGCGTATGTAGGAGGACAGTAAAATTCCCAAAAATACAGCTCTGAAGATGTCTGCATTGACAAAACAGAAAAACTGCAAAGCTTCCTGGAGAGAGTATGCAATTAGTTTTTTTTTTTTTTTTTTGTGTGTGTGTGTGTATAATACATTTTATAAACACATGCAACGAAGATCGTGTCACTCTACACATTTATAAATAAAGTTAAGCAATACTGAACCTGGCCAGTATCAAGTGGACAACCGTTTGGTAATACCAGAAATTGGTGAGAGGATAAGAAAAACATCCTTGCAAAAAAAAATAAATAAATAAAAATAAATAAATAAAATAAAAAAAATAAATAAATAAAATAAAAAATACAGTCCTGAAGATGCCTTTAGCAAGTACTTCATTATAACAACCACTCTCTGGGCAGAAGTTCAGTTCTTAATCATGTGATGAAGTTCTCCAGAAATTATGCAAAATTCATCCAATATTCTTACAATTTCAATTGGATTCTAACCGTGCTTGTCTGATGAATGCTTGTTGAAAGAAAATCTTGAACAATTGGCTGGAAAATGCCCCCCCACCCCTCACCATCTTTTATTAGTTTTTTTTTTTTTTTTTTTTTTTTTAAGAATATTTAGTGAAAGATTTGCCTTTTTTGTTGCTCCAATGAACTTGCAAACAAGACAAATGTGTGCGCATTCTAACCAGCATCGTTGGTGTTTCGTTACGACCACTCCATGAACAAAGACGCCTTATTATTGTTTAAAGCATCTAATTTTTGGTGTGGACATTTCAATACTAACAAACTCCTAGAATCTTGATGCGTTTCGATAACATTGTCAGTTTTAGTGAATTTGTTTGCAATTTTATTAACAAACATTCAATATTGAACTGTTAAAATTTAAATATATTTCACATATTAACTGTGAATACAAGTAATTTATTAATATACAAATAATTTTTATAAATTTATTTTAAATTTTCTTATTTGCTTTTTATGATAGTTTTCTCATTTTCAAAATTAAGAGACGCTCCAAAAATCATCTAATCAAAATGACAAGGAACATAGTGCTATCATATAGTAAGTATAATTTGGGGGGGGGGGGGGAAGAAAAAAAAGAAGCTATTTATAGAAAGGCAGAGATTCTATGAACAATTGTCTATTTAAAAGATAAGAGGTTTTTATTCATGGTTGGGTGATTGTAAAGAAACACCGTATCTTTAAAAAAAAAAAGGGGGGGGGGAATTTTTTAAGTTAAACATTTACCAATACTTTTTAGGAAAATAATTCCAGCTATAAAGTTGCCTATAATCAGGACTGGTGCTACACACTGGACAAACAATGTGGTTGCTGCTTAGAGGGCCAACATCTAGGAATGCCACAAACTTGGATAACATTAAATATAGAGGAAAATCTCTGATGGACAGTGTGGTTGAGAGTCAGAGCAGGAAGTTAGAAAGAGTGGGTCGAAGAGAGGCAAGGTTATATAAACATTAACAGATTTTTCTTTTCTAATCCGGGCTCTTACATTCGTAGCAATAAAGCCACAAGATGAGAATTACATTATCAGTTCTGCTTCAAGAGTTAGAAATTAGGTAATAATAGCCAACTCCCTTTACATAAACTTATCAAAACTTTCAAGGGAGCAAAAAGAGTGCACATTAAAGAGCTGGCTTAAAACAGAAAATTGTCTTGCACCGGCTCCATTTATAATATGCCTTGGTTCTTTAACTAAGAACATAAACCTTGGTTTCCTCAAAGTGATCATTTTTCATCAAGTTGTAACAAATCTAATAGTAGGTGTGTGCATTTCCCTGTTGAAAAAAGAATTTTTAAGAAAAGCAAGAACGTTTCTCAATGTACTATATACAGGATTTAAAGCAAAACTAGTTTCTAAAAAGAAGTGTTATTTCACCACTCACCATTAAATCATAATAACCACATATTTCGGCATATAAGACAACCCTTTAAGTTAAAAAATCATCTTTAAAAAACAATATTTCATAAGATACTGAATGTTGTAATCTCTAGCCTAGACTAAACAGTTTTGTGATTGAGCAGTAGTCATATACAACTGATATATGATAAACTTATGAAAATTTGCTCCAAATGATCTTATCTCATGGTCACCTTATATGCCGAAATATATGAGAACTTTTGTTTTTAATGCTTTAATCAAAATAAAATAATTGATAGGAATTAAACATTTTTTTTTTTTTTTATAAATTTCAGTTGCAGGACAAATCTTAAGCAAAATCACTTGAAAGAACAAAACAATGGATTTATCTTGAGAGTAATTTATGAAATACTTTAAAGTAAACCAAACTAAGAGACAGTAATATTGAGAGAGTGGCCAAGAAAGAAAATGGCGACCAAGTTAGTTTTATGTAAAAACTGAAAGAAACTGAAATTAAATTTAAAAAAAAATAAAAAAAATAAGTGAAACTGCTTTGTAATTATTGGACAAAATTATTGAAAAGAAAATTTTTAGTCTAAAAAACTATTGTATTCAAAAGAAAATTATTTTATTAATAAAAAACAATTATAATTATTATTCAAAATTTAAGTCTGTAATTGAAGTATAATTTAAATTTACTTCTTCATATTACACGATGAAATCCATCTTTTGAACATTTCTATCTCAAACAATCGACTGGAAATAATGTTCAGTTCAGTTTTTAATAGTGATTCCAATACAATTACAGATTCCATACTAAATTTCCGATTCTTTATAAATCTCTATATACTTAACTATAAAATTGTTATTTTTTTCCAATTACCATAAAAACACATGTTAAATATGCAGATATTTTCACAAACATAAGAACACACTTGTGTGTGGAGGGTGGTCTATAGATTTTAGTTTTACTGGTCATTTAAAATCAATAAATATTCATTATTATTATTACTACTAACTATGGAAGATTTTGTTTTAAACAAAACCAAATAAAAAATGATAATTAAAGGAATTGTTTTTGGCATAAGAAAGTAGATAAAAATCTTTCAGATTTCTGCAAAAGTTCTGACTTTTGATTCCAATTAATCATCCCAACAATAGCTTTTACATAAAACTTTGAAATCAGCAGCCATTTCCTTTCTAGGCCACTCTGTCTCAACATTACCTAAGCAATTTGTGTCTAATAAAAAGGAAACCAAGATATTTAATTAAAGTATATGCATACAACTGTACACATAGGTGCATACATATGCACACAGACACATATTTATGGAAACTTTCTTGGAAAATACTTTGCATTTAACAGGCAGTCATTATAATATCTATATTGGCAAGAATACCAAATTTCTCAAAATTGGAACAGCACAAAACTAAAACATCAGATCTTGGACAATTAAAAGGCCCAACATCCTACTGGATAGAGCTATATCAATAATAAAATTCACTTATAATGGATAGAAGGACAATGCAATGTATATTGTGCCTATTCTTAATTATTAAAAGCTTCAACACTTTATTGTTCATGACTACATTTTTAAGAACTTCTTTGTAGTTAAAAGCGATGTCTCTTATGATATTGCTAATGATTTTAATTTTTATAATTTCTAGTTTTCTCCGGTTTTCATTTTATCTATACATTCTGTTGGGTTTTATCTTTCATACACACACACACACATATATATATATATATATATATATATATATATATATTCAGAGAAAGATGTATCACGTCGCGATACTTATTTTACATAAATAAATGTTGGCTTATTTTACATCTTTACATTGTAATTTAGCTTATAAATGTATGACATACATATTTTAAAATTTAAACAACGCTTATATCACAGAGAACTCCTAGTTTATTTAGTATCAGACTACTTTTCTATAAAATTTATTATATTTTAAAACCTATTTTAGGATGTTTTGAATATATTAAATCTTAAAATATGAACACTCAAATTAATATGAGCTTATACTACTTGGATTATTGACAACTCATGAGAATATATGTGATTTTTTTTTGTCACCTCATGGCACGCTAATCTTTCAAAAAGAACGAACTTGCATCACCTGACGAGGTCATTGGTTATTTATAACTGACTGACCGAAATATTAAAATTTTGTAGTGACTCTAAAATGTTTACCTGAAAAAAAAAAAAAAAAAAAAATTATATATATATATATATATATATATATTAGTTTAGAGCCTTCCTAAAACGATGGTCAATCCAAATAGATTTTTTTCTAATGTTTATATAATTTCATATATAAAAGCTCTACTCATGTATTGATAAATTTTGAAAAAATGCTTTTTAGTTAATGTTTTCAATATATTTATCCTCCCCCATGTATGTAAAGTATGCTGTTCTTTAAATTTAGCTTAGTTCCGGTTTTGTGAAATTGATATTTTTGTTATTATTTCTCTCTCACTCACACACACACACACACACACACACACACACACACACACACACACACACACACACACACACAAGACATTTTAACCTGTTAAGAATGGGTAAAAGTTATTGAACTATTTATGTGTGTAAAATTTACTATTTTAATTTGGCTTGGTTCCAATTTTGAGAAATTGACTTTTTTTACACACACACACTAGACTTTTTAGCTAGTTGAAAATGTGCAAAAGATAGTCGATTGACATAGAATGAATGCTTTATGCCAAATTGATGATTGAATATGGTTAAATTTGTGCTCATTTTTGCATTAAATATTAATCCATAATTGTGCATCCAACGGATATCATAATACTTAGTTTGCTGCATCTTAAAGGTCCATCCAAAATTTCAGTCAGATCGGACCAGTAGTTTCTGAGAAAAAGTGGAATGGACAGTCAGACAAAGAGAAATATAACAAAACTGCCTGTTGATTAAAAAGTATCCATTTAAAAAAAAAAAAAGTTTCATATATCTAAAATCTCTACATAAGTAAATGATATCACATTTGGAAGTCTAACTTAAAACTTCAGAATTTTATCCATGATTCGATTAACTGAAATACAATAATTCCATACCTGTAACCATCAGGTGGTTCCACATTGCAAAATAGATTCTGTTACGAATTCAGGATCAAAAGTTATTTTTTTTGTTAAAGTCAACAGTGATTAAAGACCATTCTCCAAACACTGACGACAGAAAAAAAAAACATTGATTGGTTAAAATGAAATTAAATGGTAATCAGATTTCAAAGCAAAAAAAATCAACAAAAAAAAAAAAATACTGATTAATTAAAATGAAATGATAATCAGAGAAGAAAGAAAAAAAAATAAAATAAAGAAAATAATTACACATATCTATAGGTCATTCTGTAGACAATTTGTACATAAAAGCCTCTTACCTGCAATAATAATATGCATCTTATGCAGAATAATGGCCGTGCTTGTGTTGGAATTTTCCCGGCTATTTACAAAAAGCACAAAGATGCTGAAATGCTGAGCCAATGAAATTACAGCAGCTAATATCTACCATTTACAAAAACACTTGCTAATATAGGTTAATTATATATATATATAACTTTCTTGATTTGAAGAAAAAAAAATCAAAGAAGCAAATCATGAAAGAAAAAAAAAATTCTTTGCTATTATTTTTTTATAATTTCAAACAATATTTTTCTTGATTTAAATTTTAATTTTCTTAAATTTCCGTAAAAATTGTCTAATAATTGCTCATTGTATTTTCTTACTAACAACAAAAAAATATTGTTTGCATTTTTCAATTAATTTTTCATTGAATTATTTTCATAATAAAAATAATATTTTTCCATTAAAAAAAAAAATTGCCCAGTGTTTGCATGGTAACAAGAAAAAAAATCATTAAACTTTTGTTCGGCACCTTCTGATGTTTTACATAAACTACTCGGGAAATTCTGATAATAGCACGGTCTTAATTTTGTACGAGTACTTATATATATATATATATATATATATATATATATATATGAAATTCTGAAATGCTGTAGGCTTACAGATTGTATAATATGCAGTAAACCTAAAATCCAAATAAATATTAGTATCAATATTTATAAGATAATCCCAACCAGATAAAGAAAGCTCAATATGCCAGATAGAGCAATAATATAAATGGAAATTCTAAATTAAATCATGTAGATTTGCAACAAAATTTGTTCTTTGATAAGGAGTTTAAAAAATTTTAAAGTTTTTTTTTTTCTGAATGCATGAATTTTCAATGAATGGCTCATATAATCAGAGAAAATGTTATTAACAAAACTCCTTGTCAAGCAATAAATTTTGTTGTGAATCTACATTATTTAATTCAGAATTTCCATTTATATATAAAATATTAAAATTTATTTCCAACAATGTTATACAGTATGTTATGTAATCTGCTTCTTTTGAAAAATAAGACTTGTACGAGAGTCAAAATCAAAATAACACTTCACACAGGCGTTATTTTGAACCACTTGACTAAGGATACATACATTCAGAGAAACACAAAATTATGAAGAGAAGAGTCATTTCTATAATCTTAGCTTTCTCTGATGTATAACTTGTTAGTCACAATGTCCAAGACAACATCCATTTCAGACGGTTCCTCTTCCTCGTCACAGGTTTAAATCCTGCACAAGTTTCAATTGTGGTAATGTCTGCTTATTTATTTCCAGGCTCACAGACTAAATAATTGCTTGTTTAGTAATATTATCCACACGAACAATCACATAAAAAAAGTAAATAAATAAATAAAATTTAAAAAATGCAGCTTAATGCATATTATTTATCTCCATGCCAAAATGTTTGACACAAGGTCAGGTGTGGTTTTGAGAAGTCGGCACACTAGAACAAATGCACTCTGACATATGAAAAATACCTGAGCAACCCCTACGACATTCTTGAGGAAGAGATGCCTTAGGCGATTAGCAATAGATCTCCTAGGCTGAACAAAATAGCTCAAAATATCAGTAACAAGCTGATTTCTACATTAAAACACTAATATCTCTGCCTTTATTGTCATAAATAAGTAAATATGGTTATTGTCTAGAATCCCCTTTATACTGAAAAATTAAAATAAAGAAAAATCTGTATGATGTATGGAGCTGTGATTAAACAAAAATAACATATTCCAAAACTCTTGTAAATTTATCAAGTAGTTTTATTTTTGAATAAGAAAATCAAATTTTATGAGTAATCAAAGAGTAGCCGTCTTGTCCACCATTTTGGAAACAATCTAAAAAAAAAAAATTGTGACATTCTCATTAATCGCTTAAAAATGATTTTCTTTATAAAAATAAAACTACTTCATAAATTTGCATGACATTTGGAATATGACATTTTCATTTTGTCACAGATACATACATCATACAGATTTAAAAATGTTTTTTGTTTATTTAACATCAAATAAATTCTAGGCAAAGACTATAAATATTTGTGCATGCATACAATTTTCATCATCTTTGATTTATTTCAGTCAATGTTTGACCCCTTTTTTGGCAGATGGAGAGCCTTTTTCTTTTTCCTTATTTTCATTCAAGTAGAAAAACAAATCACAAAAAATACAGTTTTGCTTCTTCCAACAGACAAAAAAAAAAAAAAAGAAAAAAAAAAGCAAACGCAAACGCCTGAAGGCAATAGGAACAAACTATTTCGTATTTCAGGCATGATTTATTGATTGAAGTAAAATTTTAATATTTTTTTTTTTTTTAAATTTTTATTTTTTAAAACTTTATCACTGGATAAATGTCCTTCCTTAGACATTTACAAGATCAAGTTCAGAATTGACGTTAAGGGTGGATTGTACCTCCCCCCACCCCCCACCCAATAATAGTAGTTGTAGTATTGCTGTATTATGGTTTCTTTTTTTTTATAGTAAAACTCATAAAAGTTAGATAGATACAGAGAGACAGAGGTAGAGAGAGAGAGAGAGAAAGTAGTTTTGTGAGTGAAATGTGACGTAAGATTTTGACTTGTGACGGTCAGCGTTGACTGCAATGTCATATCAGATCGCATACTTACAAAAAGCAACAAGGTGCTGCACATTTTTTGCAAGATGCAATCATATTAGAACAAAAAAAATAACAGGAGAAATAAACAAATAAATAAATAAATAAACTTTAAGAGTCAGAAGAAAGGGAGGCATGTTTTTTTTTTCTCTTCTCTTTTCTTTGCTCTTCTTCAAAAGTTACAGGGAGACACGTGTTATTTTTTTTCTTTTGTTAAATAATGCACTGAAAGAGCATCTATATTTATCGATTGAAAATTGTTTTTTTGTTTGTTTCTTCTTTTTTCTTCTGGGTAGAAAGGGGGTGGGATGGAATGGGGGTGGGGAAACTGTTTCTTCATCGTTCCCTTTATTTTATCGTAAATTATCTGAAAAGATTGTTGCAAAAAGAAAATAGATTGATAGGAAAAAAAAAAAAAAAAAATCTCATTGCTAAATAAGATAATTTCATATAGAAAAAATTTTTTTTCTTCTTTTAATTTAAAAAAAAAAAAAAAAGAAAAAATTCCTGATGTAGTTATTAAACAGATTAAGAAAAAAATGTCTTACTTTGGAGGGAGAGGAGGAGGAGGAGGTGAGCACTAATTTGTAGAGTCCATCACAGAAGTAATAGGGGGAGGGGGAGTTTAAAAAAAAAAAGAAAAAAAAAAGTTTTTCTTTTTCATAATAACTATATATCAGTCAGTTCCCTTATTATAAAGTTTGAAAATAAGTAGATAGGTCAAAGTTCAGCACCCGTTGAGTGCAGCAGGGAAAAAGACGAAGAGACATCAGCAGTGATGTTGGTGACAACACCGAATAGCGCCACTAGCAGCAGCTCCTCCTCCCCTTCCTCCTACTTTCCACCTTTCCCTAGGCTGACATCTTCCGCAGAGAAGTCCACATCTTTTTGACATCTCCATTAAAAGAAATGATTGTACAGTCACAATCCAAAATATAATTCACAAGGTTGTCAATCTTTTTTTCTTTCTCTTGTATATTTTATCTTCTGGATTATTTCCCCTTTTTTTTTTTAATTTCATGTTTGTATATAATTGTATTTGAACATTTCAGCCAAGCCTAAAATGCTCTACTGAGTGGCATTGGTAGAGAAAGAAAAGGAGAAGGGACAAAGGTGGAAGGGGTGGGGATACAGGCAGGGAGAGATGAGAAAGGTCCATGTGTCAGCCTAGGGCCTTCAACACTTCCAGATTTTGGGAAGAGGTCGCATTGGTGTTTTGTAGAAGTAGTAGTAGCTAATAGTACTTTTTATAAAGTAGCAAGGGGTGGTGGTAGTAGTAGTAGTAGTAGTAATGGTTAGGGTGGTCCAATCTGGATACCCCCACCATTTGCTTTTGATGGTCTACCTAAGCCGCTGCAACTGCCATTAGATGACAAAAGTGTTCATATAGAAAGGGGGAGGGCGAGAGGAGTAGCAGGAGGAGCACTAGTTTTTTTTTGTTTGTTTTGTTTTGTTTTTTTTTAATAGAAGGGGGTAAAAGTGAAAGAGTGCAGAGAGGCAGACGCATCACAGAGATGACTGGCTGGCTGTCCAGACAAGCAGATTTATATCATTATTATCATTATTATATTTAGTAGCAGCAGCAGCTCAGCAGCGGTAGCAGCAGCAGGAGAATGATGATGATGAGCAGCAGCAGCTGATGAGCCAGGAAAGGCGAAAATGTCTGTGTCATCTGTCATTCTCACATCTGGCAGTAATAGGGACCTCGAAGCTTCAGGAACTGTAAGTAACAAAGCAAAACATCAGTTTTTCAATCAGAAAAAAAAAATTCAAATAAAATAAAGTTAAAAAAAAAAAATTATATATATATATATATATATATATACATACACGATAGTGTGCATGTCATTTACATTTTCTTTTCTTCAGAGTGATTGTCGTTTAATTATGACCTTCCATTTCTTGTAATAAATAATTTTATCAGAAATTCTTCATAAGTTTTGGTTTCGATTATAGCTGAAGAAACCCAAGTATATATACATACACATTTTTGTTTCTTCATAAGTTTTGGTTTAAGCTGATGCATTCAAGTCATATGGATATATATTTTATTTTTGAAATCAACTTTATAATATAAGAATCGATAGAAAATTGATTTTCTCTCTTTCTCTCTATACACACACACACACACACAAAATCTGCATAAATAAAAATATCATATTTAAGCGTATTTTATAACTAGGCTACCCCAGACGTCCCTGCTAGCTTAGATAGATATGTTTGCAGTTTTAACAAAAGAGCTACAATAATATCAAGGTGTCTCCATTTATGCTGAACATCCACAGAATGCCAACATCAATATATGACATATGAAAGATTCCACCGTGAAATTTCCACAGGTCCTGCTAGCACATAAGAATTAAATTCCCCAGTCAGCACGTATTGTTGAGGTTGTTCATGAAATAACCACTAAGTTTAATTGCCCCACCCCCTTCTTCACTGCAACCCCTCTCTCTCTCACGTTGCTAGACTTAGTCTTTTCTACAAATACTATTAAGACATGTGTTTCTCAGAATTGTCTGATCTATTCTTTGCTTCCTTTGTTCCAGCACGTTTGACTCGTTGGGCAACAGATCTCCATCAATTCGTTGTTTTAATACCTCATTGTAATGCAGCTTACTATTCAAGTAACATCTTTCCAAGACTTGCAAGGTTGTGGAACTCTTCCTGCTCACTGTTTTCCTCCTACTTATAGTCTGGATCTTTTCAAGACTAAAGTCGATAGGCATCCCGTGTCTTTGCAATAATCATTTTTTGTTCTTGTTAGCTCCTTACATCAAGTGGCTTCATGCCTTGTCTTGAGCAATTTTCATAAAAAAAAAAAAAAAAAAAATCTCTTCCAACTATTATGCTTAATAAATCTCGTAAATTTACAATATCTATTAGCACCAGACTTCTGAATTTTTAAGATGAGGATTGATTATTCGCATTATTTAGATTCTTCAGACTACTGTTCTCATCTTAAGTATCATTTTCGCAATGTGTCGTGAAATGTAACCTCTGATATTCTTCAGGCGTATCTTGTTGAACTCGCTAATCTTTCTATTGAACTCTAGAATCTACACAATTTCGAATGGAACCCTTCATTTAACGCACGGGAGTAGCATGTTCTTGTTCTGTTAGCCATGACTGGGTAGAAGTCTTAATTTACAATTGCATTTTGAGTATCACCAGCACTGAGGATTGAAACTTCAACCTCCAGAAGAGTGTAACTTACAACTGAATTTTAAGAAATACTTTATCCATTATGCCATGGGTCTTTGAAGATTGGAGGTCACATCGACGGGAACATTGTGAAAATAAGACTCATGAGAATAGTAGTCTAAAGAAGTCAAATAATACGAATAATCTATTAGCACATCTGAAAACTATAATATAAAATGTGATTTTTAATAATGAGATGAAACAAACAACTCCCTCCTCAGTCAATTTTGTATCCTATTATCATGTATTTTGCAATTCATATATATATATATATATATATATATATAAATAAAATGAAATAAGAATTACAGTTAAGTTTACCAAAATAATCCAAGATGGCAAAACTAAAGTATATTATAAATATTGGAGAGTTAATATTTATAAAGTAATCTCAACCAGATGTAAAAGCTCAATAAAACCAAATAGGAAATAGAGCTTATAATAAAAACAAGTAGTTAATAAAACATCTTTAAAAAAACACTTTGAAGAAGAGTTAAAAACATATTTAATTCTAAAAAGGAAGCACAAGTGGATAGTCCTTAATCCATGGAGTTTCAAAGAAATACTTTCCTTCTCATCATCTAAATCCTACCCTCTGATGAGAAGGAAAGTATTTCTTTGAAACTCCACGGATTAAGGACTATCCATTTATTTTGTGCTTCCTTTTTAAAATTAAATATGTTATATATATATATATATATATATATATCACAAATGACGCATGGAAAACAAATTGAACTCGAATTTATAATGGCATTAACCCTGGGTTGGTTGAGTCAGCTCCTAATAAATTAAAAAAATCCTGACTAGCTGACCCATTGCTAATGTTCAGATAAGTGACAGCCTATCTTGATTCTATCAGCGAACGTCAAACATGTGGATGGAAAAACAGTTCTGCATCTGACTTCATCGCTTTGAGCTGACAACTACGCCACTTCTTCCAGCTCTGACTGATAGCTCTTCTGATGGATTTGCCATGTTGATGTCGAAGAGTAAGATCAAACCAGCGAAGATGTTTCAGAAGGGAAGAGATTTGAAACCAGATAACCTGCTGCCAACAAACTCTAAGAATGCAATGCAGGCAGTAATGGTGAAAGACTTCCAGTTTGCAGTTCTCAGTAGCCAGAACTCACACTCATATACTAGAAAATGGTATCCATGAGAGTGTGATAAACACAGATTTTTATAGCGAGCTTAATTTCTTGTCAAACCACAATGAAGATTGTAGGTGACAGAAATCAAGGTAGGTATTTCTGATGTACTCAGTTATATCCTCTCTCCGGGTGTAGCGTTACATGTTACATGTAAAGTTAGTCGCAAGGAAATAAAGACAAGGAAAGAATTCAACTCCCTTCATTTCCAGTTGAAATAACAGGCATTTATTTACAGGTACTTCCAAAATAACTCCTTGTCTCTTGTTCAAAAGTCTTCTTATACTCCTATGTGCTTAAGACTCTGCTGTGTCAAACACATGATACTCTGTCTTTGTCTGGTCAGGTTTAGAACACATCTTTGCCTGTCGTTCTCAGGCCATGCATTTCTCTCTTTTCTCTGTCCTTCTCCAGGTCACGTTTTTTTTCTTTTTTCATATTTTTTTCTTTCCTTCTTTGCTCACAGGGCTTGGTCATTTGCATACTGCTGCCACATGGGTCTGTTGCAGTGTTTATAAATCAGATTTTTGAAGCAGTTAATGTCTTCAACAATACCTTCATCTTTTAGAAAGAAAAAAATCCAACTGTCAGCAGTTTTTTTTTACCATGCGAAGTTGGGAGGCAAAAAGCTGCAATTCATTGATTATTAATTGGAATATCAATGAACTGTTTCCTAGAATCGTAATTTCGTCAGCGTAGTCCAAACTCAGTACAATTTTGGAGGGCAATAATAAAATCTATTATATAAAGCTGAATGTGTGTGTGTGTGTGTGTGTGTGTGTGTGTGTGTGTGTGTGTGGTCACAAATAGACTCCTATATGGTTGACTATTTAAAAAAACTGATTACATATGATAGAAGATGTATTGAGACACAGGAATGGGTATGTTTGATCTGGAAGAATGGTGGTTCATTAAAATTGTGTGGTCTGCATTCACGCCTGGTCCACAAAGTATGGAAATAAATTAAAAAATAAACGTTTACAAGTGTTTTTGATATAGATGTACATAAGAATACTTTGATAAGTATGTTTTAACTTAAATAGGGATGGTATAATAAAATTATGGGGTCTGCGTTTGTGCCTGGCCTCCATAGAATGGAAATAGGCACAAACTTTAATAAAGACTTTTCATATCTATCTGCGTAAGTATACTTTGATAATTATGTTTCAGTTTGAAGAGATATGGTATAATAAAATTATTGGGTGTTTGTTCGCGCCTGACCTCCATAGAATAAAAATATGTTACAAAGTTTAACAAGGTTTTTTAATATAGATCCACAGAATATTGTGATAAGTGTTTCAGTGTGAACAGGTATGGTATAATAAATTATGGGGTTTATCTATTTCATTTTTACTTTCATCATATTTTGCTTTGGTTTTGATACCCCCAAATTCAACCCAAATTTACCACCCCCTCCTTTTCATAACCTATCATACTTTCATAAATCAGAGTCCATTTTCTGTAGGCTGTTTTTGAACCCAGTCAACGACGGGTACTTTTGCTAGTAAGGTTATAAAAATGTTTTTATTTTACTAGAATATGATGAAATATTAAATCATATGGGTAGCCATTTCATTTTCATAATATTATCTATATATATATATATATATATATATATATATATATATATATATATATCTAGAAAAGTGAGAACGTGTGTGGACACTTCTCAACCTACATACTCAACAAATTTTTGATCTACAAACTTGAAATTTGGTATATAAGGTATTCAGACACGCGGAAAACTTTTAATCAGTTTTCATCCGGAAAAAAGGGCTGCTAAGGGGTCAAAATTGGAAAAAAAAAAAAAAAAAAAAAAAAAAAAATTGTATGTGGGGGGGGGGGGGTATCCGTTTGTTTCACAACCGTGCATGTGTGAATCATTCACATGACAGATTATTATGTTAAAAATAAGTTTTAAAACATTTTTTAAAGATAGTGTAAACCTGGCCTAATGGTTATCACACTTGACTTACTGTCTTTAGGTTTTAGTTTCAATCTCGGTTGGAGAATTTTTTTTTTTTTTTTACTTACAAGAAGTGAACTGTTTAGAATAAAGACAATGCTCATATGCACGTGTCTTAGTTTTTTTTTTTTTTAAAGAAATTTAATGTTACTTTTAATACCTAAAGTATTATTGTTTATAATAAATAAAAATTCTGCATTAATTAATTAATTGCGAGTATTTTACGACCGAGCAATGCCAGGCGGCCTACTAGTTATTATATAACTCTTTTGCCTGGCAATCATTTTGTTTTTGCAGAGAATGGGGCATTCTACCAAATGCCAGATATTCACTCACTATCTCAGACATTTCAAATCTTTTTAAGGTTCCAACCATCCCTTTAAAATGACCTTCATCAACCGTCTTTAGTTCATCTTTTTCTCACTTCTGTTCGTGAATCATATTCTATTTCTTCTTCTCCTTCTCCATTGGGTTCCTCTGATTATGCTGTTGTTGATGTTCAGATTGATTTTTTGTTAAGTCTTCAATTAACGGCAAGAGGGCTGATTGGGATGGGCTTTGCAGCTTCCTATGTGATGTTCCATAGGATCCTATTTTATTTATGTCTCCGAACGCTGCTGCTAAAAAGGTTACTGACTGGTTTCTTGTTGGAATTGACGCCATCATTCTTCATTGTCAGTTTCAAACCAAACCTCATTCTCCTCCCTGGTTTTCATCCGGTCGTGCTTCTGCCATTGACCATCGTAATCATTACTACAATCAGTATCGTTAGGATGGTTCTAAACAATCTTACAGAAGAGCTAGCAATGCCTTCAAGAGAGCAATTTCTCCTTTTCAGCTCTGTTCAGACCTCCATCATTAGGGACACTTAGTTCTACAGAGGTTGCCACTCTGACTTATGCCATATAACTAAGTCAGGTTTCACAGCAGCATTTTCAAGGTAGGTGGCTGTAGGGATTCAGTGGTCGTAATGTATGGTATATAAATCATTTCTAACTGTTCTTTCAGGTTGCTGCTACACTGGATGTTTAATTTTTTATAGATGGTCCAGTGGTGGTACTTACATACTCCATCTACTTCTGTATGGCAGAACTTGTGCTTCTTGTTATTATTGAAACTACTCATCTACTTAAAAACACTGATCACCAAAACCACCATGAAATCCTATTTGAGAATAACCTAGCGACCCAAAGTAAATATTTGACTCAAAATAACTATTTATGCTTTAATAAAAAAAATCTTTGAAATTTTCCAATGATTCTTTCTCAATTGACACAGAAGAAATAATATGAAAATTAAATATGAAACAATATATATATATATATATATAACCCGTTCTTGTTCAAATTTTATGAATGACTGAAAAACAGCCATCTTGCCTGTTATTTTTAGAAAAATCTTTAAAAACAAAAAAAAAAATAAATAAAGGGAGATAATTCAACAATAATTCAAAACTTGCAAGAATTCGCCTACAAATTCTCATTAATTCCTTAAAAATGATTTTATTTATAAAAATAAAACTACCCTATCAATTTAGATGATTAGTTTAGAAACTGTTTCAAATATTTAATACTCTAAGGCAATTTCAGGTTCGTACTATGTTATCACACGCTTTTTTTAAAGGATAGGATCGCTTGATCACCAAAAATGGAAAAAGAAAAGAATATTAAAAAATTTAATTTGATGTTCATATTGTATAAGACATGAAATTAAATACACTTTCTTGATCTTCAGGCTAGGATCAAAGTGTAATACCTGTTCTGTCCATATTCCATGTTCTGTTAATAATATTATGGTGTCTACATTCGTGATTGATGTTCATAGAATAGAAATATGTTACAAACAAGAGTTTTGGGGAAAGAGCGTCATAACTGGAATATATTCGTAAACTACATTAACCAGAGTAGTTAGACGAGTATGTTTCAGTTTGAACAGAAGTGATACAATAATATGATGGGGTTTGTGTTTGTGTAGGATATCCCAAGAACGAAAATACTGGTACTTGTGCATTTTATGGACCGTGCCGAAATAATAACATTATTTAAAAATTCATTCTTTACATATAATTTTTTTTTTTTTATAACTATTTTATACTTTCATCTAACAATTTAATAAACAAAATAAGATACCGTAATAATTGAATTTAAACTTGGGGGAAAAAAGCTCAGTCTTTAAACTGCACAAGTACTGAAATATTTTTAAGCACAACACGATTATACAATAGATGGAGGATACAACTGTGAAATTTCAATAAATAATTGGATAATAATGTTAAAAAAATAAGACCAAATAACAGAGATCCTACTAGTTTCAAAATAAAACATTGGATAATAATTTTTACAAAATAAGATCAAATCGTATTGTGCGCATAACAGAGATCCTACTAATTTCAAAATAAAACATTGGATAATAATGTTAAAAAAATAAGACCACATTATATCATGTGTATAAAATAGAAAGATACCTGAATGACAAGGGACGGACCCTTATTAACAATTTCCGCTGGAATCTGACTAAGAGGACAATTTTCAATGCTCATGATTTGTAAGTTGCCGCACAAGGCCAATTCATAAGGTAGACTGTGCAGTTCTTGGTTGTCGTTAATATACAAGGATTCTAAATTCTCTAGAAAACCTGAAAAATAATAAAAAGATTTCAGCATTTTATTACAATTACCTGTCATTGTTTATTGGCCTTTTTTCAGCAAACAAAAACCGATTGATTTTACAAGTATAAAAGATGGAAGATGGGTTGTTTAATTTTATGGCAAATCATTTTCGGGTTATTTAATGCAGAATCTGGTCATTTTAGTAAAAGATTTTGTGCCTCAAGTTCTTTATATCTTCAAATATTTATTAATGATGTTTGATAGTTTTGTAGAGAAAAAATGTTGTTTTTGTAGAGGATTGAGTTTTGTGAAAGGAAAGTAAAAAACAAAACAAAACAAAAAAAAACAACAACATCAATGCTTGGTACATTTTAGTTCAGGAAGCCAGTATCTTCGGACAGCATGATCTGGTAACATCAGCAAGGATGGAAGAAAATCAAAGGTAAATAAAAGCTGTTGATATATTAATATGAATCTTTAAGTAAATCTTAACGTTATGTTTCTGAATTTTGGAGATGAGGATCGTTGTATTATTTGCACAATCTTTTGGTCAATGTAACCTCCGACCTTCTTCAGGTGTATCTCGAACTCTAGAATCTGCACAGGAGTAGTTCCGTCAGCCATGACTGGGTAGAAATGTGGGTGACACTAAAAATACAATTGCGAATTATTCAAGATTACTACCCAGCCATGGCTGATGGAATGAGAGCATACTACAAATTTGATAGAAAGATTCCTCCGAGTTTGACAGAAAGATTGATAGGATACACCGGAAGAAAGTCGGAGGTTACATCGACTGAAACATTGTGCGAATAAAACTCAAGATAAGAACAGTAGTCCAATGAATCCAAGTAATACGAATAAAGCTTAACATGCAACAAACAAAATGTTGTATGGTTATTTTTCGTTTTTCAGATGTTGCTTAACTTCTGCGATTTAATAAAAACTAATGTATCAACATCGTTATGCTGTGTATTGGGTAGTTACACCAAATGAAGCTTGTCCATTTCAAGCTATGTTAGGAGAACATAATTCCTAACACTATTTAATTCATAGTTAAGATGAAGGAGGTCCATCCCTTTCCTATGCGTATTAGCCAGAAAGTGAATGTAACGATTCCAGCTGAATTTTGAACTCGCTTTAGAGATTTCATTATCCATAATTAGAATGACTGTGTCAAGCTGACTTCACCACAGAGGAATTTTTTTTTTTTTTTTGGCTATTTTGGTTAGATCAGATTGCACACTAAGATGCGCATTCTCATGACAATTACTACCTCTAGCTCATGACAAATTGGAATCTACTTAGTTGACACTATCTATCTCTCTCCATCTTACTTTCTCTTTTTATCTCTTGTGTTTTTGCCATGAGGGAAGAATTTTAATTCAGTTGAAATCTGATCTTAGTCAGCGATGCACAGATTGGCTATGTGCCCCCAACTCTTAAGTTAAAATGCTTCTTCAATTATTAAAATAAATGAATTGTGTCTGTTGCTCATTTCATACTGTGTTCAATTCCAGCACAGCAGTCCTGCCAGTAATGACGCTGACATAGAACTCTCAGAGAAGCCCCCCCCCCCCCAAGCAAACATAGCCAACGTCATATAAACTCCTTGATCTAAAGGGGATGTTCTTATCGTTTTATATTGTATTTAAAACCTGGGGAGGTGTTTGCCATACCCAGGATTTAACTGCCATTTCAAAGATGTCTCCTTAGCGTGGACAAACCAAGACACTTTCTTCAGCAAACATTTGGGTTACACCTCTCCCTTACTCCGTCATAAGTTATTTAAAATTTTATTTTGATAATTGTGAACTGTTTAATCATTAGTAAACTGTTGAAACATTCTGAAAAGACAAAAATTGCAAATAAAAAACATTTTCTTTTTACCTATTTCTGATGGCAATGTAGCCAAATTATTTTCTCCCGCACCCAAATACGTCAATTCTGTCAGTGAACTGTAAAAACAAACAACAAAAAGTTAAATTTAAAAACAAATAAAAATGCAAATAGAGTGACAGAAGGAAAAATATATTTTAGGCATGTGATGATGTATGGAAGTAAAACATGACCAGTAAGAGTTGAGGACATGTATTGCATGGAGAGAAATGATATTAGAATGATACGATGAATGAATAGAGCGAGTCTTAAAAACAGTTTTAGGGACCTCAGAGACTTGAATTAAAGACCTAGCTAGAGATACATTGGAAGTAAATTTTTTAAAGCCATCCAAAACATGCCAGCATGTAAATCGAAAGTGATGATGAAGGCCTCCAAAACACTGGATAGGTCCGCAACAACGTAGACCTTTTTTTATGTTTTTTGAAATTTTAAAAATAAGTTTTTTTTTTAATTTGAATTTATATAATAAATATGTTTATGAAAGTATAAAAATAAAATTGAAATCAAAATAAAAAAAAAAACATATCCAATACATAATATTCACAAAATAGTATAAAAAGAATTTTAAAAGTGCTTTCAATCATTCTTTAAAAACAAAAAAAAAAAAAACGAGTGCACAAAGTGTTTTCAATGATTCGTAAAAATAAAATAAAATAAAACTAATTTTAATAATTCTTAATTAAAATAAGACTGAAAAACTTTTTAATGATTATTAAATAAAAAAAAAAAGACTGGAAAAATGTAATAAAAAAAAATAGTACATGGGAGATATAGGCATGACAGAAAAAAAGCAAACTGACTGATTTGCCTTGTCACCGCTTCCGGTAGCAGGCATGCCAGAAGTTAGGAAGTACGTTAGCTGGCTATAACCAAATATTCAATAAAGAATTAGCTCTGTAATAATAAATATGAAATCTGCATGAAATAAAATACATTAAGCGTATTTTACAACCAGCAAGGTTGGGCACCCCTGCTAGTATATTAACCCTCTAGGGCCTGAACATTAATACTTGAACAAAAATTCTGAAAAATTGAAATTATAGATTTTATTGGATCAAGAATCCGAACAAAAAAAGTGAATTGATTTAAAATTTTGAAATCTGCCATATCTGTCACCTTGGGCTCTAATATTCCTGATTAGGATTGTGCCATATATGACACGGGCAGCCCTAGAGGGTTAATAAAACTTTGTAGCCAATTCTTGTGCATCCATATTTTATGCACCAATGCAAGTTTGATTACTACCATTTTTTTTTTTTTTGCTTGTAAACCAATTATTATATATATAGCATGACTTTTGAAAAATACATAGACATGTGAGAAAATGCCTTAATAGCACAAGTACTTTCCTATTTGAGGTATTGTGCCTTTGTCTGAAAGCATTCTGTATACGATTCTTTAAAGGCGGTAGAATGTGCTTAACCCATTACCGGACTCATCCTAAACAAGATTCACAAAGAAAAGCAGTTTCAGCAGACACTTACATAAGATGCACAATTGTCACTTTCATTTTAATAGAAGAAATGCCAATTTCTATATCCATGTTTACTCATGGTCATAGTTGCAGTTTGGGTTGGTTCGGCTGGTTCTTTCCAATTTAAGACTGCTTCCATTATGAATGCAAGCCATTTGTGGTTCCAATGATGGATCCCATAAAGGTAGATGCCCAGAATCAGTTCAGCGTTCTGTTTCACTGACCTGAGCCAGGTTTTGAGTTGACCACCGCAACATTTCTTCCAGCCTGGTAGTGGAGGTGGATTGATGACTTCATGAATGAAGTCACCTGGGTGTCGTCAAAGGGCATGGACGAACCAGCAAAGGCATCTGGGAAGGAGAGATTTTTGGAGAAAGTGGATCCTGCAATTGTATTGCTGGTAATCACCTGTTACCAGAGGACACAGAAGATGCGTCAAATACCTCAGTACCTTTGCTGTATCCTCCATGTTTCTGTTCCGAGGAACAACTTATCAGCTGAGGCTATGACAATGACTACCACATTTAGGTTTAAAGTAGCTGTGGACAAATATTCAAACTGTATGTGGATGTAAATATGTTATCTGCATTGCTTGTTGCCCTTTGGATTTTATTTGATATTAAGACAGATTTCGAAGATGTCCTCTTTGTAGATGAAACCAGAGTTACACAGGATCATGACGATAACTACCAAACCTAAGTTTAATAAGGCCTTGGACAAACATTCAGACTGTATGTAAATTAGTGATGAGATGATTCCAGTATGATTACTGATTGTTTAAATCTCTAAATATTTATCCTTAGACTTGTTTTGTTTTTTAATGTTTCAAATTACTGTAAAAAAAAAAAAAAGATTTGCAAATGTAAAAAATACACCCATGGAGGTGATCTGTAGATTTTAATTTTATTGCTAGTTTAAAATCAATTAATATTTATCATTAGTACCAGTAATGGAAAATTAAGTTTTAAAGAAAAATAAATAAATAAATAAATAAAAAGAATCGTTTTGGTATCGGAAAGCAGGCACAATTTTTTTTCTAATTCTGATACGCCATATTGGATAAAATTTTTTCTAATTCTGATACCCCATATTGGATAAAAATTTTTTTTCTAATTCTGATACCCCATATTGGATAAAATTTTTTTTCTAATTCTGATACCCCATATTGGATAAAATTTTCGCTCATCTAAGGTTGTCAGATGGAGATATGCAGTCTTACGACTGACATGTTGTTGTTATGATAAAAAAGTTATAAAGAAAATTCATGTACATGTATGATAAATACCATAAAAAAAAAAAATAAAAAAAAAATAAAAAAGAAAGAAAACCTTTGCAAATCAATATCTAACTAGCAGGACCCATGGAAATTTCACAGAATGAGAAATTTATTTAATCAAAAAATATGTTTCGATAAAGCTGATATTTTTTCTGGATTCTGCAAACAATTAGTTTTTTTGGACAGAAAACTAATTAACATGCAGCAAATATAAGTTTATTAACATTTCTATGAAAACAGTGTCCAATGTATTTAAAATATGAAATTGACCCAAATGAGATAAATTAATAAGTACTAAGAAATACCTAGAGAGTAATATTGTGCTACATAGTTCAATACAAATAATAAAATCACATTGTAAGAGACAATCTTTAATGTATTCCTTCAGTCCAGCACCTTTCGGCAGACAAAGTTTTTTTTTTTTTGCCCTGATATTATTATAATGATATTCGAAAATGAGGCTATATCAAAGAGGTCACTCCAGGGTTGATAGATTGACTTTTTTTAAGGCCAAATCTTGCAAATCTGGCCGTCAAAAATTGTATTTGGCCTATTTCAAAGCGCAACATACAGACTAACTAAAAAAAAAAAAAGGAACAAACAGAATATATAAATAATGCCATAAACTTACCCAATTGCTCTAGGTAAACTGGTTAACAAATTAGACTGCACAACAAGACGCTGGAGCTTCCGAAGTTGTCCTGATATAGAAGAAACATTATCAGATTCAATAAAGAATATCCATATTTATAGGGTTTTTATTGGCTTTAAAAATAAATAAAGCGCAATTTCCAATCTTTATATAAAGTTACATGTGTATATGTTTGTAAGAGGTAAACTAAAACTAATCAACTGATCATTATGAATTTTGAAATGTAGATGCTAGGTGTAAGGATAAATAATGTGAGCTATATTTAGTTGAACATAGTTTAATGAAAAGAGAGATGGAAGCCTATTGTAAAATTTCAGATAACTCTGATTATGATGGAATTTTAATCATAGGTATTAGACATCAATTAATAAATATTTTCACAGGCTTGTATAAACATAACTGAACATTTATTTCTCCAAAAATAAAGAATTATACTATATACACACACATACACATTATGTGTATGTGTATATATATATATGGAAGCCTTTGTTCAATTTCAAAAGACAATAGATACACCCTGTAAGGGTAGCTGCATGTGAAATTGTATGGAAAGGGTTATGGAATCCCTATCCACATCTCTCCTGAATTGAGTTCAGTGACAAGGAGAAGTCCAGGATAACTGGAAACAATGCCAAGATAAGTGGAGAGCACATACAGCACCTAGGATTCTTTAGTACTGACCAAGCTCAACTTAACTTCGGTCTAATGGGAACCAGAATGTCAACATGATTATACCGTACAATATATAATAATACATATATAAATATAATATTGTGATTATTATATTGAAACCGAGTTAACCAATGTTCATTTGCAAAGTCACACAAAATATATGCACAAATATTCTCTAAGTTCAAGACTGAGTTATGTTAAAAAAAAACAAAAAAAACTCCAGTTTAATTCAGGAGCAAATATTCATGTAAAAATGAAGAAAAAACAACTTACCAATCTCCTGAGGTAAAGTTTCAAGTCGGTTTTCTTCCAAATCTAGCACCCGTAACTTCTTCAAATTTCCTATTTTGGCAGGAAGTCTCTGTAATGAAGAAAAATGGCATTGTAGGGAATTTTCTAAGAAAATAAAATACATAAAATGTAAAGCATTCAATGAAATATATTAACATTATGTGCATGTTATATATATATTTATGTGCATGTTAACATGCAGTAGAGCACTGTCGTAAGTAATCTCACCCGCTACTTAATTGGCTGAAAAATGCGACGCTCTCTCTTTGTTTGTAAACAAGCGGTTAGAGCACTGTAAAAGTGGTGGACAAATGTTTGTTTAAATAGTGAGTGAGTGAGTGAGTGAGTGTGTTTGTTTAACGGCATTTCAACCTCCAAGGGTCATTTAATGCCAAAAAAGTTTTGTTGATATAATAGGTTTTCAGTTTCTTGTAAAAATATTTCAAGTTTCTTAAAAAGCTTATCTTTTGAAGCAAGATGCTTTAGGTTTTTCGAAAAATTGTTTTAGTTGTAAGAGGTTTGTTTTTCTAAACTGAATTTTACTTGTTTACTTTATAGGAGTTTGAATACATTTGTTTCTTTTAAATAGTTTACGATTTGTTGGGGCTCCACTTCTTGGAACACTTTTCTAATGTTTCTCGTCTTAAAATATTTCTCCCGAGTGTGTTTGTGTTTTCTACATTCTGTCAGTAGATGTTTAATTGTTAGTTGTTGGTTGCAGAGTGTGCAATTTGGTGTTTCCTCCACTTTGATTAGGTAGGAATGACTTAATTTTGTATGTCCAATTCGTATTTGGTTTAGTACAATTTCTTCTCTTCTTCCCTTAAAAATTTTTTGTTTTACATTTTTAATTATTGGTTGATGTTCATGCAATTAGTTTGCAGTGCATTTGTTCCATTCCTCTTACCACTTGTTTTCTATATATTCGTTGATTTTTCTTTTTAGGTCTGTGTGTGGTATTTTAATTTTTTTCATTTGGTGGTTTGTGGCTTCTTTAGCCAGTCTGTCTGCCTTTTCATTTCCTGGGATGCTGACATGGCTTCGTATCTAGGCTATTATAATTTTTTTTTTTTTGGGTTATTTCGTTGTATTCTTGTATAATTTCTGTGATAAAAGGGTATTTAGATTTTTCTTCAAGGGCCATTATACAGGATAGGGAGTCTGTATATATTATGAATTTTTGTTCATTGATGTTTTTGATGTGTTTGAGAGATATTTTGATGGCCTGCAGCTCGGCTGTATATATTGAAGCCTCGTTGGGCAGTCGTATTTGATATTGATTTTGTCCATCTGTGCATGCTGCACTTGTTTCGTTTATAGTTTTAGAACCATCGGTGTATATTTCTATGTATTCTGCGTATTTTTCTCTTAATTCTCCGAAGTTGCTTCTGTTTGTTACATTATTTGTAATGTTTTTCTTGTAAGCAGTAAGTGTTAGGTCGGTTTTTGGTTTGTGTAATTTCCATGGTGGTCTGTCGTTTATTTTTGAGTAATTATATTGTCAAGGTTTTTATTGATTTGATGTATTATTTCTTTAATTGTGTCCAAAGGAGGGTATACTTTTTGGTTTCCCTGAATAAAAGTTTGTACAATGTGGGTTGAAGGTAGTTTTGTATGTTGGGTTTTCGGCGTTGCTTTGTAGTTTTGTTGCATGTTGTAACGCTAGTTTTTCCCATCTTGCAGGGGTAGTTCTTGGGCTTCTACATGCAGGCTTTCCATTGGTGAAGTTTGATAGGCTCCCAGGCTAAGTCTTAAACTTTGATTCTGTATTGTTAGTAGTTTGTTTTTGTAGGATTTGTAAGTAGAGCTGTATATGGCACAACCATAGTCCAGTTTGGATCTGATATGTGAGCGGTATATTTTGAGCATTGTAGCTTGATCTGCTCCTCAGTCTAGTTTTGATACTATTTTTAAGATATTTATTGCTTTTCAGCATTTTTGTTTCAATTTGTTAATGTGCTCCTTGAAGTTTATCAAAAATGATCCCTAGAAATTTGGTATGTTGTACTACTGGTATTAGTTGCCCATCTAGTTTGAGCTGTGGGTCAAGGTGGTATTTTTGTTTCTTACAAAAGTGGATACATGTGGTTTTGCTTTTGGACATTTTGAATCCATTTTGGTTAACCCAAAGATATTTTGGTTAACCCAAAGATCTATTTTGATTAGGCAATGTTGCATCTGTTTTTTGATAGTTGGCATATTTGGTGATGAGCAAGTTATTGAAAAGTCATCAACAAATAATATTTTTTCGAATCCCATGTTAACATTTTCGATTATACCGTTGATTTTAATTAGAAAAAGGGTGGCAGATAGTACACTACCCTGTAGTACCCCTGTTTCTTGTGTGTATTGATCTGATGTTATATTTCCTAAGCATACTTTAAATGTTCTGTGGGATAGGAATTCTTGGATGAATTTTGCTAGGTTTCCTCTGATTCCCATATTGTGAATATCTTTCAAGATTCCGTACCTCCACATGGTGTCATACGCTTTTTCGATATCAAAAAAGATTGAGACCACGTGAAGGTTTCTTATTAGACCGTTACGAATATGTTTCTAGTCAAATAAGTTGATCGTTAGTAACTTGATTTTGTCTAAATCCGCTTTGGTGTGTAGAGATGAGGTTATATTTTTCTAAATGCCACATTAGTCTTGTATTGACCATCCTTTCTGTTGTTTTGCATATACAGCTTGTTAGGGTGATGGGACGATAATTGGTAGGGTTGGAGTGATCTTTTCCTGTTTTAGGAATTGGGATGATATTGGATTCGAGCCAGTGTTTTGGAAAATTGTTAGTCCACCATATTTTGTTAATTATCTGTAAGAGAATGCTGAGAGATGTGTCTGGCATCTGTTTTAGAAATTGATAGTGGATGTCGTCTGGACCGGTAGCTGTATCTTTACTTTTATGAATTGCATTTTTTAGTTCTGTTATAGTGAAAGAGATGTTATAGTATTCTTTGTTATTGGATGTGAAGTTGAGTTTTTCTTTTTAGTGGTCGGATGAAGAGTTTTGGCTGAATTCATTTGCGATTATGTTTGCTATTTCTTTTTTGTCTATAATTTTTCTACCATTTGGTGTACTTATATTATTTATTTGTGTTCCAATTTTTTTCCAGTTATTTTTCTTATTATTTCATGTTTTTTTTGATGGCGTGTTGTTGTTCAATTTGGAAATATAGTTTTGCCAGGTTTCTTTTTTTGCTTTTTTTATAGTATAGCGTGCTTTTGCTCATGCTTGTAGGTATTTTTGGAGGTTGGGTTTTGTAGGATGTTTTTTGAAGTGTTTTAGCATTTTTTTCCTGTTGGTTATTGCTTCTTTACATTCTGCTGTGAACCATGGCGTTGATTTTGGGTGTGGTTTAGTGGAAGATTTTGGGATTGTCTTGATTGCTATTTCATTTAGCATGTTGGTGAAAGCTAACATAGGATCTGGTTTGTTAACTATTTCTTGGTTAATTAAGTTTGTACAAAATTTGCTAAATTCAGTCCAGTTAGCTTTATAGATTTGCCATGTAAGTGTTAGGGCTTGGCATGACTAGCCGATTGATCGGATCAGGCCTCTCCAACCGCTCATTTAGCCTAGTACAAGGCCAAAGTGGAGTCTTGCAACTAATACCTTTATTTTTTCTAGGCATCAGTTGCTCAGCCACCAGGATCCTTTTCCCAGGCATCACGGGTTGTCACCTATGGCCAACAGGTAGCCCATTGAAGGACTTTTACCATCTGCAAGGGGCCAGTCTGCGTATTCTAATGCCCCACCAACAGGGCTGTTTGTTTAAAAAGACATTTGGCTAAATAATTTATGGGCGCCGCTCCCGTGGGTCGATCGGTAGAACTGCTGACTCAATGCGATGGTTCTAGGTTCAGTCCTCGGCTTGGGAGAGGTGCTAGTCTAGCGGCACTGATGAGTTATGATACAACGAAACAGGACTGTATGTCGATGACTACAAATATATACATATATATATACACACACGTTTCTTATTGCAGTTCTTCCATGAAATCCTGTTTTGTGCATCTCCTAGCAAACAGATTTTATAAAAACTGGGTCCTCAAGGTGGTTATTAAGCTATGCAGAAGCTTTAAGAGTTGCACTTTCTGTGATCCTTTCTAAAAATTTGTGCAAGAGCTCAAGGATCCCTATCTGAAAGTTGCAGTTTTTTCAATTTGCATCATTCTCCCTCGTGGCACTCTTTCTCTACTTCAATGCAAATTGATGTTATCTTCCAGTAATCCATTTGTCAATTCACAAGAGGATATGTGTCTCTTTAATGTTTGTTAGTTCTTTTAAGTATCGGAATTCATCTCGTCAGGTGCAGTTTAAAATTAACTCTATGTGACCCTTTCATTAAGCTTGTTTATTCCTTTACTTATCAGATATACTCCTTCGTTCATTCATTCGAGTATCTAATTGGATCATCCATTTGGTTTGTTATCCCTTCGTAGATAATATTGGAGCATGAGACGCATGTTGACATTTTTGTGAATTTATCCGTTTATATCGCCATTAGCGGTCAGGCAAGAAAATTTTTCCTCTTTCAAACCGTCATTACTTCCAAGACCTAACTTCTTTATACGGTAAAGATTTCAGCTGTTTTCATTATGTTAGTGTCTGCCATACAATTTTATTTTATTTTATTGAAAGCCCAATAAATTTGTCACTTAAATTACTCTTTTCTGATGATAAAAACTTTACTTTTACCAACAGAATTATTTTTTGACATGTCTGCTTTTCACAAAGCCAAAGGATTTCAGAACACATTGTGATGTCCTTAAAAAAAAAAAAATGCTTTCTTTCCTTTAATTATCTACCTTTCAATATCTCTCACTGCTCCTCACCATTCACTTTTCCTCCCACCATCTAAAACATACATGTACAGTTGAAATATGCATGGTGTCAACATTTGAATATTTAGATTTATGTATTTCATTGCTCAACTTCCCTCTATGATATTTTTAATCACTTATTCAAACATTGTTTTTCCACCAAACATTTAAAATATATATATATATATATATATATAGTAGTAATTTATAAAATATATATGGCGATTAAGCTACACTGAATATTCGGTGTTTCATCCACTCTAGGACTCCTCAGGCTTATGCGCGAATTCTGTGGTTGTTTATCGTTTTTATATGCTCCTCTTCTATTGAGATTATAGTTAGCCAATCAGCTTTCTAGTATCCACCGCACCCTTCCTATCAGCCAATGGACATGCATTTTATCGGACAAAGGATCTGTTTTAAAACTAGGTTAGTGTTTTTTTTTTAATTGTTAGTTTATATATAAATATATGTGTACATACATATATATATACACATACATATATGTGTGATCGTTTATGTATATTCATGTTTATTTAATTTATTTGTTTATTTTGTATTGTTTTTGTTCGTTTTAAAACTATTTTGTATCGCTATCCTAGAGTAAATTTTATCTTGTGAACATAGTTATTTGCTATTTCTCTTCTGCAGTTTAATAGATGTTGGGGTTCTTCAAAGTACAAGATAGCAAATTTTTCATGAAGGCATAATCCACATGGGTTGTCTAGGTTATATATATATATATATATATATATATATATATATATATATATATATATATATATATATATATATATATATATACACTGTGTGTGTGCAAAATCAAGACTTCAAGACAAGGTGTCGATGGCAACAAAAATGTATTTTATATATATATATATATATATATATATATATATATATATATGAGGACTTGAATTTATAAAAGAAAGGTCTTGCATTACCTAACGAAGTCATTAGTTATCTACAACTAACTGACCAAAACATTGTCATGATCATGTTGCGACATTAAAAAAAATATTTATTGGAATATAAATAAAAGCATATACATATATACACACATTCTTATATATAGGGGAGAGAGAGACTATAATCATGATATAGCCTTTATAATAGATATACATTGCATAGAAGGTATACAAGTTTGTTAAACTTTATTCATAAATTTAGAGTGATACTAACAGTATAATGGCTCATCAAAATGATGGCCCATGTATCAGCAAATATTGCATTACAAAAGTAAAATCATGTTAATGTATAAATTACATTATATCTTTTTTATAAAAGAACAAAAAAAGAAAAAAATATCCAAAGCAAAATAAAAAAAAAATAGAAAAATAAGATATTTGATAACTAACCCGAAGAAGATTGTTACTAAGTGTAAGAACTTCAAGTTTCTGTAGATCCTGAATGTCTTCAGGAATTTTACTTAGTTGATTAGTGCCTAGATTCAATTCTACCATGTTGGACCAGGTTCCAATATCTGAAAATCAAAGAAAATTTTAAGATGATAACAAGGAAGATAAAGAAATTCATATTAAAGAAAGTTTGGGTTCTTGTTGGGAATTCCTCCTAAATTAAAAAAACAAAGATAAAGAAAAATCTGTATGATCATGACGAACTGAAAATATATTCCAAAAATCATGTACACCATTTAATTAATATGAATTCATAGGCATTACAACACAAATCTCACAAGTTTTGAAATCGTTGACTTACCTCCCTTGTTTGAGATATTATTTTTTTTATTTATTTATTTTTTTTTTTTTCCAAAATTGTGGGCAAGACAGATCCTTTTCAGTTATTCATAAAATTTGATGTTTTATTAAAAAAATAATACTTGATCGATTTATGTGATTTTTAGAATCTGATATTTTTCTTTTGTCACAGGTACATAACTCAGATTTTTTTTTTTTATTTATTTTGTTTTTTAATATAAAAGGAATTCTGGCGAAAACCAAGATTTTAAATTAGAAACTGAAATTTCTTCATTAAATTTAATTTAGATAATGTATGAATATATAAAAAATAAATATAAATTTTTTTTTTTTTAAAATTATGTACAAGCTCGACTTGTGTAAATTATACAGGATTATTATTTGCATTTCATTTGTGTCAGAATTATACTTATTTTACAAATTCTTTTTTACTCATTGTCAACTTAGTGATATTGTCTGACATGAATATGCCTATATTTTCATGGAGAGAGAATAGATATTTCCCTCTTAATATTTTAGATTTTTCTGATATATATTTAGTTTAAATTTATGCTGTAACATAATAATTAAAGAAGGAAGTTTCTAAAACAAAAAAATTTGAACAGAAAATATTGAATTAAAAAAAAATTTTTCTTAGCAACATCAAATATAAATTATGATACAGAACTTGTATCTGACCATACAAGAACACAATGCAATGTTAAAAGTGTGTGTATACATATATACATATATATATATATTATATTATATATGTATATATTCACCCCCCCCTTCTTTAGTAGGGTACTGTTGTAAATGTATCTCACCCGCTGCTTGATGGACATTAATGCGAGGCTTGCTGTTTGTAAATAAATAAGGGCGAATGTCTATTTAATCAATTTACTTTTTTATTATCGCAACTTGGACGTAAGGGGCTATTATTTGGGACTGTACCTAAGAAAAGATTAACAAGATGTTGGTTTACGTTACGTTTAAACTTCTGCATATCAGTACATTCAGGGAGCAGGCAGCGGAAGGGAATTCCAAAGTCTAGCTGTTCAAAGCAAGAAACTATTATAGTAGAAGACTTTCTGGCATTTAGGAACCTCAACAGTGAAGGGGTGTAATTTTGTTGCTAAGTGGGTTTGTTGGGGACGTGTACGTTGGGGAGGCACAAGTGCAACGAGTTCATCAGATCACATTTCATTAAAATATTTGTAAAACAGGCACAGGGATGCAACATTGTACCGATGGGACAGGAATTGGAGCTTAATTAACAAAGTGGGATTTATTAGATCCCAAACTCTTTTTTGGATCCTATTCAAGAGGGAGAGACTGATGGTAGATGCACCAGCCCAGATGTAGCAACAATACTCCATGCATAGATGAATGGTAGCTTTGTAGAGGTACAGGATACTCTCAGGTGTGAATAGTCTTCTAGCATGATAGAGGGAACCCACCTTCTTTGCAGCAGCCTTCGCAATGTCCTCAATGTACTTGCTTCAGTTCATACTTCCTGTGAGTGTTAAACCAAGGAGTTTGAAGGAAAAATTCTCAGGTAGGGTGTTATTTGTCATAGATATCAGTGGTTGGAGAGGCGTCTTGTAATTGTTAAAGAAGAGCAGCTTAGTCTTACTATCTTAAATGTTACCATCCATTTACGACCCTATTCTACTAGGGTCTGGAGGTCATTTTTTTAACTATTCTGCTATTGTCTTAGATTTATGTATATCAGTTCTTCCCTTGTGCATGTTATAGAGTATTGTATCATCAGCAAATATGCTCATCTCAGACACAATATTATCAGGGAGGTCGTTTATGAATATCAGGAATAATAGTAGTCCAAGGATCGACCTTTGAGTCATTCCTGCATTAATGCTATACTGCTTGGATGTACGTCTATCAACGACAATCTGCATGGCCCTATTGTCTAAAAAGGATCTAATTATATTTACTATATGTCCAATTATGTTTCAATTCATGTTTGGAAACATGACATAAATCATAAATGTATGACGTCACACGAATATTTTATTAAAGTTTATAAGTCTAAATAATTCAGTTGTTAAAATTTCAGACTTCAAATCTGAAGGTTTCGATTTGCGGACATGTCAACTTTATTTGTTGGTGATGTAATGAATATGAGTACATCTGAGTTGTGACGTCAAAAGTAAAAAAAAAAAAAAAATAATGATTGGCTGCTTGAACTATATATAC
The DNA here is from genome assembly GCF_053919585.1 of Euprymna scolopes. Classification (NCBI taxonomy): domain Eukaryota; kingdom Metazoa; phylum Mollusca; class Cephalopoda; order Sepiida; family Sepiolidae; genus Euprymna; species Euprymna scolopes. Next base: position 38,273,408 of record NC_136486.1, on the reverse strand, counting down.
TGACTGGTAGAGCAGCTTGGAAAAGATGTTGAACAATAGGCTGAAAGCCTCACTATCAACTCCGATCACAAACCCTCGTTCTGTAAGGAGACTTACTAAATTATTATTTGAATACTTTAGTCAAGACCATCTATCCAGCGTGGTTGCAGCCGAGATTGAACTCACTACTTGAGTTTGTAGTGCAATTCAAATCTTGTCGGTAGCTGAATACTTGATGCCTAGCCAAGGCTATCAAGGATATTTTTACTGTGACGCCATCATTATGAGGTGCCTACCATGGCTTAAGAGAGTACCATCTACCCTCAAGAGAAGGATAGACCACGCTAGTTTCCTAACCTGGTATTTTACCTTGCAGTACATACAATGCCTCGCCTTCCAAAATGGTCATCCATCTGGCACTGGCCAGGCTCAACGTTGGTTAACTTCAGTGATCTGACGAGAACCGGTGTGTCAATATATATAAGACCGTCAATACCACTCAGCTTTATCAAGCGAATATATTCCTTTCGTGAAACAGATCAGTTGAGGATTTATTATTTACTAATTATACAATATTCTCCATTTCTTAAAGTAGTTAAAATCTGACATTTTCAAATGAGACAAATTCTCCAATGTATTTATTACATTTAAAACAAAAAATTGTGACTAACGCACAAAATTTACTTATACAAGATTACTTAAAATCAAATTAATCATATTTTAGATAAAACAATCATTGATTTAACACTTGGAGTGGAGGAGGAGGGTAATTTTTCACTCTGTAGGTTATGAGAGACAGTGGGAATAGTAAAAATGTTAATTATCAAACTAAGGACATCACCCACTTTCTAAACTCCACGCCTTATTTTTTTCTTTTTCTCTCCCATTTAGATCTCACCCTCACTGGCCTGCTTGTTTGCAGTTCAAAACAAAATGGTAAACGGTGGGCAGTCTATTTGGAAAGGGTTTAAAGGGTCTTACTAACAATTTTTTTTTTCCTACCCATTCCACAATATATCTATTGAATATAGATATATTTATTTATTTACTATAAAAAATCTTTTTTAATGATTTGTGAAATTTTAAGTAGAACAGATCCTGAAGTAAATGTGGTATTATGGTGACTGATGATTCTAGTCATGGTGAGAAAAGATAACCAAATGACACACATTTTCCCGCTTCTTTGGATGGACTTGTACCTAATTTGTTGTAAATGAAATTTTTTATATTTTGTGCAAATAAATATTTAAAACTAGAAAATGCAAATTACTTACCCAAAGGTAAAGATGTTAATTGATTGTCTTTCATATTTAATTTTGTCAAACATTGTGCCCGAGAGAATATGCCATATGGAATCTTGTTTATCTGATTTTGTTCCATGTTAATGGACTGAAAGGAAAAAGACAAATTAAAAAAAAAGATTAAAAAAAAGATTAAAAAAATATACAAAAAAAGTTGTGTGTGCATGATCCCCCTCTTGTGCTGCATGTGAGATGATGCCACAAAAAATAGCGAAGAAATGATGAATGTCAGAAGTGTGAAGGGCCAACGTTGCCTTCACATTTTCGCCAAGTTTCAGAAAAATCTAATGGATGGAGCATTAACATTAAAACTCGGACAACATTTAGAATTTATTTAAAAATGTATCACTTTCTCTGCATTAGATAATAAAATAAATTTATATGTTTAGTGTATAGAAAAATGGATACAAAAGGAAAAAAAAATCCACTACCTGTTACTGTGATCGAATCTACAACCTTCAGATTGTATAAACATCAGAGAGAACAAAATGAGCTGCGTCTGGTAATGCACAGGATTTAAGAGGAATATCGGTTTGTACAGTTGTTCAAAATATTTATATTTTGAAATTATAGATTTTGAAAAAAAAAAAAAAAAAAAAAATCATGATTGTGTTTCTTATACATTTAAAATAAAATGGATCAAGATAAGTCAAAATCGTATTTGTCCAGAATTCCCCCATATTAAAAAAAGAAAAATCTTTATGACGTACGTATCTGTGACAGAAAGAAAATAGCGTATTTCTAAAATCAAGTTCCCACCAGTTTTGGCAAATAGCAAACAGAATCCTGAACAGCGTGTGCTCCATCCCAACTATTATCAATGGACCTGAGGTAATCTCGTCAGCATCAGACAAAGCCAAACTCTTTGTCAAGAACTTTGCAACTAATTCTACCCTTTGCGATCAAGGCTGCCAACCCCCAATATTTCCTCCTGTATCAGAAAACATGCTATGTGATATACGTATATCTGTACGTGATGTTGCCAAGCTAATCAAAAACCTTGATTCGAGTAAAGCAACTGGCCCTGACGGTATTCCAATTATAGTACTCAAAAAACTTCAACCTGAACTACCGCCCATACTTACAAAACTGTTTAAACATTGTCTTAAGGAGAATAGTTTCCCATCTCTCTGGAAAATTTCATCAGTATGCCCTGTATTTAAGAATTCAGGTGATCGCTCATCCCCCTCTCAGTACAGGCCAATAAGTCTCCTGTGCGTTATGAGTAAGTTGCTGGAATCTGTGTTAAATACAGAAGTAATCAACCATCTCAACAAAAATAACCTTCTTAGTGACACTCAATATGGTTTCCGTTCTGCTAGATCTACAGCAGATGTGCTTACAGTTATATCTTATAGGATTAGCAAATCTCTCGACAGAGGCAACCTTTCTAGGGCAATTGCTCTTGACATATCTAAGGCCTTTGATAGGGTATGGCATAAAGGTTTACTTCATAAGATCTCTAGCTATGGTATTGCTGGAAATGTCTTCTTAATTATTAAATCATTTCTTTCTGATAGGTTCATAAGAGTAGTAGTTGAGGGGCAAAAATCAGAAGCTCACAGTATTAATGCCGGTGTCCCTCAGGGATCCATCCTGGGCCCAACTCTTTTCCTGATCTATATTAATGATCTTCCAAATCACATCCTTACATCATTTGTAGACATCTATGCTGACGACACTACCATTTATGGTAGCACATCTAAGACAGTAAACGACCAAGTTCTCTCCAATTCTCTCTCCTCTGATCTTGAGCACGTAGTACAATGGGGTAAGGAGTGGCTGGTTACTTTTAATGCATCTAAAACCAAGCTTCTCTCTTTACATCATCAACATTCTGATCCACATCTGGCATCAATTGAAATGAATGGCTCTCGTCTTCAGGAGGCCTCAAGTTTTGACAAGCTTCTTGGCTTGACCATTAGTCCTGATCTTAAATGGAACACGTACATCAAATCTATTGCCAAGGCCGCTGGAAAAATGGTGGGATCTTTCTATCGATCCGGTAGATATCTCACTGCTGATGCTATTCTCTATCTATATAAGAGCCAGGTACGTCCAAGGATGGAATACTGTTGCCACATCTGGGCAGGAGCTGCTAGAAAGGACTTGGCCTGCCTTGATAGAGTTCAAAATAGACTTCGTAGCCTCGTAGGAGATGTCCTTTTCTCTTCCTTGCAACCTCTATCTCACAGAAGAGATGTTGCGAGTTTGTCTCTGATGTATTGTTATTTTCATGGAAAGTGTTCGACTGAGCTTCAATCTATGGTCCCCCCTCGTCAAACTTTCACAAGAAACACCCGTCTAGCTGTAAACACTATCAATAATTCCCCCTACTCTTTATCTGTGCCTAAACCTAAACGTAGATTCCATGAACAAAGCTTCTTTCTTAGAACTGCACGCCTGTGGAATTGTCTTCCGTTTTCCTGCTTTCCGGCTGACTACAATATGGTTGTCTTTAAGTCTAACGTAAATAAGTTCTTGATGAGCCGTTCCATATAGGTTATCAAATTTGCCGAGTTTTCATTGCTAATGATTACTATATTGTCCAATTTCTGATGTACACGCTTTAACCCTTATCCTTGAGTGGCCTCTTGGCCTTGATAATGTGGTGATGCCTATGTAAAAAAAAAAAAAAAAAAAAAAAAAAAAAAAAAAAAAATCAAGTAAATTGATCAAGTAGTTTTATTGTTGAATAAGAAAATCAAATTTCGCAGCTAAACAGTGACAATATCGAAATGTCATCTTATAAACATGAAGGAAAAAGGGAAATAACTAATTCAAACTTGCAAAATTTTAGAAAGCCATTCTTACTCAAATTTGTTTAAAAATGCATTTTCTTTATAAAAATAAAACTGCTTGATCAATTTACCTGATTTTTGGAGTACAATATTTGCTTTCTGTCACAGGTACATACATCATATACGTTTTTCTTTATTTTGTTTTTTAATATAGAAGGAATTCTATAATCATATGCAGATCTAGGCTTTTCAGTAAATGCATACTGTTGAATTAAGTTGCTTCATTTATCACATTTAATTTGATTATCTGCCCTTGACTTAGAGAGAGCGAGAGAAAGTAAAAAGTAGGTTCTTCATTATTGTAGTGAAATTCAAAAATTGAAATATTGAATTTCAAATTAGACCAATGGTATTGACTGAATTGTCATATCACAATAATGAACGTATTAAAAAATTATGAAAAACGATAAGGTAGAAAATTAATTATTAATGAAAATAGTTTTAAATTAGCGAAAATTGAATTTTGCATAAAGAACAGAAACCGGAGAGTCCTAATTGTAACAAAAAGGAGGTAAGGATTTTCTGAAAACTGAAAATCTTTAGCCAATTTAGCAAAACTTAATTTTCGCCAATTGTTTTCAAAAACTTTTCATTAATAATTCATTTTCTACCTTATCTTTTTCTTTTCACATTTTTTTTTTTTTTAATATTTTCGTTACTGCGCTACACTTGAAATCGAATATTTCAATTTTTGAATTTCGCTACAATAATGAAGAAAAAACAAAAAGTCTGCTTGTCTCAATCAGATTCACAAACTAATTGGAACCATTTGGTCTTGAATGAACATATTGAAAGTGCCCAAATGTCATTTTCCATTCAAAGGGGGGAAAAAAGTCCTCATTTTGGATGCCATCTGTAGTGACACATTTTTAAATGTTAATATAATTAATCTTCTACACTAACATCCCTGAAAATGTAAATCCTTGAAATATTTTTCATTGTTTAACATGTTTGTTTTCCAACCCACAATTATTCAAACTTCTAGAGGTTTAGACTCATTATCTTTTTAGCATTATATCGATTGTATATTGCTTGAATAAAATACTTATATGAACTGAAAATTTCATGTTTATGTGAAAGGGGTACTTACATATGCTGAGCAAAATTGGGAGGGTCCCCCTGTGGGATATGACTGAAAGGCATTCCTGGATAGCGTGATACTGGAAAGGTGAGTTAAGCTGGACAGCAAGCCTTCCTGCAAGTTATTAAAAGACAAAAAGAAAATAGTCAATCAGCAAAATATAAATTATCACAGAATACAGCAAAGTTTTCACATATAGACTTGTGCAATTAAAAGTATTTTTTTTTTACTGGGAAAATACTGTGCATTTTATATTTTTCAAAAGTGTATTTAATTATTAATTTACATGCCATTTTGATTATAGGTTAAAAATGCATCCATTTTCAAATAAATTTTTAAATGACATTTTTCTTTTTTGCAATCTTTCTTCTTGATAATACAGCAAATACTATGTTGAATTATTTTTCTTTTAAGTGTATATTTTCTTATAAGGATCTGAAAGAAAAAAAAGAAGTAAACTTTTGCTGAAAAAGTTGAAAATTTTAATTTACGGTGGCAGTGATCTCACCCACTTTATTAGTCTTTTTTCGATTTCTACAACTTTTTACCTTCATCTAATATTTGGAAAATAATATGCCTCATTTCAATTTATGTATCTGTCTTCTATTCACACTCTTCCTTTCTCTACACAAAAACACACACTAGAATCCTACTACTAACCCTAAGCCCAGGTAACCTCCCTCCGAAGACTCCTCCCACCCTTTGTCAGAAATATTAATCATTAAATGTGAGAACAAAAACACAAGGGGAGGAGGACAACTAAAGTTATGGGGTTGCCGAAAGCAAACAAGGTCTGTCTACTTTTCAGGTAAAGATATTGGGTGGCAGGAGGATTAGAGAAAAAATAAATAAGTGGAAATGTAGTCAGGTTTACAAATTTAAAAAAAAAAAAGTTGTTTTTTTTTTGTTCAGAATTTGCTCTATATTAAAAACCGGCATTACCCGGTTGTTTGGAGATGTGTGTTGAACAAAAAGAAAAAAATGTGGTAGTAGGCAGGCTCGAACCTGTACCGTGAAGGAGGAAAAGAATGTGAAAAAAAAAACAAAAAAAACATGTCTTTGCTGTTGCGCCCATCACCAAACCAGAAGTTTCAAGGCTAGTCCATCGAAAAGAGGGGATGACTTTTGAAAATATCGGCGGAAAAAGCAACCCCTCCCTGTTACTATCTTAGAACTTTTTATATACCGTCTAAATAATAATATCTAGGATTTGCGAACGTGCGTTGTGTCTAGATTTATTTACATCAGCTTTGACAAATTTCTTGCTATTTTATATTCTCTTGAGTGCGTTCGGCTTTTTAGTATAAATAAAGTGAAACTAAGTTGAAAAGTGAGTTGTTCCCGGCTTTCATCCCAGGAACATCCAGAAAGCAATGAGCTTTATGCATGTTTAAAAGAATATGCAAATTAGCTAGATCTTTTGTAGATGAATGCACTTCCATGACCCATTTATAACAAAGTTGTTTTTTCTTTTTAAATAGAAAGAGTTTTTAATATGAATATCCATACACAAAACCCCAAAATTTATAGGAGTATAGATAACTCACAGTTCAGCCCAGCTCAGTCCCTATGTACTGTTCATAACTTTATGTGCATATATATATATATATATATATATATATATATATATATATATGTGCATATATATATATATATGACTCATGTCAAGGTAACCTAGATCTAAAATTTAAAGTGTTCAGACCCAAACTTGGTGGAGGAGTTTAGTAGAGTCTGCAAAGGTCAACTCTTCCAACTTTGACCTCTTAGCAGTCAAATTTTCGCCCAAAAACTGATTAAAAAGCTTACCCTATGTCTGAATACACTTTATGTAAAATTTCAAATGTTTAGACCAAAAATTGGCTGAGAGGTCAAATTTATTTTAACTTTGACCCCAATTTTGACCCTGCTTAACATTTAATGTTTTGAGCTCAAATCAAATTAAAAAGTTTGATCCATGTCCAAGTAACGGGCATCTAAAATTTCAAGTGTTTAGACCCAAAATTGGCGGAGGAGTTTGGTAGAGTTTTCAAAGGTCAAATCGTTGAACTTTGACCCGATGACAGCCAAATTTCTGGCCAAAAACCAATTAAAAAGATTTTCCCAAATCTCAATATCACTTATGTCAAATCTCGAATCTGTATACTGAAAATTGACAGAGTAATTTGGTAGGGAACTGTACACACAAACAATTTCACTTTTATAGATATATAGATAATATTGCTTACTATGTAATTACTCTGAAGAAAGGATGAAATTAATGTATATTGATCAACTTGTTTCTTGTTGGAACCCTCTTAAAAATTCTTGTGAAATTTGCTAAAATTCTGTTTGATGATGTATGAACTTATTTAAATTAATCTTGCAAGAGTAAGTCACTAATAGTAACTTACTAATTTAATGCTAAAAGTGCAATGTAACTTTGCTCCTTACCATAATGTGTAAATTTTATCTTGAATGTATAACCTCTTTATTTCTAAAATACATTGCATGTACTCAGTGTCCTATTTATAAGAGTCAATATTTCGCTTTCTAAATAAAATAAATAACGTATTTGTTTCAATTTGTGAATTCTAACCCATTTTAGTGATTGCAACAATTTCGATTCAATAGTAAAAACTTTTTAAATACCCTGGAACTTAATGGGTTAATAAATGATTTAGTGCATAAAAAAATTAGCATTTTGATGGCAAATTTAATCATATTTACTAGTTTACAAAGATATTTGGCTTTAAATATATATATAAATTAAGATATACTTTATCGTTATTAAAAATAAGCAAAATCCCAAGGAAATGCTTTCTACATCAATCTGTATAATTTACTGGTAATAATATTTTTTTGGAAATAATGTAGAATATGCTATACTGGTAATTAATCTGCAAAATTCACTATTTAGTAATAATATTTCTTTTGAAATATTAAATAACCTGCCTGGATCAACATTATTAAGAAAAAAAAAATGATTCTTCTGTCATAAAAATAATTATCAGCTAAATATTCCTTAAATAAATGACTTAATTATATCCCTTTATTTATTTAAAATTGTAACAATTTAATTCTTTGCAAAACAAGAAATAGTTTTTTTACTGTAAAAAAAAAAAAGAAAAGTCATTTAAATATTTTTCAAATCAACAACACAAATGTCACTTTTAGAAATGTATTTATTTAAAATTATACTGTTTCAGTTGATGAGGTGACAATTTAATTTTGGAGCAATTCATTTTCAAATGGATAAAGTTATAATTCTTTATATTAATGAAATCAGATTAATCTTTGCTAACTAGACAATCTCATTTTTTAAATGTATGTAAACGGTGATAATGTACATAAAATGCCTTAGATTAAGATGCTTTACTGCATAAAATATGATTTGGTACAAATATATATAAGTGACATGTCTGTGTGCAGAATGATCGCTACCAAACTATTGTCGATTCTTGGTCTACAGACTTGAAACATGATATCTAGGAAATTTGGATTTGTAGAACAAATTCGATTTTTAATTGGAATTCATTATTGAGATGAGTATTATTTATTAATTTCTATTTATTGGGAACTATTATCCTCATCTTTTCTTAGTTGTTTCACGACGTTTCGGCCAACTATTCCTCTGGCCTTTGTCAGGTGACCGAAACGTTGTGAAACAACTAAGAAAAGATTAGGATAATAGTCTGCAATAAATAAAAATTAATAAATTCGATTTGCTTTTTAGCTATGAAAAATAACTGCTAAGGGGTCAAAACTGAAAAAATAGAAAGAAAAATAAGGTGTAAGTCGACTGAATATGTTACTTCTACGCATGCACAAAGATACACTTGTGTTAAAGTCGGTTAATTTTTAAAATTATGATATCCATCTGTTGTGAGCTCAGATGATCATGAATAACGCTAGAGTGCTGTTTCGGTTTTAATTCTAGCTGATAGCATAAAAGCCATATTTCTTTTTAAAACTTGAATAACTAACAAGAAAATGAAGGGTTGCTAGCATTGAAGTGTGTGAACTGTTTCACATGTTGGACATTCAATTTTCAGTCTTAACAAGAACTTGTGTTTGTAATTAAATTTTTTATAAGCAGCATTCATTTACATACGAGAAGAACGATTATTTTAAGGATGAATTCAGGGAGACAGGCAGTTGAATTTTTGACAGCTTAGAGAGAACATTGGAGCCGAGATTTATCGTTGGTCATTGTGGTGATGTTATTGAAGATGAATTCGGCAAATTTCTTTACAAAACAAAAGTTGGATATATTTATTTTTAATCAAATGAATAGGTATTCATGTAAGAATTTCCTATTTACAAGTTGTTTTTTCGTGTCTTTAAAGTGTGTGATTATACAACCATTTCCTACTTCTTTTTATGCAGTCCTTCGTATTATTGCTGTAATTCTGCAAGAACATCAGAGTTCGTACCAATATATTTTTGACACTCACTTTGACAATGGCTTTGTTGCTGTAGTGAATTTAACGTTAACTGCTTGAACAATAGATAAGAAAATAAAGGGTTACCAACTTTGAAGCGTGTGGACTGTTTCGCATGTTGGACATTTGATTTTCAGTTCAACTTGTGTTCATATTTAGGTTTCTTATAGATAGCATTCATTTGCATATGAGGAGAACAACTATCTTAAGGATGAATTGATGAAGACAGGTAGTTGAATTTTTGACAGCCAAAGAGAACATTAAAGCTGAGATTTGTCACTGATCATTGTTATTGAAGATGAATTAGGTTTACGGGATTAAACAGAGCAAATTCAAGTCAAAGTAGTACTTATGTAATGTTATGACCCTTTTAGGCTGTGATCATAGCGTAGTATCTGTTAACTGTGGCAAGCGGGGTAAAGGGTCAAAACATTATTGTTATTATTATTATTATTGATTTGAGCGACGGATGGTCGCTGGATCAGTTATTATGAGTAGAAGAATAAACAATTAAATTGGGGAAGAAATAATTGACGTGTGAATCGCAAAAGGAATTTGAAAATAGAAAATAGATGTAAACATTATTTTGGGGTTTGAATAAACAAATAACTAGATATGGACATTAGGTTGGTGTGACACATGTAATTAGGTGACATAAGAGAACACGTGAAGTAGTTAGTTTTAGAGAGATTCAGAGAGTTGAGATTTGACCACCAAAGCGGACAGACGGTCTAGACAGGGGTGGACAGACAGCCAGGAGCGGGCTGTAAGAATAGAAAATGTAGACGAACTGCAGATCCTGTGAAAACCATTTGAGACAACTGTAATAAATTTATATTATAAAAATATAAAGAGTTGTTTTATGGTTTCACAAGTAAGAACAGATGTCTCAATTGGATGGTGCTGATCGTTTCATGGTTCATCATGGAGCAGCGGGAAGATAGAACTCTTCAAGAAAAAAGGTATGAAGCATATATTATTCTTCTTATATATGAACTGTAAAAATATCCTGTGTGATAAGTCTGATACAACATGACTCAGTTTACACGTCAATATCATATCCACCTGGCTAAACAACATACATACGATTTATACGTTTATTATCTGTCTGTTAAAAGAACAATATCTTACATCCACTAGATAACACATGACACGTTTTAATATATCTGTTTATATAATCTCCTACAATATACAACACTTATACTTACAGGCAAAGATGATATGTTGTTTCCTTCAACATTAAATTCATCCATATTCACACAGTTCTCCAGTGATTTAGGGATCGCAGACAACCTATTATATCTAAAATTTGAAGTAGAATACATTATAAACAACAAGGAAAGAAAATTACAAGTCATAAACTATAATTGATAATACTTTTTAAAAGATAACATTTATGTAATATCCAAATGAGTTTTCCATAATTATTAAGTCTTTTGGCTTTTGATAAAAGAGCCAAGTCCTAATTGTGTCATATCTACTTCTATAACCTACAAGCATTTATTCATGAAAATCAAACTTTTTTTTTTCTTTTTGAAATTTAATATCTATTTTATTTATCACCTTTTGAGGAGGTTAAACACAAGGGTTTGATAGAAGTGTTTCTATGGAATGAACTGGATTCGAATTTGACACTCTTTTCTGCAGTTCAATAAATATTTGATTAAAATAAAAGACAAAATAAAACAATAATTTAATACTTATAGTCACATGATAATAGAACACACACATGTGAAGTTCTTATATAATTTTATTGATATGTGTCCAGAATTCCTCCACATAATAAAAACAAAAATAAAAGAAAAACCTGTATGATGTACATACTCATGATAAAAATATATTCCAAAAATCATGTAAATTGATCAAGTAGTTTTCTTTTTAAAATAAGAAAATCATTTTTAAGCGGTTAATGGGAATTCATACGCATTACAACATAGATCTTGTAAGTTTGAATTATCGAGTTATCTCCCTTTTTTTGTTTAGATTGTTGGTGCTTCTTTATTTGAATAACGAGAAAAAATATTGAATTTCACATAAAACAAATAGTACCTACGTAATTGTCATGCCGCAAATAGTAACATATTCAAAAATTACGACAAACGATAAGGTAAAAAATTAATTATTCGTGAAAAACTATCCCGATAAGGGTAAAAATACTTCGATAAGGTTACATGCTGAGTTAGACATAAAGGGGAAGTAACTCAGTTGTATTACCATGTATAGCAGGCAGAATTTATTCAGAAAACAAAAAAAAAACATAATATATATATATATATAATTGTTTTTAAAATAATTTATTTAACTGTCTGAATTTTTAATTTTTATTTTATAAAAAAAATAACTGATTGAATAAACAATTAAATTGGGGAAGAAATTGAAAAATTAATTACCTCTCCTTGTTAACTAATTCAAACCGGAAGATTTTGAAATCAAACCATTAGATTTTACAAATATCATTTTTCATGATTATTTACCTTATCGTTTTCTGTAATTTTTGGATATGTTACTATTTGCGACATGACAATTACGTAGGTACCATTTGTTTTACTTGAAATTCAATACTTTTTCATTATTTAAATATAAAAGCACCAGATTGTTTTTAAAATGGTGGATTTTTTTTTTTTTAAAATAACACTACTTGATCAATTTACATCATTTTTGGAATATAATATTTTTGTTTCGTCACGGTCATATATATCATACAGATCTTTCTTCATGCTTTTTAATATAGGGAGAATTTTGGACAAGAACCATTTAATTAAATTAATACGATTAATAAATGTAGAACAAATTCTTCTTACCTTAAACCTAGCCTGGTAAGTGATCGAAGATTACCTATAGATGCAGGGATATCCAACAATTCATTATGTTGAAGATCCAACGAATTCAGCATCACACAATGGCCGATTTCTGAAAGGAAAAAAAGTGTGTGTGGGGGGTAAAATAATTGTTTGGACATCAACTTAAAAAAAAAAAAAAATCAAAAGAATAAAAGTTATAAAATAATATAGATGTTACATATTACTTAGGGTAAAATGCTTTTAAAGTTATTATTCGCCAAATCATAAGGATTCCCTACTGTTGCCACATCTAATTTCCTGCAGTAAGAGGGGGCAGATAAATAGTTAAAAAGACCAGTCTCTTCAAAAAGGAAAGAAAACTACTTGCATGTCAAAAAGTCCTGAGTTTTGTATTTGTATTGTAAATTCTATTCAAAATAGAAAATAAATGTATAAATGTTGGGGAAACAAAACCAGACAAAGTTGGGTAAAAAAACAAACCAAAAGAACAGTTAAAATTAAGTGCGGAATTTAATTTCCTTTGACCTAATTAAATTCAGTGTGCACCTGGCCCTTGTGCGTTTAAAATGTTGAATTGAAATTCATTTCAGTACTTTCGTGACCGAGCGGTTACGTATCAAGTTTTTCGCTTCAACGTTCCGGGTTTGATCCTACCTACCTACCAAAACTTTTTTTTTTATTTTACTTTTTCTTCTTTTTGCATCATGTTCATGTTTTTTTTTTTTTCTGATTTTTTAAAAGAAGTTTAACATAGGGTTTGGATCTCCCCTGCCCACCTCAACACACACAAAACACTTTTTCGCTGTTTTTCTTTTTGTATTTGTTCGTTTTTTTTTTTAATATTTGTTTTCCAGCTTACCTTCCTACCAAAACTTTTCTTTTTTTCTTCTTTGATCTATCCCCCCCACACCTAAAAACACACAGGCAACGCCGAGTACCCCCTGCTAGTATATATAACAGCGAAAATGTGTGTGTGTGTGTGTATGTATGTATTTATGTATGTTCGCCTTTTGTGTATGTCTGCAAAAGGCTTTTTTCATCGGCTTTCTCGCTTGGCTCACTCCTTAAAACTTTATATCACGTCTAAATCATAATATCTAAGACTTAAGAACAGGGGGCGCGTATGTATTTAATTTGCCTGACTTTTACCAGCTTGCCGCGTCTTCGAAAAGCGGGGCAAACAGTAACTGGCTTGCAGCGCAAATCTAGGTCAAACATCACGCCACTTCCTCGCATCTGTATATTTCGCTTTATAAACCTTAACTGAACACACTTATCAACTCCTCTCCCCTCGTGGTCGAGATGGTTAGGTGTTTGGCTTTTTTTCCCTTTCGTTTCCACCTTCGTGTCAAGGCTTTGGGGTTCAATTTTACCTTCCGACCAAAACCTTTTTTTTTCTTTTACACCTCCAAACACCTGCTCAATGTTTTATTTTTTTATACTCACACCTCCAAACACCCGGGCAACGCTGGGTATCCCTACTAGTATATATATATATATATATATATATAAAAGGCAAAATAGGCATGAGCGTTTGTGTATGTCTGCGAACGGCTTTTCAGATTGGGGTTCTCACGGCGGTTAGATTCAGCGAGAAGTTTTTGCATACTTCCCGGATCATAATATCTCAGATACACAAACGGACACTATCTTTTTTTGATGGAGTTAAACAAAATTCCCACTGTGGCGTTGTCTTAGGTGTTTGTTTGGTTTTTTCATATGAAGTGAAACTGTTCGAAAAAATGGCAAAGCATTTAAATCATCGTACATACCAATGTTCTTACTTAGTAAGTCAGACCAGTACTGAAGTTTTCCAAATCATACCTTGATATATTTTCCTTATACAACATTGACGCTTATCAAATAATTTATAAATAGTTCAATACTTACAATTACAATTTTTTATCATTACATAAGATATGTTTAAATGGCAGAGACAATGCATTAAAATGTGCATAATTAAAAAATAAAATTTAAAAAAAAAAAAAAAAAAAGTTTGAAACTAAAAGATCTATTTGAATAAAACATGAAAAAAATATATCTTACCTTCAGGTAAGTGCTCCAGGTGGTTATGGGAAATATCAAATGTATTTAGGTTCACCAAATTTCCAATACCTTTGGGAAGGTCTTTGATTTTATTTTCTCTTAAACTAAACATTGTTAAATTCTGAAATACAAAAATTACAAATTATATTTAGTATTCGAATAAAAAAAAATTATGGTTTGTAAAAACATGAATCTAAATAATTTATGGTACGTTAATTTCATTTTGAAACAAATGTTACTCAATTTTTTTTTGTTTTAAATGAAATTATTCTCTTATCACTTGTAATAATTTAAAAGAATCGGGTCATTCAAACCATGTTCAATAATAGGAATCTTCCCTGAAGGTTCTTGACTCAAATTTCATTACCTCTTTGTATAACGTGTTTTGAAATAAATTTTTCAGACATTTGAAAAATATGGGCAATTTCAGAAATTTGTAATCTTCTTGTTTTTTTCTTAGCACTTATATAGTTCAGGATAGTTTTTTTTTACGTTATGTGCTTGAGCTTCTAATTTCTCAAAGTTCAACAAATGAATTTTCTGAAACATTAAACTTATTTATTATAAAGCTTAAAAAAAAAAAAAAAAAAAAAAAAAAAAAATGCAAATTTGGAATACCTGCTAGTTAACAGTACCATCACTTAGACAATGTATTTATTTGCTTCCCCACTGAGCAAATTAGGCACAAGGCCGTTTTTTAATGTGGAGGAAGAGGGGAGGGAAAGAGGAGCCAGCTCCCGATGGGTGGGGAAATGGGAGCTGGACAGTGAGAGTGGGTCTGTAGGGTGATCCCTACATTGATCAAGGTCTTATATGTGGAGGGGGGGGGGGGCACATATGGTCTTTGCTTGCAGCATCTGCCGAAACAGATACTACACTTTGATCTTGTCTAAAACCTGGCCAACATATTTTGTAAAAATTGGTCATTTTGCTTATTCAAATTAACAATGTCAAAAAAAAGAAAAGGTGGAAAGAATTTTTTAAAATACAGAGAATTTTCATAATTGTACATATTATGAAAGTATAGAAAAGGCAATTTTTAATAAAACAAATATAGAGATTAAACCCTATTTATAAATATACTTAGGAGGGCATTCACAGCATTGCCTACTTATAAAAAATGCTTAAATATATTTTAATTCATACAGATTTCATATTTATTATTATAGAGCTAATACTCTGTTGATTATTAAATTGTACCCAATATATAGTGGTTATTTTGAAAGTAAAAAAACAAAAAACAAAATGAATTGGATGCTATCAGAATCGAAATTAAAACGTCTAGCTCTCCAGCTTTGTTAATCTAACCTAAATCCATACCGATACAAAAAACTTTAAAAATAAATAAAGATATAAATGTATAGTTGCACATATGTAGAAATAATACATTTAATCAACTTACACCTGCTAAGTTCCAATATTTTTTTAAATTTTAACCTCTTTAGCAGCTATTTTTACCAGCTAAAAAAAAAAAAAAAAAAAAAAAAAAAAAAAAAATCAAATTTCTTCCACAGGTCCAAATCTCCTATTTATTAAGTTTCAGTTCTGTGAACCAAAAATTGAATTGACAGGAGTTTGGTAGAACCGTTCCTTAGAAGACAAGGTCATGTGTGTGTGTGTGTCAGGTCATGTCATATGCTACTGGTACCATGTAACACAGTACTACCTGCCTCATGGTCGGGCCACCGGCGACTAAACTGGTTCCCCCGCCAGACTCGTTTGGTGAGGAGGGCAGCTAGTCTCTCTGAAGGATTAAAAACAAGACCTTTCAAAGGGCGAATGAACCCTTTTTCGGAATCAACGGCCAACTAGCACCATGTGTTTGTGTGTATGTATGTGTGTGCTGAAGTGGAGAAGGCAACCTTTCTATGAGAAGCAAATCTGATTTAAAAAACCATAAAGCGGGAGACCAGTACCCGCATTAAGCGGGTCTGTAGTTTAACTTGTTGCTGGCTATCTTGCTCTTGCTTGTTGCTGGATCTCAACATTTTGAACCGAGTGAGAGAGACTTGGCTGTTGTACAAAGCTAAGACTCTGTAACATCATCAGTGTATAGATACTCCCTCAGGCATTTGTCTATAAAAATGGTCCTGTGGCGATGGAAGTCATTTTTGGGCTCATGGTGTCTGAGGGAGTGGCACTCGTTTGACAATACGTTGCAATCATTATATATATATATGTATGTTATCTAAAAATAGCATCAAATCAAAAATTCTTTAAAAAATACTTCAAAATAGAAAAGATTATAGAAATGAGGCTTTAAGGGATTAAAATTTACAAAAAAACAAAAATTTAGGTGCTTTTTCGTTATTAGAGTTAAAATCGAAGAGGAAAAAATTTTTTTTATTAAAAAACAATCTACTTAAATTTTATGTCAATTTCAACTAAAAGCAATGTTACCTAGTTAATGCAGTAATACTTAACTAATTGCGACTTGTGAATTATTACATAAAACATGTATTTCATGATTCCATGATTTATTGATATCTGCCATTAATTGTAACAAGACAGACTGCAGTTACTTCCCTTGACTTCATGCTGTTTCTTTACGTATAATTGGGGGGGGGGGGGCTTTGCCTGTGCTTAAAATACACTTAAATATGATATTTTAATTTTTCCAGATTTTGTAGATATTATTATAGAGCTGTGATTCCCCCCCCAAAAAAAAAAAATTTTGGGTGCCATCAGCTAGAATCAAAACCAAAACTGCAGCATTTAAAGCTGGTGAAGTTACCACTGTACCAACGTAACACACATATGAACTGATTAAAAATTTTAAATAAACTAAGATGAATGTACAAATTGTATAACTATTTTTTTTCAATTTTGACCCATTTTTGACCCCTTAAAAATTATTTTAAATGGCTAAAGCCCCACAAAAAAAAAAAACGGTCCGTAAAAAAATCCAATCATTTGTGGCCCCTAGCGCTGCTCTGCAGCTTTTTGTTTCGGAAGAGACAGACATATAGCCTTTTATATATTAGACTTGAAAATATTTTCATTAATAATTTTCTAGTTCATTACCTTTTCATAATTTTTGGATATGTTACTAATTTGACATGAGAATCAAGTAGATACCATTGAAATTCAATATTTCGATTGTCAATCTGCTAACAAAAAAGCACCAAAATTTGTTACTGGGTTTTAAGTTTCAGTCAAGAGGTTATTTTTTTGGCAAATATATTTTTAAATTCATATAAAAAGTATTTACTAAACAAATTATTTTTTTAAATATTCTCTCTTAAGGCAGATAGTAAATAGATACATAAGTATTTATTTACATAATGAAATCCTTAAAAACTGAAAATTATTTTTTTCAATTTTGTATGCCACTTTTTTTGTTTTTTTTTTGTTAAAAATCTTTGTAGAAAATAAACAAGTTTATTTTTTAAATTAGTTGTGCCTTGATTTTACTAATTATGTATGCCTAAAAATTAAACATGATTTTATGTACGTCTAAATCCTAAAAGACGGAGACAATTATTTGCAACATTATATTGGAAAAAAATAATGGTCTCAGTCGTTAAGTTAGACAACGCAATTTCAACAGTTTCAAGTTTAATTTAAAAAACAACCAAGCAAGTAATAGTCAATAATAATGATTTCTTCTACTTTTTACAAAGATGTCATCGTGTTACAAAATTCAAACTTTAAAGAAAAAGGGCACTTGTAAAATTGTAAAATTTAATTTACAAAAAAAAAAGAAGACCCCCCCCCCCCAAAAAAAACCCCACTCAGCTGAAAGTTGTGACTGACTAAATTCATTTTGTTTTTTTATTTCGATAATAAAGAAATAAACTTGTTTATTATTATTATTATTTTTTTACAAAGATCAAAAAATAAAAAAGTGGCACACTGGGTTGAAAAAAAAAAAAATTCTCACTCATTAAGAATTTGCCAAAAAATAATCACAACTAAATCGTTTTGTTTATTTTAATAACATTTTTTGTGCTAACAGACTCAGTAGGTCGCCCATGTAAGAGGAAATATTTAATAAAAATCGGGAGTTTTCTTTAGTAAATATCTTTTTAGGTAGGGACTTGAAAAGGTATTTGCTGAAAAATAACCTTTCAAAACTTTTGAGTAAATTCGTTTTATTGTTTATTACAAGATTGTTTTACGATATTTTTATGCTGACGGACCCAGTCGATCACCTATGTCGAAGTTGCTTTAATCATCATCAGAGGCAATTAGTCGTACATTGATCATACATAAGTTTTAGTCATACATATTTAGTAAAAACCGATTATGCACCAAACAAAAATAAGTACCCTCTCCCCTAAAAAAAGAAAAAAATTATCAAGTAGAAGTTTGATTAAAAGTAAACTGCAGTTTTAAGTAATTTTGAAGAGTTATATGAAAATAGGGGAAATAATTCAGTATGTCATTTAACAAATGTTAACATTTCTCTTAAAATGGACACCTCATGAAAAGCGCAGTAAAAATTATTTTTACTTTTAATTGAACTTTTACTCAACAATTTTTCTTCATTTCCGGTGAAGATACTTATTTTTGCCCGATACATAAGTATATCAAAGAATTTTTATTCAGAATGCAATTTTCATCAGTCTTTATCTGTATAAACATCAAAGTTAATTTTAAGTGGATACGAATTGCTTTAAAATGTTTTTTGATCTTTTAATATGAGATGATTTACAAAGAACTTTAATATTAGAAGTTTCCTAATGTTATAATTCTTGTGTAAATTATAACTGCACTGGCTTACCTTGATTCGACAGATGACATGCAAGTTTATAGAATAGGGTAGTCGTAGTATAGTCAATATTAGATATTTTCAGTTTATTTTAGGCATTAATTTCTTCTTAGTTTTTTTTTGGGGGGGGGGGAACAAAATAGAAACAAGCATAATCTTACTGTGAGATTGCTTATAGCTTCGTCTACTTGTCGTATTCTGTTGAACCGTAAGAATAAGGTTGTCAATGATGTGAGTTTGTATACAACATCTGGAATCTGGAAGTAAAAAGAATTTATCAATGTAGCCCATGTAATGCTATAAACTACACTCTGTAAGTCATTTTGAATACTTTCAATATATTCGACTAGGTACACTAGTCAGTTTTATATTCTACCAGCAGCGCTACCCGATGCAAAAGTGCAAGATACTTCTAAAAGCTTCTATTTCTCTATCTCTATTTCTATCTTTTTTTCTGCCAAGATAAAAATTCTCTTGAACATACACACAACTATTTTCTTAAGGAGTTGATATTTTCTTTACAAAGAATATAGGATTATTGTCTAAAATTCTCCCTATATTAAAAACAACAAAAATATAAAAATCAGTATGATGTTCATACCATTGATAAAACAATCAAATTCCAAAAAAATCACAAATTGATCAAGTAGTTTTATTTTTAAATAAGAAAATCAAATTTTCTGAGTAACAGAAGAGTGGTTGTCTTATTCGTCATTTTGAAAACAATCTTAAAAAAGAACGGGGGGGGGGGGGGTCAACAATAAAAAAAAAAACTTGCAAGATTTTTGTTTTAATGGCTACAATTTCTCATTAATTGCTTAAAAATGATTTTCTTTATAAAAAGAAAAACTACTTGATCAATTTATGTGATTTTTGGAATATGATATTTTTTGTTGTAAAATTAAGTTAATTTTTAAATAAATAGTTATTAAAAAAAAATTCTGTTGTACTGGCTTCTTAAATCTACAAATTCCAAAACACATTTACATTGAGGAAAAATATCTAATAAAAAAAACAATAATTGTTTTTACTGTTGAAAAATTATGTAAAAGTTTAAATTATTGCTGTTACTAGTTAAAAATGTTCCTTTTTTTTCATTGTTGAAGAAAAGAAATAAAAACTAGATAAATTTCGTATACACATGTTTCATGTTTTTGTTGTTTTACCGTGAACAGGTTATACAGATTTCTTTATTTTTGTTGTATTGCCTAAAGAAGAATTCTAGACAAGAATGTAAACCATTATTAAAAAGATGAACTCAAATTTATTCAGTTCAAATGAATTTGGTTCATTTACAATTTCATTTAGTCTTGCAGTTAAAAATTCACTTTTAGTTTGTGAGCACATTTGGAGCAGATTGTCATAATAATTCATTGTTGTATCCAATAATATCAACTTATATATATATAAAGCACTTTGTGTGTGTGTGGGTCTGTTTCTTATGGATTCTGAAATGGCTGGGCCAATTTCTTTAAAATTTCACACAAGTGTACTTTGTGTATCCGGAGTTCTTTAATAAGACATTGGTGAATGTTTCGAAATGAATATTTCTGTTTAGGGTACAACTGAACTACGATACTTGACTTTTGCATTTTAAAATCTAATTAAAGCCATTATATGAAAATAATTTTATAAACTCAACAGTAGGTTCTCTACAGTGTAATGTAAACTACCATGTATTATAAACCAAGTCACTCCAGGGAGGAATATGGAGCTTCCTCCCAGTGTACTGTGGTGAATCTTTGACTAGAGCAGGCAATCAATCAATTTGATTGAAAAATGGGTGATTTCACCGATTTCGATGACAATAAAAATATTCGAAGTAAAGAACATTTGTTGATCCTCATTTAATCCCAAGCAATATCGGGTCTTCCTGCTAATAGATTTTTTAAGTTTTAAAATAGATATTTTAAAAATCTTGAAAATAGAATTTTAAATCAAATTTTCCTTAATTTCTTTTAAGCTTCAATTTCATCATTTTTAATCTAATTTCTAAAAAAATATTTCAAATCTATTTTAAAAAAATTTATTTAAAAAATAAAAATAAATGCACAACAATTTTTTTTCCAATGGCATCAATCAAGTATTACCATTATGGAAAATGTGCTAACAAAAATAAATAAAAATAGGAAGAAAAAATGTTTTTCAACTAACCTCATTTAATTTGTTGTGCCTGAGATCCAAGACTTTGAGTTGTGTTAATTTGACCAATGATTCTGGGAGGGTTGTCAGGCTATTCTCACTTAACGCCAGCGTTTGGAGATGGCTTAGACAGCCAATCTCTGTGGGGAGTGATAACAATCGGTTGCCATACAGGTAAAGCTCATTGAGCTGGCTCAGCTGAAAAAAAAATAAAAAAATAAAATAAATAAATATGTCCATATTAATTGCGACAATCTTAATTCAGGTAACGACCTCGAAACACGCGTGTACGTAGATTACTGTTTTAAAAATAAATAAATAAAAAAAATGTTATATACGTCCAAACAAATTAAAAGGGCGACTTTCTAAGTAAATAAAAAAAATGAGATTCGAGGTGGAGCCAATATTAACCATATGTATCGCTTGAAAAAACAACAATAACATAATCTTAATTCAAATATTGATATTTATGTAGGATCAAAACTAAGTAATTCACAGTTGTATTTTTAACGTTGCCTACTCTGAGGATTGAACCTTCAACTTCCAAAATAGTGCAACTTACAACTGTATCTTACGAAGTACTTTAACCACTACATCATCAGTCCTTGCGGACACTTAAAATACAATTGCAAATTAATTAGGACTTCTCAGTCATGATGAAACGAGAATGTGCTACTCCAGTAGATTAAATAGAGAATTCCATTTGAAATTCCATGCAGATTCCAAAGGTCGAGAGGAAGATTCCTGAGTTTGACAAGATACACCTGAAGAAGGTTAGATTGTGCGAATAACACTCAAGATGAGAAAAGTAGTCTTAAAGCTTCTTTCAGTGCAATTTGCAATGGAGGTATCTTCGGTCTCATGGCATGCCTTACTAAATTTAGATATATTTGATTCTTTTACCCCAATTTTCATACTTCGTTTTTCCTGCCATCAGAAAACGCTGGTGAAATGCTAGTTTTATGACTTTTTTTTTTTTTTGCACAAATGCTAGTAAATTTCATCAATGAAAAATATATTATTTCTCTCAGTATGAAGCAAATTAAATGAAAAATTAAGAAAATGAAAACAATATTCTCGAATAATTATTGGACAATTTTTACAAAACTTGAAGAAAATCAAAATTTAAATTAAAAAAAAAGAAAAAATCATTGTAAGGTAAGTTTCATGAATAAATATTTTTTTTTTTCTTTGAATAATGAAACAACTGATAGCAAAAGAAAAAAAAATCCTCAGCTCAGTGTTTCAACACCTTGTGATGTTCTCTATAAACTGCCCAAATAATTACAGTGTCTTTATACTGCATAGTACCCAAATTAGTGTTGGGACAATTAATCTGAATTAGAAATATTGGAACTTTTTGTGGCATCAGAATCTAAAAATTTAGTGACTATTTTCCGATGTTAAAAACAAATCATTGTTGTTTTTTTTTTTGTTTTTTTTTAAAACTTAATTTTCTTTTGCTGGTACTGCTAATAAAATAATACATATTTATTGATTTTAAACTATCGGAAAAACTAAATCTATATATCCCTACATGAGTGCATTTTTACATTTACAAAAATATATGATCATATTATGAGTTCTTAAGGTAATCCAAAAAGTAAAACGATAAAAACTATCTCCGTATATAATATTTTGATTGCAGAAATTCCCCTATGGATCAAAGTACCGTAGGTTTGCAACAACAGATGCCACATACAAATTTATTATTAGACTATTAGCCCCTATCTTATGTAACTTTAGAATGACATTTTAAATGCATTTAGTCATTATAATAAAATCTTACATTTCATCCTAGGAGCAACACCATCACAGAGGAAGTACTTCCTATTTTTCCCCTAAATATTAATCCTCCTACTGCCCTCAGTCAAGACCGGGAGGAAATATGCACATTTTACAGATATTGTGCTTGCACCCTTCGTAACTCGATCATAAATTCATAAACATAATCTTTCCATTTACCGATTCAAAAATAATAAATTCTCCCTTCTCAAATTCCACCCATTCTCATTGGCTGAGAACTGACAATTTGATTATTCCGGAATCTACCCCTTTCCTTCTGTATATATTCTTCCCAACTCTCCTCTCCCTCCAATTATTATTTCTCTTGCGTGTTTCTGTATCCGTGTGTTCGTTCTATCACAAAAAAAAAAAAAAAAAAAAAAAATTTCATCTACCTACTTTTCATTCTGCCTTTGCTTACATATTCAGATTGTTGTGAAACAACTACAGGAGATAAAGGATAGCCGTTACTATTATCCTTTATTAATTAACTTACAGATATTTTTCTATAATGAAAATAAAAAAGTTTGCCACACTAATTCCTTCTTAAAAAAGAAAAAAAAAATTGAATTTTGTCTTTTTTTTTGGTGGTAGTGGTGGGTTTCCATTTACATAAACTGAGCCACATAAACGTGTGGCCGGGTACAGCTAGTAGATAAATATTTAGTGATTTTTAAGAATCTGAATTGATAATTGTATTAGAATCAGGGAAAATTTTGGAATCGTCCCATCACTAACCCAAACGTTTAAATATGGTTTCTTTTATGATGAGACAAGAGAGTAAATCTATTTTAGTAGCAAACCATAAAAGACATAAGAATACCAGTTTGGCACCATTTTTATATAAGCCATATAAAGACATAATAATACCAACCCAGGATGAATAAAATTTATTGAAGGGAAGAGTTTTGCACCACTTTTATATCCCCTTTCAAAGATTTAAATCAAGAAATAATTATGTCAAACCACATGTCTTAATTCAATTTTTTTTCTTTTTTGTTTGTTAAATTTATCCTTAGCTGTAAGAATTTCTCATAGAAAAATATGGCCTTTTAAAAATACCTACCTCTTTTACAGAGCTTGGTATGACTGTAATCTGAAATAAAAAAAGAGAAAATAAAAATGGAAGAATTTATTCACAAGAGAATTGTAAACAGAATTTAGGCTAATTTAAAAATCTGTTAAGAAACCAGATATATTTTTTGCCAAATAATTTTTTTTTTTTTTTTTTAAATTCCAAATTTTTGGCTCCATGAGCCTTCTTCAGGATGATACAGACAATTTATTTTATTGAGATGTTGCAGCATAGCTGAAAAATCACTTTTTTTTTTTTTAATATAAAAGAAACTTTTTTTTTAATGTCTGATACACGTGTACAAATATCAAGATCAATTTTAGAAGTATCGGTATAATTAGCAATTTGAAAATCTGTAGTAGTGCAGAGCTAGTTAGTAATTCCAGAATTTCCTTAATTCATTCTATCAACTCTTAATGCTTGCAATCACGCTAACACCAGCTCCCCCCTGTGCTCCAGCACAACTTCTGAACTTAAAGGAATAAAAACAAAAAGTTGATATAATTTTCTGATTTTTCTTCCATTTACCTTATAGAATCTCACTTGCTTAAGTTTCTTAAAAATGACCAACTGATCAAAATCATATTTGATGAAATATATTTGAATGAACAAATGTTGCTGCACTACAAAATATATATATATATATATATATATATATATATATTTGAAATTGGTATATTTAGGCAGCATTTTTTTATTCAAGCAAATATTAAATACAATGGAGACACTTTGCTTTATGATTCTTTTTTAATTTTTCAATTTTCCATATAATCTTTTTTGTATCAAAATCAAAATTATTAATAAAAGTTCCATAGTTGTTGCTGTCATGAGGCCTTTTGATTCGTCCACAAATCATCATCATCAGGTGTTTAAGTAAAATGAGAATTTAAAGGGAAAACTAAAACGTAAACGGCGATAAGTTAACATATAATTCAATAATTTTAGTGTAATAGCCATAATTACCAAGAACAAGGTAAGCCATTATTACAATAAAAATAAAATGACAAAATAAAAATTTCCCAACATGTTTCCAGTTCAATATCAAACAATTTTTGACACCCATGCTCTACAATACCATTGGTGACTATTTATTGAAGTGCAAAGTTTGAGGAGGGTTTTTCTGTTTTGCACAGGGTATGTTCAAGAAATCATCTCAAGATTCTTAGAGCAGTTGCCATTAATGGGTGTCAACTATCCTTGTGTAAACAGGGGTACACTCACAATTGAGAGCTTACGGGTATATGTTGAAATACCTACTCATTTTTTTTTTTTTTTTTTTTTTTTGCTATTCATTAAAAAGAAAAAAAAAAACTACATTCAGAAATCTTTTTCATTCACTGCTTTTATGTGTGATTTCAACTCCTTTATATTGGTTACGACTACATCGACACGGGTCGTTTGAAAGATGTTTTAGTGGAAATAAGTTTCTTCTTCTATTCAATAATTTATATTTTTTCTTTTATGGTTGCTAAAAGAAAGAAAACAAAAAAAAGTTTTTTTTTTGTTTTTTTAAATCTGAAGAAATAAATTATTTGCCCCCCCCCCCCTTTATTTTATTGTTTAGTAAAAAAAAAAAAAAAAATTTACTTCTTTCTTGGTAATTATGTCTACTTTACCAATATTATTGAACTGCATGCTACATTCCTGTACTTACAAAATTTATCGATTTATAAATTCAAATTGTGAAAATAATCTAATAACAAGAAATACTGAAGATACTCACTTGAGACTTGCTGAGATCTAACCGTTTGGCACCTTCTTCTTTGCATTTATTAAATTCTTTACTTACATCCTGTTAGATAAAAAGACGATTTAAAAAAGTTTAAACATTTTTTTATTTTCAGTCATTTCCAATGGATAAAAAAAAAAAACAAAAAAAAAAACACACACACACACACTAGAATTTCCAGAATATGAGAGATGATATAATTATTGCTACAGTCAAACAATGTTGCAGCTCATACAAGCCATGAAAGCCAAAAGTTCAAGACTCGAGCTTTGGCCTCATTTGGGCTTATCAGTTGAACATATCCGAACTCTGAATTTGAATCCTGAATTCAGATGTGTTCAACTGAGGAGTTCAAATGAGGGAGAAACTCGAGTTTTTGACTTCCACTTGTTGGCGTTCATGGCTTGTGTGAGCTGCGACATTGACTGACTGGATATATTATGAATCCTATGACGCCTAACAATTTCCATTCATTTTCACCAGCTTTCATTCTTTTTATTCTGGGGGGGGGGGCACAAAACAAATAACTTTGGAACTATTTGTTGTTACCAAGCAAAATATTAACTGTCTCTGATGAGTTGTCTGGTGTCCGTACACTATTCAATAAAACACGTGTAAGACAAAATACAATATTATAAGAGAAAAAATATAAATATAAAATATGTTTTAGGAAAATCTGCATTTTGTGATTATATTTTACTCTTTCTATATAAGAATCCTTTTTTAATTAGAAGCGCTACGCTTGTTTAATATAACAACGGAGCATATATAAATGAATAACAATATAGCTATATTCCAAGATCCATGGCTTTATTTATCTTAAGATGTTTTATATACAGTGTATCACAAAAGTGAGTACACCCCCCACATTTCTGCAGATATTTATGTATATTTCTTGATGGGACAACACTGACAAAATGACATAATGAAAATAGTCTGTGTGCAGTTTATATAAGAGAGTTATTTTCAGGGGAAAATAAATTAACTCAAAATATAACCATTAAAAGCACCTGCCAACAAACGTGAGTACACCCCCCTTAAAGAATATTGTTAATATTAACATATAGTATGTCAATATTTTGTGTGGCCACCATCATTATCCAGAACTTCCTTTACTTTCTTGGGCATGAAGTTTACCAGAGCTTCACAGGTAGTCACTGGAATGCTCTTCCACTCCTCTATGACGACGTTGCTAGGCTGGTGAATATTTGAGACTTTGCGTATCTCCACCTTCTGCTTGAGGATCCTCCAAAGATGTTTTACGGGGGTTCAAGTCTGGAGAGATGCTTGGCCAGTCCATCACCTTTACCCTCAGCCTCTTCAGTAAATGGTCCTGGATATGACCTTACTATATCCAATGGTGAGGCTCCAGCTTGCAGGTTTTGGGGAGTGTGAAGCTACCCTTTAATTGCCATTGCTCCAAGGTCCACTGTGACCCAGAGTGGTAGTACCTGTTAGGATTCCAACTATGGGTTAAATAGAAACCGACTTGAAAAAAAATATATATTCTATTAAAAAATTTTCTTCAAAATAACTGGATTCGGCATTAAATAACCCGAAAAGGATTGATATACCGTAAAACAAAAACAACCAAACATCCAACCATCTTCAGTAAAGCAGTGGTCACCTTGGAGGTGTGTTTAGAGTCATTGTCAAGCTGGAAAATTGCCCTACGACTTGGTTTCCAGAGGGAGGGAATCATGCTTTCTTGTAGTATTTCACAGTACATGTTTCCCTCAATGAAATTTAACTCTCCAACACCTGCAGCACTTATGCAGCCCCAGACCATGAGATTCCCACCACCATGCTTGAGTGTAGGCATGACACACTTATCTTTGTACTCCTCATCTGGTCTCCGCCATACATACTTGAAGCCATCAGAACCAAACAAATTAATCTTCATCTCATCACCTTATACTGATGTTTCAAAGAAAACCATTTGGATGGGACACTCAGTATGTGCACTCAGCTTATTTGGACGACCTATCAGAAGACTGTTCTGAGTGGATCCTGCTTTTTTTAAAACATAGGGTGATTTTAGCCACTGTGCTACAGCTCAGTTCTCAGGTGTTGGCAATCTTCTTGTAGCCTTGGCCATCTTCATGTAGTGCAACAATACGTTTTTTAAGATCCACTGAGAGTTCTTTGCCATGTGGTGCTATGTTGGAACTTTCAGTGACCAGTATGAGAGAGAGTGAGAGCGGCACAACGAATTTGAACACACCTATGCACACAGGCCTAGTAACACTGAGTCACATGACATTTTGAAGGGAAAATGACAAGCAGTACTCAATTTGGACATTTAGGGCCAGAATTTCTTAGGGGTGCACTTACTTTTATTGGCAGGTCTTTATCTTTGAATGATTTTGAGGGGAAAATAAATTGTTATATAAACTGCACACAGATTTTGTTAGTATTGTCGCATGAAGAGATATACTTAAGTATCTGCAGAAATGTGAAGAGTGTACTCACTTTTGTGATACACTGTATATAAACATTTCCTTAAGACATTGCAATATAAAAAAAGAATATGCATAAACAAAAGAAAAGCAGTAGATAGATTTTGTGTCATAATGTTACTCTCAAATAGAAATCATGTTTTACCCCACCCCATATTTCCATAAACTAATTTTAATGAAATACAGATAATAAAATACAAGTTAAAATATCTGTACCATATAGAAAATTATTAGGCTTATTTTATTTTTTTATTTCAGAGGAAATAACTAGAAAAATAAAAAGTACTGTACTATTGATGTAAATAAAGCCAAATAGACCAGAGTTCAAAAATCCTTAGAAAGTCAAATTAAATTGTAAATCGAGGAATCTTACCACAAAATTGACACTTCAATTGACAAGTAAAAAAGATAGTGTAGATATTTCAAATATTAAATATTAAAAATTATGGATATGAAGAAAGTTACAAAGGGGAGATAAATAATCTGAAAAGGGGTTCCAGTTAGATTGTTCTGTTGATTGGGTAGACCTCGCGTTATAAGTTTCTGTGTGCACACATTATATATAGTATATTTATACAAAAATTATTAGCTACATATGTGCATAGATGTTTCTGCTGTGACCTTTTTCAGAGAAAAAGTATTATGAAGCCGAGTTTTGTTTGTATAAATAAATATGCTTTAATTATGCTGTTCATCAAGCAATTTCTGAGGAGTTTCAGTGGATTTACATCCAGAAAACTACACATCATATGGAAGAGTATAAAAAGGCAATGCAAAGAATCAGCTGTTGTATTGGCGTGACGTATGAACAAAAGAAAGGACATTTGTTTTGTTATTGTATTTAACTTTGTATATCCATTTATTTTTCAAGACAATCACAATAAAAATCAGTAAATATGAACTTATTGTTTAATATAACTGGGATGATGGAGGTCTTAATATTTACAGAATATCATCTCTTTTTCAAAAGAAAAGATGACCAAAGAATGTCCTTAAAAAAGAAAAACAAGGAAATTCTTTGATCCCTTTTCTTTTGAAAAAGAGATAATATTCTCTAAATATTAAGACCTTCACCATCTCAGTTATATCAAACAGTAAGTTCATATTTACTGATTTGTATTGTTGGTTGGTTGTTTTGTTTTACGGCATATCAACCCTTTTCGGTTATTTAATGCCGACTCCTTTGGGGGGAATAAAACCTTCAGGTTCTTACAGATTTCTTCAGATTTTTTACTTATGTTGCTTGATTTGGTCCTAGTCTTCAGAATTAATTCATATTGAGGGGTGATTTGTATTGTGATTGCCTTGAAAAATAAATGGATATACAAAGTTAAAACAAATAAAACCTGAATGGATTGGGGGGATTAATTCAAAGAATAAAATTTTAAAAATATTTCATGCCTGCATTTCAGACGATTGAATTCTGTTGGTAAAAAGAAATCTGACAAGGTTCTTCTGGCAAGGATGTCACTGGCCAAATTTAGTAAGCAAGCAACTTTCCCTGAAGTAGGAAGTTTCATGGGAATATCAATGCATGTATATCCTGGTCAGGGGAGATGACGCCGTTAGGTTTTTACAGGGAGGTATAAACATCCTCTTACATACAGCACCTGGTATTCCCAAATGGTCACCCATCTTGTATTTGCCAGGCCCAACATTGCTTAACTTCGATAATCTAACAAAAACTGGTGTGTCAACGTGATTATGTTGTATATACGGCATCTATACTTTTTCTTTACTATTATTTGTCATTAACAATAGCCTCCCTCTCGTTGCTCATAAAATTTGTACACGGGATTATTAAAGCTACTCGGACTCCTTCATTTACTTTTATTTTAGATTAATGTTTCAAGTAGACAAGTTTGGTAAAGTGATAGCAAGATGACAGTACTAGTTAGTTCATGGCAAAGTTCCAGGAGTTCTAAAAACTGAGATCCAGTTTTTGTGCCCGCCACCCATCACAATCAGGAGTTTCTCTCACGTAACTCAAATTAACCAGTCAAATGATAATCTGAAAACAAACCATTTGAAATTGCAAAGGAGGAGGAGTATGTTGCCACATGGATTTAGGGTTAGTGTAGTGTAGTCTTTTTTTCTGTCAAGTTCTTTTAATTTTTTTTAAAGTGGATAATGAAAAGTCCGAAATTAAAATGAATTTCTCAACATGAGAAGCCATGGTCCCTACTAG
The DNA here is from genome assembly GCF_053919585.1 of Euprymna scolopes. Taxonomy (NCBI): domain Eukaryota; kingdom Metazoa; phylum Mollusca; class Cephalopoda; order Sepiida; family Sepiolidae; genus Euprymna; species Euprymna scolopes. Next base: position 38,242,886 of record NC_136486.1, on the reverse strand, counting down.
TTTCCCAACCTCATGAGCTAGAATATTCACTCATAATTGGTGTGAAAAAGTAGAATCTTATTTTATTTATTTCATTTTTTTTTTTTTTTTTTTGTGTGTGATTTAGCGAAGAATGTTTATCTACAATACCTTTTGTTTTTCATATTGAAAGTATCAACCGATGTGTTTTACATGAAACAGGACAGCATTCATTGATGAAACATAAATCTTCTACTCTTTACCTCTGAATCATTTGAAATATAGCAAAATTAACATTTTCAGAGAAGGGGAGAGGAAGCAAAGGGAAGTGAAACAAGGCAAGAAAAAATGTGATGGAGGAAAAAAACAAAATTAAAATTGAGCCAAATGGGGAAAAATAAGGAAGTAAAGCTCTAGTGATTTGTAAAATGTATAGTTCTGCGGCATGGTGCTATTCAAAAGACTTCTGCGGCATGGTGCTATTCAAAAGATTTCTGCGGCATGGTGCTATTCAAAAGACTTCTGCGACATGGTGCTATTCAAAAGACTTCTGCGACATGGTGCTATTCAAAAGACTTCTGCGACATGGTGCTATTCAAAAGACTTCTGCGACATGGTGCTATTTTCACTCATTCAATTTCTCACTTTATCATCTTTCCAACATATTTACGCACGTTTAGCTTACTGTCACTTATTTAAATTCATATTTTATTAAAGAAAAATTGTGAAAATTGGGACTTACCAAATCCGCTTTCACTGATGGTCGTTTGGATGGAACTGTAGGTTTAGCTCCTTTCTGACCAGGGGTTGTTACAGTCACCTGACGTGGGCGAGTAGGATCACCAGCTAAAGAAGAAGAGCTGCCTTTTTTCTCCTGCGGAAAAGAAAAAAAAAATAACATTGATTAAATGTTTCAATATAACATACACTATATAAAAACTGTGTGATACTTACACACAATAAGGACTGTGCTATCATCAGAATTTTGGAGGTAGTTTACATAAAATGCTAGTTTACATAAAAAGATGCTAAACGTAAGGTACATGATTTTTTTTTATATAAAGTTGGCCAATTTTTTTTTTTTTTATAAAAAATGCATTTCTGTTATTCAGAAAATAATTCAATGGAAAATTAGTGTAAAAAAATAAAAATATTCTTTTTGTGGTTATGAAGAAATTACTATCAATTATTGGACAATTTTTACGAAACTTCAATAAAAAAAAAATAAAAATAAAAAATCAATGTATTATTTGGATTCTTCAGACTACTGTTCTCATCTTGAGTCATTTTTACATTGATGTAACATTTTAACCTTCTTCAGGTGTATTCTGTCGAACTCGAGGGTGGGGAGGATACAATTGTGAATTACTTAGGACCTCTATCCAGTTATGGCTGATGGAATGATAGCATACTAACCCTGTGAAGTAAATAAAGGGTTCCATTCAAAATCCTGTCTTTGACGATATACACCTGAAGAAGGTTGGATGTTACATTGAAACATTGTAAAAATAGCATTAAGGATGAGAATAGTAGTCTGAAGAATCCAAATAATACGAATAACCAAACCTCATCTCAAGAATTCAGAAACGTAAAAAAAGCAATACTCATTGTAAAGTAAGTTTCATAAATAAACATTTAATTTTTTAATAAGAAACTGGTAGCAAACAAAAAATTTTTATGATTTTTTTTTTCAAATCAAGATAAATATTCAATTCTTTTTTTTTTTTCTTTTTTTTTTTTAAATAAACCAATGATAGCAAATAATGTTCTCTTAAATGACATTGACTGCTGCGATTTCATTGGCTCAGCATTTTGGCACCTTCTAGCATTATATATAAACTGTACGGAAAATTCTGATGGTAGAATGGTCCTTATTTTCCATAAGTACCAACTTTGTTGTGGTCAGGTTGCAAATTGACAAAGTTTTATCCTTATAAAATATAAATACTTAAAAAAAATTATATCAAATAAAAAATTACTTGAGAATAAGATATTTGAAATAATCTGCCCATACAGAAGTTTTTTTTAAAAAGATCAATCAACTCAGTGGAGATATAAATTCAGTATAAATACTTTTGATTAGAAAATGCACTACCGACCAAAGATCTTGGAGAATTTATTTCGGAAATCTTTCACCATCCTGCATATTGTCTTGACCTAGTTCTTTTGGATTATCACTTATTTCGAGGATTAAAAAACCATTTAGAAGGTTCACAAAGCTATTGAACACTAGTTATATTCCGATTTCACATCAAAACCTAATGAATTTTACAAGAGACACTTACAAGCCCATTGACAGATGGAATCAAGTTATAGAGATTGTTATGAATAAAAATTTTCAAAAATCTGTTTTCCAAAATGAAATTTTAAAATCAGAAACTTTTTTTGCACTAACCTACTATTATTCAATTCATATACAACCACTAAGAAATGATGAGGCTTAAAAAAACAAAAAAAACTCATCTGTTTAATGATTACTCTTATAAGATACTCTTCATCCCAACTAACAAAAGCCGAAGAAAAAACCCAGCAAAATAGAAACACCTTCCATGGTCCATCTACCCTGCATAAGACGGCTTTTGCAAAAGATTCAGAAACTATGTGGTCAAAAATGATTCTACAGACTTTTCATCTGAGCATAGCCACCTATGGAGGAGGAGGAGGAGGAGGAGGAGGATATAATGATCGAAAACTGTATATAATTTATTCCTTGTAATTATGGGTAGGTTTACAAGGGTGAAGTATGCTGCCCTCCTGAAAGTAAGAGATGCCCTCCTGAAAGTAAGAATATCAGAAAGCAATACTTCAAGAGACAGAAAAGTCTTCTTGCTTTTTTTCAATTTTATCATTTTGTTCTAGCAGACATTCACCCACTGCCTCAAACATTCCAACCGAGAGATCTCTCTAAGATTCTAACCGTTCCTTTAAGAGAAATTGTTTGTGTCTATGTTGCACTGGGTTTTATGGGTGTATTTTCTAGGTAGATATTGAAATTCTTTTTCAGGAATCCAGTTGCTCCTATAATTACTGGAACAATAGAGACCTTTCTAAGATTCCACTTTTTTTTTCATTATCTTCTCAGCTTTGTTGAATCCAGCATCATTGGGACACTAACTTCCACTAAGGTTGCTTCTTTCTCCTTGTCCCACCTCACTATGTCAAGTTTAATAGCTCGGTTTTCTAGGTACACAGCTGTGGGAATTGCGTAGTCATAGTGAATGGTATATTACTTATTTCCAACTGTTCTTTCTGGTATATGTTCCCAGAACTGCTATGTTCAAAATTCAACTTTGTATAGATGGTCAAGTGGAGATATTTATGCACTCCATTGTACAGTAGCCATCCCCCCCCCAGCAGGTACAGCCTATCATGTGTGTAAGGAAAAGAGAAGCCATTGTATCTTGTGAGATAAAGAGATAATAGACAGCATCATTGTATCATGAGGAAGCTGACAAAACAGCTCACATGCCAATCTCATCAGCAGGACAAGTACAGAAATAAATCAAGGTCATTCCTATAACAGGCCAGGCAATCATGTCTTATTGGCAACACCGAATTTTCTTAGATAATTGATATCAATAAAAACGGATGGAAAACTTCCTTTTGGATTCGTCGGAATACTGTTTTCATCTTGCAGGGCTCTACGGACAAACTTATCTTTAGTTGACCTTTGACAACTAAATATTTTCGTTTACTAGCAAAATAGAAAAGTTACTAGCCAAACCCATATGATTTTTAGAATATGACATCTTAGTTTTGTGACAAGTATGTACATCATAAAGATTTTTCTGTGTGTGTGTGTGTTTTTTTTATAAGTGTAATTCTAAATATACAACAAATTTTATATTGATAGTTGAAGGTATAAATATTCTAAGTACTTCAGATATTTTTTTAAACAGCCTTTGTTTAAAAAAAAAAAAAAATAAAAATATATATATATATATATATATATATATATATATATATATATATATATATATATATTTTTTTTTTTTTTTTTTTTTTTTTTTTTTACAAAGGCATCACCACATTATCAAGGCCCAGAGGCCACTCAAGGATAAGGGTTAAAGAGTGTACAGTAGAAGTTGGTCAATATAGTAATCATTAGTAATGAAAATTTGGTAAATTTAATAACTTATATGGAACGGCTCATCAAGAACTTATTTACTTTAGACTTGAACAAAACCATATTGTAGTCAGCCGGAAAGCAGGAAAACGGAAGACAATTCCACAGGCGTGCAGTTCTAAGAAAGAAGCTTTGTTCATGGAATCTACGTTTAGGTTTAGGCACAGATAAAGAGTGGGGGAAATTATTGATAGTGTTTACAGCTAGACGAGTGTTTCTTGTGAAAGTTTGGCGAGGGGGGACCATAGATATATATATATATTGTTCTATTAAACTTTTGTTGTTTAAATAATTTAACTTTGTTCGTTTTATATATAAAAAAAAAAGTTGAAAAGATATTTTTCATTCAGTAGTGAGCTTTGGAAGATTGTCGGTGAAAGAAATACAATCGCCAAAAGATAAGCGTTTCATTATTTCTAGTCACCACTTTGAAAAATCACTCTCAAATGTGACTGTTTCACTCCCAAGAAGTCCTAAATAATTCACAATTGTATTTTGAGTGCTGACAAAGTACACCTAGATTTCCGATGGTTTCCATCTCTTGATAACCTTTGCAAATGACTTTGCATAATCCCAACAACCTCTTACCGTTGATTTCTCATGAGTTCAACAAAATACACCTGAAGAAGGTTGGAGGTTACAAGAACTGAAACATTGTGAAATTAACACTCAAGATGAGAGCAGTAATCCAGAAAATCCAAATACTATGAATAAATCAATCCTCATCTCAAAAATTCAGAAACATAGTTGAATATTTTTATGCATTTTACATACTAAATAACTACAATGAGTGAATTGATAAATTTGGCAATTATTGGCAAATTCTTATAATTTAAGAAACAGCTAACTTTGAATAAACAACACTTAATATGAAAAAAAAAATTAAAAAATTAAAAATTATGATATGGAACTTTCATAAGATATATAAAATTAATTAGCAAATTTGGCTCCAAAAATTAAAGCAGCATGAACAACTGCTTTAAGTTTTTTAATTAATAAGACTTTTTTTAAAATCAAATTTATCTTCAACTTTTCATAATGTAATCACAAACTTATAATCCCAAAATAATTTGATATAAATGCAGAATCGCAGCTGAAATAACATTGGATGAATGAGAATCCCCTTTCAAAATAAAGATTTTCTCAGACAAATAGGAGTAAAAATGTTAGCAGCTAAAAAGATTTGTTCATTAACTGGAGATCCTGCCTCTAGTATATATAAAAAAAAAAAACCCAAATGTTCAAATCTCTCTACCTGTTATAGACATGTTTTTGACACAGCAAATTTTTATGGACATTAGATCGCTTGTTTGTTTTGTTGGATTTTACAGCATGTCAACCCTTTGGGTAATTTTATGCCGATTGTCTATGAGTTTAGGAAGCCTTTACTCCCTTCTCTAGCTGACATATGAATTTGAAAGTTTTTGATAAAGGCTACTTTTTTTAAGGTATGAAAGTATGGTGTGTGGGTTTGTTTTTCTCGAATAGATCTTTAATGTTTTTTCTTCTTTATATAAACTATTGCTCGTTGTTATAAAGTCAGTGCACTTAAGTAGAATGTGTTTACTTGTGAGTGGAGTTTGACATGGTATACAAATGGCTTGATTTTCTTTTCTCAAAAGATACAAGTGAGTTAAATGAGTATGTCGCATTTTTACTCTTGCTAGTGTGACTTGTTTTGTTTAGTTTGGTGTTTTGTTCCTACTTTTTAATTTTTGGTGTTATTTCATATAATTTATTGTTGGGAAATTTATTCCGGTAAGTTTTCCATTTTTTCATTGTGTTTGTACTGATATGTTTTTTTTTTTTTAGATCTGAGTAAGGGATTTTAAAATTTGAATCAGTTTGTAGAATGAAAACAAGTATTGACCAACGGAGGACATTCCTTATGATAATGGACAACAGCCGTATTCCTCAATTTCCTGTGGCACAATGCACACATCAAACACAAACTTGAATTATGAAGACTATGTGATTGGCCTAATGCATACTGTAGCAGACTATGGGATTGATTATAAAGAGTTTGAATAATGTTTAACCCATTCAGTCTGGTTGTATCAAAATATTTTTACTATACATTTGAAGTTTCGTGTAATGACTAAAATGGGTTAGAATACACAAGTTGAAAGGAAAAAATTGATTTTATTTAGAAAGCGAAATATTGACTCTTATTAATAGGACACTAAGTACATGTGATATATTTTAGAAATAAAGAGGCTATACATTCAAGATAACATTTACACATAATAAGAGGCAAAGCGGTATACACAAAGTTGCATTGCACTTTCAGCAATAAATTAGTGACTTACTATTGCATGACTTATTCATTCATACATCACTGAACAAATAAAATTTGAGCTAATTTCACAAATTTTAAGAGGGTTTTAACAATTCTCAGAGAGAAGTTGATGAATATAGACAAATTTTATTCTTTCTTCAGATAAATTATGCAGTAAGCATTAATATTATATCAAATCTTATAGATTTTAAAAATAAATTATTTGATGTCCTATTTATAGGACAGGGTAACATGATGGGTTAATTTATGAACTAAAATAAGTGGAAAAAATATGAACCCATAACCAGTGTTATAGATAAAACACTGACATGTGTTCAACTAATTATATACAATGTTTCAACATTAAATCCCCCCCCCCGAAACAACCCAAATTAATTATTTAAAAAAAAATCCCTTTCAGAATGAGATTTTCTTGAAGAAAAAATATATGTACTGACTGACTGGTAATTGTTGTACCTCCAATAAGAGACCCCAAATGTTAGATCTCTTGATCTGATATAGGGATGGATTTGAGATGAACACAATATGGAAGCCTCTAGCAAAGTAAAAACTTTAATAGTAGTAGGAATCTGAAACGAAAATTTTATTTTCATTATATCTAAAAACTTCTGTGTACTGATAGATTTTTGCAAAATAAACAATACCAAATTTATGAGATCTTGCTATTGGACCAGGAGGAAATTTTAAGTGCTCAACTAAAAATGCAAGCTTTGAACAAGTGAAAAATTCTTACAAATGTAATGTTATTTTGTGGTATATGAAAATCAAATTAGAATGGAAACAACTAGGAGATTAAGTTAGCTTAAAATTTAAACATTGGGTAAAATCTCATTACCTATAAATTTTTTTAAAGTACAATAAATGACAATGGCACAACTTTCACTGTTCTTGTAAGATTTAATTCAACAGCTAACACATTGAATCTTCTTCATATGATTCAATGTGAACATGTGCTGTGCAGCATATGGCGAACGTTGCTTGGCCAGAGGAAGAGGGGGAGTGCAGAAGGTAGAAAATGTCTGATCAGCCAAGACCACCCAAAAATATATCCTCTTTGTTTGGAAAAGTGGAGACAATCTTAGATGTCATCTTCAGTAGATGTCAAATAGCCAAACCAGCAATGGCGAAGAGATCTCAGGAAAATAGAAATAAAAGGTGGTTATAGCCATCCTCCCACCACCAAAAAAAAGAAAGAGTTGAATGTTTAGAGAGCAGGACAGTTTATTTTTGAGAGAGCTATAAATCAGTTTGGCAGCTTCTTCAACCAGGTTAAGTCCCTTTGGAGCTCTCCTCCAAGAGACTTTGTTAATGAGGCTTGGGTGCCTCAGTCTTCTCAAACAAAGATTCAATGCTGCAAGTCTGTCATTCACCTAATCAGACGGGTACCACTTGTAAATTCATAAAAATAAATATCTATTATTTGCTTATAAACTGAACTTCTGGCTTTGCTTGGTGTGAGGATTCTTCACAGCAGCGCTAACTGGATCAACAGGCAACCTTAGTCTGGAATGCGTGGATTGGTTCAGTTGTTTTTGTTTTACAGCATATCAACCCTTTTTTAGGTTATTTAATGCCAAATCCAGTTATTTTGAAGAAAATTTTTTTAATAGAATATATTTTTTTTTACAAGTCGGTTTCTATTTAACCCATAGTTGGGACCCTAACAGGTACTACTACTCCAGGTCAGTGGACCTGGAAGCAATGGCAATTAAAGGGTAGCTCCACACTCCCCAAAGCCCGCAAACTGGGGCCTCACCATTGGATGTAGTTTATGATCATATCCAGGACTGAGGAACGTGTAGAAGATGATCACGTTTAGTGAATGCACATGATGCAGTGAGAGAACATGTGCATATTTACACTAGTACAGTAGATAAAGTTAGACTCCACTCACTGAAGTTTTCACTTGGATTTATATATTAAAAAAAAAAAAAACAAACAAACAAAGCTTTATATTAAGTTCACCATATTGATGAGTGGCTCTTTTTCTTTAAGGTGGGATAGAGATACACAATATCGTGTGCATAAAGTTGAAAAGCATTTATAAAGAGAAAAGATTAAATTTTGTTTTGATTTAAAGTTTATCAAAATAACCTTAAAAAAAAATATAATAAAAGTGAAGCATGCATGGTCCCCCGTGAGTGCATAATGAACGAGGCATAAAAAAATGACTAAGTTGAGCATTTGCCCCACCCCCATTTAGCCCCCAAAATCCCCAGGGGACGTCAAATCCTGATGAAAAATGAACAAACGGTGCAGTTTTAGGCCTAAACATATGTAAATTTGAGTCCTGCACCATGCAAAAAAAGCAATGACTAAGTCCATCCCCACCCGCATTTGGCCCCAAAAGTTCCCAAGGCCTTAACATATTTAAATTTGAGTTCATCACCATGCAAAACTGCTAAATAGACGGACACAAAATTTTGGACAAATATGGTAAAATAGTTTTAAAAATGGAGTGTTTTTATTAGCCCTAAAAGAGCCCCTAGGGCACACCCAAGAATTATTGCGAAGTATAAACAAACAAAATTATACAGAAATCAATTAGTTACAACTTTTCAGAAAGTTTTATAAAAATCTAAGGCATCAATTTTTTTTTAATAAGCACAAAAGTTATAATTTTAGTCATTTTAACTCGAAAGGCACCCCCAATCCGTTCTGTTACTATTTTACTTATATCATGTTTAATGTTTGTTTAAAATTTCAAAAAATTCCAAGGTGTAGTTATTGAGAAAAGTATGGACAGATGAACGGATGAGGGTGAATTTACAAGTCCCTCCTTTTGTCGGGGAATCAAGAAAAAAAAAAAAAAAAAAAAAAAAAAGATAAATGAAAGTTGAAATCAAAGGGAATTTACACTATATATTTATCTATTAATAAGGTTATTAATAGTTGCAAAACTTTCACTCCAACCTGTCTCAAAAACACATGGCTGCAAGAGGTAGAGCATGTTATCTTGAGATTTTAAGTTCAATTATGAGCAAAGGCAGCAAGGTTAACTGAAAAGTGGAATGTGCAGATCTCTGAAAAATTCTATGACAGTTCTAAAATTTAACACAAGTACCTTGAAGAAGGTTAGAGGATGAAACAGTCAAAACGTTGTGATAAAAACAACTTGGGTTAGGAAAGCAGTTCAAAATTAATTTATTTCATGTACTAATGAGTAGAGCTCTGACAACAGAATATTCTTATCATTGTTTGGACTTGAGTATACATCTGACACAGTTAATCAACCGAAAACCACATCTAAGCATCTAAGATATCAACAGATATATACTCGAGAGTCAAAACAATGAAAATATTCTGTTGCCATAGCCCTACTAATGAGTCACCACTTACCAAGACCCATAGGTCATTCGAGAATAAAAGTTAAGGAGTTTGTCAAGAGAACAGTGAAGGAAGGTGAAGATTAAATCTGAAAGTATTTTTCTTTTGTAGTTTTTATATCTCTCTCTCACTATATATATATCTATATATATATATATATATATATATATATATATATATATATAATAGAAATCGCTTCAGACAAAGCATGAAGCCAGTTGATGTAAGGAGCTTAAAAAATACTTTAAAGTCCAAAATCAACCAATGATAAGTGCTAGGATAGATAGATAGATAGATAGATTCTGACCCAGAAAACAGCAATTCTTTCTTCTTTGTCAGAAACATTGATCATGGAATATGAAGCCTAAAGCACAACATAAGAGAAGCGAATGTTATGAGGCTGTTGAACTAATCCCCCCCCCACAAAAAAAACTTTTAATCTTTGATTACATGAGGATTTGCTAAGCATTTCAAATCTAGAAATAATTATTTTAAATGTTTCCAAATTCGTTTTGAACTTCAGAGGGTGATAAAGTCATTTTTTCAATGCCACTTTGGCTTACGTGTCATGAATTTACTTTGGTTTCATATCTATACTTTGTTATGCGATCTACACCTCATTTTGCCATCAACACGGTACAAGAGAAAGGAAAACACTTTTACTAATTGGTTTTGAAATAATGTGTGGTTACCAAGCCTAGAACCCTTATGTTCAAAGAAGAGACCAAGCGACACTTCAGCCAATTATGTTTCTGAATTTATGAGATGAAGACTGATAATTCGTACCATTTGAATCATTTGAACTACTTCAGGTGCATCTTGCATACCAGGTTCGATAAGATACACCTAAAAAAGGTCGGAGGTTACATCGGCTGAAACGTTGTGAAAATAACACTCAAAATGAGAACGGTAGTCTGAATAATCCAAATAATGCCAACTTAAGCCAATCATTGACTCAGAAGTCACTGAAAGCTCAATAATTTGCTGACAAATGGAGAGCATATACTAATCTAAACAATTTTTGTCATTTTCCATAAATCAGTAAAATTTTGCTAATACAAACACAGAAGCACATACGCAAAGAATTGAAAGATCATGACTTGATGCAAAAAAAAAAAAGAAAAAAAAAAAGGGTTCTCCTGTAGGAGACGTCTCCCTGAATTACTTTCCCTTTTTCTCACTCACATGCCTCTATTCTGAATTCGTAGCAGCAGGCTGATATCAAACATTTTTTCTACCAAAACTGTTTTTAATGGGTTTTTTTGTTCTTTTTAATGCTAAACACTGAAATTTTTGCAAGTATTTTCAAGTTAAATTCAGTTTTTTAGGATATTTTTGTTTATTAAATTATTAGGTACCGTAATTTGCTAGAATAACTTTTTAAATTTAGTAATCAAGTTTAAAAAAAAAAAAGTAGAATTTTTACTTGATTAAATAATTCAAAATAAGAAAATTATTGTTTTAATTTAATTTTATTCTGCAATAATTTATATCAGTTTGAAGTATGCTAAACAACAAAAAAACAAAAAACATTGTTAATGACAAAAAAAAAGAAAAAAAGTCTACTGATATCGACCTGCTACTACAAATTTGGTATAGGAGCCTGTAAGCAAGAAAAAGCAAAAGTTGTTCAGAAAGACATCTCCTACAGGAGAACAAAAAAATGGGAATCACACAGCAGCGAAAATATCACCTGTATGGTGGTGTAGATACTTTTCTTTGTAGATAACAAGTCGTAGTACCATTTTTTTCCAACTATTAACAAAAGGATTAAAATGTCTGAAGAAAATGCATTCTTGTAGATTTAATTTTGTAATTAATTTTTCTTTTTTAATAAACTTTTAAAAAAGTAGTTTCTTGTTTTACTTTTCAATAAATATTTAACAGTAAATAATCTGTAGGTCACGTTTCTAAGTGCTCATTAACTATATACAAGGTGGAATGATGAAATTGTCGCCATAAGAAAAAACGACAGGATTCCATTTCTGATTGATGAAAACAGGTTTTCTTTTATTTTGTTGCAGATCATCTACTAGTTAGCAAGTTGTGTACAAATCCCGCGGGCGATAAGAGCCTTCTATCACCTCTAAAAGTGACAATGTTCAACGAGAGATCAGAGATGCGCGCTATACAACTCATGCTCTCTACCGATCCAAGTTATGACAACAGGACCATTGCCAGCACCTTCAAAATGCATTGCTGGATTGCCACAAATAACAGGGATGTATCAAGGGTGATGAAAAAGTTTCCAGCTACGATTATTGTCTCTGGTGTGGTTTCAAGTGCGGGCCACATCATGCCACCTCACATCTTCGAAGTCGGCTTGAAAGTTAACACCAAAGTGTACCTGGATGTGCTGAAGAGCGTGGTGATCCTCTGGTGCAATCAGGTGGCCACCGACACACTCTGGGTGTGGCAGCAGGACTCAGTGCCATCCCACAAGTCCAAAGAGACCCAAGCTTGTCTTCAGAAGGAGTGCTACGACTTTGTACCCTTCTCTCACTGGCCCTCCCTCCTTCCCCGTCCTGAACTTGCTGGACTACTTTGTTTGGTCATACGTCGAGAACATCACAAATATTACCTCTTACAACACCGAAGCCAGCCTGATTGCTGCCATCTGCCGAGTATGTGGAAAAGTTATGCTCCCAGTTCCAGACCTGCACCAAGGAGGTGATTGAGGTTGAAGGCGGCTACATTGAATAGATGTCAAGCTACCTGAATTGATTTTTTCAACAAAAGTTTTAAAATAAAGCTGTAGCGTGTGTTCTTTTATCGTTCCACCCAGTATCTCAAACTTTTGGAATTAAACACTTATAATTTTATAAAAAAAGTTTTTAAAAAAATGAAAAGTAAAAAAAGCAAGAATGTGTTAACAAATGCAAAAATTTGAAGGGGGGGGGATCTATTTATATCACATCTCTGGCAAGTCATGTTGTTAGCATAAAAAAGAAATCTAGTCAAACGCAACTTTTGATAGTCCCACAAATACAATTGAACAAGTAAAAATATTTAAAAAATGTCATATCCTGCTGATATTATTTTCTGGTTGTAAAGATTTAGGAATGATATAGTCACACAAATATGTGAAAGAAAAATACATTTATCCTCTAACAATTGGATAAATGAGATATATATATATATATATATATATATATATATATATATATATATAATGATTACTTCACATAAATTAATATACGAAGATATAATTTTATGCGTAAATTTGTCAGTATTTACTTCAACAGTGCTCAATACATAGGTAGAGCTAGGTAGTAAGTTATGAAAATATATATGGCAATTAAACTACACAGAATATTCCGCATTTCACTCTTGTGAGAATTCACCTGGCATAAGCCTGACGAATTCATAACATACTATATATATATATATATATATATATATATATATATATATATATATATATATATATAGTGGTGCCAAAATGAAAGTCTGCACTTGTCATTTTTTAAAAACAGGAACTTTAAGCTAAATGTTATGTAACTGTTTAAAGTTAATTTTTTTAAAATTGACATGAACACTAGGATACTTCAATTATAAGTCAAATATGAACAGGTAAAATTATAGAGGAATAAAAGGCGAATCAAATGAGGTATATGGTTGTTTAAACAGTAGATTAAATTTGCGGTTTTTGAAAAAAATGACAAGTGTAAACTTCTTTTTTAGCGCTACATTATGTACATAAATACTAGCAGGGAGATCTGACGTTGCCCGGGATTGAATGATGATCAACGAATGTTTCACACTTCCATATTTTTATTGTCGTCGAAATTTGTAAAATCGCTGATTTTTCAATCAAATCAATTGATTGCTTGCTCTAGTTGGAGATCAACTGTGGCACATCAGAAGGAAGTTTCACATGCCTCCCCAGTGACTTAGTCCATAATTAATTTTTAGTCTACATTGCACTGTAGAGAACCTACTGTTGATTTTATAAAATTATTTTTGTATATAGAATTGTTTGAATTAAAGTTTAAAATACAAAAGTATCATGCTTCAATTGTGCTCTAAACAGAAACATTCATTTTGAACACGCTCCTGTCATATTGTCAACCTCCTGTTGATTTTATGCGTCAGGCCTTTCGGCTTGTATTGTAATAAAACTTTTCAAATGCACTTGTGCTGTTAGCCTGTGTAAGGTGTAAAGTTTGGTTAAAATTGTCTGTTCTTTCTTTCATCGGATTATTTCGATTATTGATACTTATCGAAGACATTCCACTACAAAACCTATCTAAGAACACTGACAGGCACATAAAGTACCTTTGTGTGAAATGTCATAAAAATTGATCCAGTCATCTTCAAGTTCATAGAGAACAAACACACACACAAAGTTCCTTATATATATATATATATATATATATATATATATATATATGTTATGCATTAAAAATCAATTTAAAAAAAAACAAACAAAAAAAAACATTATCAAAATATCTTTGATATTTAAAACAGTTTACTAAAATACCATTGTGACAGATATTGTAGTTTGTAAAGATAAAAACACTGGATGATTAGCCTCCTCCTGTTTCACAATACAATGCATACCTTCTTAAAGAGTACCTGTGCATGAGGAGCTTATAGTGAACAAGAGTTGCTCAATCTCAACCATGCTATTTCTGGCCTGGCATTGCTTCAATTTATTAGCAGAAAGAAGTCTACAAGTGATCCTCATGGGTAATCAAATTCTGTGTCCTCACCCCTCCGTTTCCGATCTATATCATATTTCTTTGTATCTGTCCGTTCATTCTACCTTTCTTAACAAATACAGGGCCGATCTGGCTAAACTTTTGTATGGAACTTTGCTATTATACGGTGCAGCAAACTAAGTATTATGGTACCCGTTTGATGCACAGCTCGGGATTAGTCACCACAAAACCACATTTACTTTAATTTTCTTGGAAATTATTGGGCCGATCTGACTGAAATTTTGTATTAATCTTTATTAGAATATAGTGTAGCGAACTAAGCATTATAGTATTCATTCAATGTACAGTTAGGGATTAATAAGGATTAGTATTTAATGCAAAAATGAGCACAAATTTAACCATATTCAACCACCAATTTGACATAAAGCACTCATTCTAAGTCAACGAGCTATTAAACTTTTGCTCGTTTTTAATAGGCTAAAAACTTTTGTTCATTATATTGTTCAGTGTCCAACTGATAATCTTATTAAATCTTATCCTTGAATGGCTTTTAGCCTTGGTAAGTGGTGATAAAACAAAATATTAGAAGCAATGTTGGGATAAGCAGAGAAAGGATAGTGTTATTTTTGAGTTTTCCTTCTAATGGATGCCTGATCCCCCTCCCCCATTTTTCTCCCTCCCGATAGCAAAAGAATGTTTTTATTGTTTTTAATAATAAAAACGAAGAACGTGCACGCACGCTTTACATTTTCTGACATGGCAATTAAGTACGTAATATTGTTTTTGCTTAAAATGATAGCTTTAAAAATAAAAAAAATAAAAAATCGATTTGTCGATCATAGCTTAACAAGCACCGCAGGTTCTGCTACACAGAAATAGAGAATGTGAACCACCTGACATCCAGCTGTAAGGTTCTGCTGAGGGACGGCTACTACACAATGCAACATAATGGAGTGCGTAAGCATCTCCACTGGACCAGCTGTAAAAAGCTGAATATCCCATATAGTAGCAAATCCTGGGAACATGTACCAGAAAAAACAGTCGGAAACAAGTCATACACCATCCATTATGACTATGAAATTCCTACAACTACGTACCTAGAAAACAGAGCTATTAAACCTGACATAATGATATCGGGCAAAAAGGAGAAAGAAGCAACCTTAGTAGAAGTTAGTGTCCCAATGATGCTGGGTTAAACAGAATTGAGAAGCGGAAGATAAGAAAAAGGTCTTATGTGTGATATGAAAAGAAACTGGAATCTTTAAATCACCATTCTAGTAATTATAGGAGCAACCGAACTTGTGAAAAAGAATTTCAAAACCTTCCTGGCAAATATACGAGTGAACCAAGTGTAAGAGAGACTGAAACAATTGTACTTCAAGGAACAGTTAGAATCTTAAAAAGAACTCTCGGTTAAAATGTGCAAAATAGCAGGTGAATGTCTGGCATCTGGTAGGATGCCCCATTCCCAACTAGAACAAAATAATAAAACTGAAAAAAAAAAAAAAAAAAAAAAAAAAAATGTTCCTTTGTGAAATGTAACGATGTTAATATCTTATTTGCTAAAATTTTGTAGGTTATAGGTTGTAGGTTATAAAAACCAATTGTAATCGGTTTGACTAAAACAATTGAAACTTACCTTCTAAATATTTACTTTAGTATGTGTTACATTAAGACACGATTCACATTTCTCCTAAATTAAAACCAATTTACACACACAGAGGATGCGACAGCAAAATCCAACACTTAACAAAAAGTAAACAAACTACTAGTAGATGCTGAGGACGGTGGTGAAAGTCTGGATGGATGACATCACAACCAGATTCTCTTACATTTTTCAGCAGAACTCTTGTCCTGCACGTAAGGTCAAGATGACTTAGGCATGGATGCTCAACAGTATTCCTCACCATTGGGTTGCTCAACTGTGAACCCCTTGACTATTTCTTCTGGGGCATGATAGAGGTTAAGATCAATAAGCACATCTAAAACAGGGTTGACTCTCTGAAGGCTGCTATTGTAGAAGAGTTTGTCACTATAGGCATGAAAGTCATTTCGCATTTGTCTCAAAATGGTCATCTTCAGTGGCAGCAGTTACATTAAAAAATAATGTAATATGTAACTAACTGTTGCTAAATAAATTGTCAGATCTCTGCATATACGACCTGTTTTTATTGCCTATTTTGTTTTCTTTTTGTCAAATATCGGATTTTGTTGCAACAGCCCCTCTCTCTCATATATATATATATATATATATATATATATATATATATATATATGTATCATATTCGGTTTAACATCCATTTTACATAATGGCAAGCATTAAACAGCTTTTAAAAACAACTTCTAAACTAACTTGTTCCCCCCCCCCTATTTTCTTGAAGTCCATTTTTATCAGCTTTCTCCCCGTATATTTTCTTGGTATTTTGAACTGGTTACCCATCTGATACTGACCAGGCTCACTGTTGCTTAAATTTGGTAATCTAACAAAATCAGTGTTTCAACATGATTGAGCTGTATAGCAGTGTATACAAATGTAAAGCCAGCCAAAATACAGATACAGTCATAAGTATATTGCACGTGTGCACGCACACACAATCAAGTTTGTTATTTTTGTAATAAAAACAACAAATGACAGAATTTGAAAAAAAAAAAAAAAAAAGTTATTTTTAACTATTAAAAGAAGCTAGACAATATTAATTTCAGAACTTAGCTAAAAGCAACCAACAGAAAAGTTTATTTTTCCATAACAGTTTAGCTGCTTTGTTTTATGATATAACTTTTCAGATTATTTAATGTCAAATCTAGTAATTTTGGATAAAAAATGGTATGCTTCAAGTAAAAAAAAATTTTTTTTTTTTTTTTTTTACATCTTCAAGTATTTATTCATGAAGTTTGGTTTGTCTGTTTTGTAGAGGAAAATTGTTCTTTTTGACTTTGCAGAACATGATTGAATTTTACAAAGAGAAAGGAAATATACCGATAATATCAATGTTTTGTTCATTTTAAGTTAGGAAGCCAGTATCTTCAGACAGGCTCATCTGGTAGCATGACTCAAAAACAATCTACAGAACTGGTTATTAAAAAAAAAAATACTGATCAATGCAAAATGTATGATTAAATTGGTTTGTTTTACAACATATCGACACTTCTGTGTGTCATATAATGTTGAAATAATATTTATTCTGAATTGAAGAGTAACAATAATTTTTATTAATAACTGAAATTCACCAAATTCTAGGAGCACACAAGTTAAATATAATAGCTCTAACAATAAGTAGCTCAGCTAAGATTAGACCAGAAATGGATAGGCTTGATCTTTCCTTTTTTTTATTAAAAGTCTAGGTAGAAATATATTATGGTGTTATTTAGTTATAGAATTCAATTCAAAAACTAAAGATGATGTTCAGCAATAAATTACAGCTCAGAAAAGGGAGTTTGGATGGTTTTTATGACAGATTTTTGACATTTTTGGATTTAGTGTTGAAACACTGAAAGATCAACCCCTTTTCTAATCATTTAATGCCAAAACAGAGATCAACCTTTTTGAGATTATTTAGTGTTGAAAATTTAACTTTTTCTTGCTCTACATGTTTTCAACCAAACATATCAGTGTTGAGACGATTAATCAAAATCAGAAATAAAATCAGAACATTTTAGGGTATTGGAATTAGAAAAATTTGGGACTAATTTCAGATCCCAAAAACGATTCTTCAATTTTTTTGTGTTTGTTTAAATCTTAATCTTCCCTTTGATAAGATGAAAAAGATATCTATATATATATACATATATATAGATATCTCCTGTGTGTTATGAGTAAGTTGCTGGAATCCATATTAAATAGAGAAATAGTCAACCACCTCAGCAGGAATAACCTTCTTAGTGACACACAATATGGTTTCCGCTCTGCAAGATCTACCACAGATGTGCTGACGGTTATATCTCACAGGATTAGTGAATCTCTTGACAAAGGCTTCCTTTCTAGGGCAATTGCTCTTGACATATCAAAGGCATTCGACAAGGTATGGCATAAGGGTCTACTTCACAAGATTTCCAGCTACGGTATAACTGGAAATGTTTTCTCAATCATTAAATCATTTCTCTCCGATAGGCTCATAAGAGTAGTGGTAGATGGACAAAAATCGGAGGCCTGCAATATAAATGCTGGAGTCCCTCAGGGGTCAATCCTGGGCCCAACTCTCTTCCTGATCTACATCAATGACCTTCCTAAACACATACTTAAATCATTCGTTGACATCTATGCTGATGACACGACCATCTACGGCAATACATCAAAGGCTGTAAATGACAAAGTTCTCTCTGATTCTCTCTCCTCTGATCTCGAGCGCGTGGTTCAGTGGGGGAAGATGTGGCTGGTTACCTTTAATGCATCCAAAACCAAACTCCTATCCTTACATCATCAATGCTCTGATCCCCATCTGGCATCAATTGTGATGGATGGCTCTCGTCTGGGTGAGGCCCCGTGTTTTGACAAGCTTCTGGGTTTGACCTTTACTCCTGATCTGAAATGGAACACATACATCAAGTCTGTTGCCAAGGTCGCTGGAAAGATGGTGGGATTCTTCTACCGCTCCAGAAGATATCTCACTACTGATGCAATTCTCTATCTATATAAAAGCCAAGTACGTCCAAGGATGGAATACTGTTGCCATATCTGGGTAGGAGCTGCTAAAAACAGCCTATCCTGCCTTGACAGAGTACAGAATAGACTTCGTGGCTTAGTGGGGGATGCCCTTTTCTCTACCCTGCAACCTCTCTCCCACAGAAGAGACGTTGCGAGCCTATCCTTGTTTTATCGTTATTTCCATGGCAGGTGCTCGTATGAACTCCAATCTCTGGTC
This sequence comes from Euprymna scolopes, assembly GCF_053919585.1. Lineage (NCBI taxonomy): Eukaryota > Metazoa > Mollusca > Cephalopoda > Sepiida > Sepiolidae > Euprymna > Euprymna scolopes. Next base: position 38,223,653 of record NC_136486.1, on the reverse strand, counting down.
CCCCCCCCTCGCCAATCTTTCACGAAAAACACCCGTCTAGCTGAATCCACTGTGAAAAATTTCCCCCCTTGCTATATTTGTGCCTAAATCAAAACGCGGATTCCATGAACAAAGCTTCTTTCTTAGAACTGCACGCCTGTGGAACTCTGTTTCGTCTGCCTGCTTCCCACCGGACTACAACTTGGATGTCTTCAAGTCCAATGTTAACAAATTCCTAATGAACTGCCCCCTTAAGTAAACACTTCATCAAATATCCACACTAACGTAATGTACTTGCAATAACCCTTATCCCTGAGTGGCTTCCGGGCCTTGATAAGTGGTGATCAGTGTAAAAAAAATAAAAAATAAAAATATATATATATATATATATATATATATCCATACATATACACCATCGTAATGAATTTAGGTAAAAATAGCACTGATAAAAATGTCACAGCTAAAATGGCACAAGTGGATAAATAAAAAAAAAAATGGTACAACAGAAAGATATAGATGAAAATCTTACAAGTTAATCAAATTACTAGTGTCAATAATTGGAAAGGAGAAGCTTAGAGAAAAATAGAAAAACTATTTTTGTAATGGATGTCTATGCCATCAACACAAGCAAACTTATTTTTACAAAAATGCATGCTCATATCCGAAAACTAAAAATAACTTCATAACTAAATATTTAGAGATTTTAACAAAATCGGTAAGTGTATTGAAATCATTCCATCATTAAAATATATGTATCAAGTCTCTTAGACCTGGTATCAAACTTCAGGCTCTTTTTTAGAATAGTATACATAGCACTGAAAAAAAACAAAAAAAAAAAAACAATGATAAACCAAAATTGGATAACTAAGATGAAGAAACAGAAAAAAAAATGTCTTTATGTTAACAATTGAACTTTAAGATCAAAACCAGACATTTTATCATTCACAAACCTGTCTGTTAAACAAAAAATAGGTTTCATTAAAAGAAACAAAGAAATTAAACTGTACTTAAATTAGTTTAACATCTCAGACTTTACAATGGAGATGATAGCATTTGAAAGTCAAGTGTCATGAAAACAATGTCAATTTTAGTCAAGAAGAATAGTGTGTGAAGAACAAAGTAAATTGTTATTGCAAGTAAAGCTCGGCAAAATGCCAGCGTCGACTGTTGATTGAACTAATCTCTTGCTTAAACCTTAGAGTGAAGAATGTCTGGGTGGTTAGAAATGGTTATAATTCAAACTGATTACGAAAATGTTTTCCTTGTCTAAATTAAACAAGGAAAACATTTTTGAAAGACTAATGTGAAAAGCAATCTTACTAAGCAATTAATTTCTCGAGATTTTCAGTGTCATATTTGAATTCCTTGCACATAAGCACACTTATATGGCAATTTCATTACTTTATCTTGTGGTGTTTTAACAAAGATATAACATTTTACGTTTCTGAATTTTTGAAGTGAGGATTGGTTATGACCCATGTGGCAGTGAATAGAGTACTTGAAAAAAAAAAAAAAAAAAAAAAAAAAAATCAATTGTAAAAGTGATATTCTCCTAAAGATTGAAGGTTCAATTCTCAGTGCGAGTGACCAAAAAATACAATTGTGAATTACTTAGGACTTCTATCCAGTCATGGCTGACAGAACGAGAGCATGCTACCCCCATGAAGTAAAAAGATTCTGTTTGAAATTCAGTCCCGATTGCTAAGCTGGATAGAAACATTTCAGAGGTCGACAAGATACACCTGAAGAGGGTTGGAGGTTACATCGACCGAAACAGGACACCTCAAGATCAGAGCAGTAATCCAAAGAATCCAAATACAATATAACATTTTTATTAAAAAAAGTAGTGTAAAAAATGAGACAAAACACATATGGTCATGAAGAGGGGAAAAATATACAAACGTGCAAGGCACAAAAATAGTCATGACTTCCTTATTTTTAGTTAGATTTTAAAAAAATCTGACAAGATTCCTTCTTACATCATCAAGCTCTTTATCTATGGCATCAAGATCTTTTCAGCAATTTCAGCAGGCTAGTTCAAAGTAAAAATACAGTAACAATTGTCAGTTATTAATTGTATATGAATTCTTTAACACAAATTAGATTATAACTAAAGCTGAAAGAATATACAGGTTCGTACCTTTCCTAACTGTATTATTACCTAATCGAACAATAGAGCTGCTAAGATTTGGACTTGCTACAGACCCCATAGTCCTCAAATGGTATCCATTATGCTAATCATCTCAAGTAGCTTGGTTTAATTAGTTAAATTCCAAAGTACTTAGCAAAATTCAGTTGTAAGTTACTCTTTTGGAGGTTGAAGTTTCAATCCCTTAGTACAGGCGACACTCAAAAATACAACTGAAAATTATTTAAGACTTTTACCCAATCATGGCTGAAGGAACAAGAGCACATGCTATGCCCAGGAATTAAAAAAAAAGAAAAAAAAGGATTTTGTTCAAAATTCTGTGCAGATTCTAGAATTCAACAGAACGATTCCAAAGTTTGATAAAATACACTTGAAGAAGGTCCGAGTTTACATCGACTGAAACGTTGTGTGAATCGCACTCAAGATGAGAACAGTAAATTGAACAATCCAAATAAGAAAAATTCCCAAGGTTTTAGCAATGCCTAAAATCATTAAAGTAGCATTTTGATACACAGTTGGCAATTAATAGGGATTACTCCCCACAATACCACATTTTACTCTAGATGTCTTTTAAGAAACTACTGAGTTAATTTGGCTGAAATTTGGTGTGGATCCTTTGCTATAAAGGACAGTGAACTAAGTATTATTGGTATCAGTTTGATACATAGTTAGGGATTGATAAGGATTAGTATTTAATGTAACAGTGAATGCACAAATTTAATCATATTCAACCATTAATTTGGCATAAAGCACTCACTCTAAATCAACGGGTTATAACTTTTTTCTTGTTTTTAAGAGGCAAAAGGTTTTAATATTTGACTGTATTAAAATTTTATTTTTTTAATTTTTACATTAGAACATTAAAAATTAAATTGGATTTGACATATTTTAAAGAAAAAAAAAAGGAAAAAAAAGAAATGGTTTTGATTGGCAAATGATAGTTTTAATGTTTTTCATGAACAACCAATTGATGGAGACCACTAGATCAACGAGTCAAACAAGCTGAAACAAAGGAAGCAGGGAACAGATCAGACAATTCTGAAGAACATATACCAAAAAAGATTGAGACTAGCAAAATCACCTTTTTTAAAGAGGGAGAAAAAAAAAAACAAATAAATACACATTGGTCTTTATAATAGAGTGGAACGTACAGATATCCATTACAGTTTGTTCTTTTGTTTATATGTAGAGAAATAGCGTTAATTATTTGCAAATAGCAAAGACCATTCTTCACCATTTTGCCCACTCACTCTTCTCTAACATTGGAATGGAGGAGGAGAGAGAAAGGAAGGAAGTGGTCCACTTGTGACTGCTTGGACAATAATACTACACCCAAGCCAAAGTTAACTAGAAACTTACCATCCTAATAACACTTTTTTTTTTTTTAATCTTGTTTTGTCATCCAGTTGAATTTATAGCAGCGGCTCCCATTTTAACAACTCTGTTTATTCTCACCACTGCTTTTTAAGAACAACCAGCCTGCATGTCTGTCTGTCAGTCTAATAGGCTGACATTGCTCATCTAAAAAAAAAAAAATCAAGGCACTTTTTTTTCTTTTTTTTTTTTTGCCCTTTTTTCTTCTTCAGCAGGGTTAGAATACAAGACCATATCTATTACATTGCCAGTAGCACCAAATTGAAAACAGCATTAGACATTAAAAACATTTATTCATTTTATTTTTAGAAAAAATTTATAATCAAAACTTTAATCTATCTATATATCTATAAAAGTGAGAATGTGTGTGTGTGTGTGTGAGGGGGGACACTTCTCAACCTATATACTCCACAAGTTTTTATCTATAAACTTAAAATTTGGTATATAGAATATTCAGACGTGTGGAAAACTTTTTAATCTGTTTTCATCTGGAAAAAAGCTGCTAAGGGGGTCAAAATTGAAAAATTGGTACATGGGAGGTCACCAAATTTTTATCTGTTTTCAGTCATGAAATATGACAGCTTCCTTATGTTAAGTATGAGTTGGTTTGAAAACACGATTTAATATTCATATTAAGCTGGTATAATGATAACCATTACACCATAAATATTTCCAAGACCATAAATATTTCAGGAGCCAGGGTTGAATTTATGTCATTTGAATTATTCGAACGGTACTTGTGTAGAATTTGGACCTGACGTAACTCACCATCCGCTCGGCTTTGCTCGGAACATGACGTCATGTGCTCAGGTTCCATTGTAATCTGACGTTAAGATGCCGATCAATGTGCAGCAAAGAGCAAACAATCTTTGGGGAAAATATTGTGGAAAATATATATATATATATATATATATATATATATATCTCAACGGGACCAGACGATTTATCTTTTTGAATTTATATGGAGACAGAAATTTGGTAATGATCCTTTTGTCTCCAACTTAAACCATATATCAGAAAGCTCTATATTTTTTTTTACAAAGTGATTTTATTATTTTTAAATGTTTTCTTCAGTATTTTTCTTAAGTAGCATTGTTACACTTTGATAATCGGTGACTTTCGGCAAAAGCCAGCATGTTCCGAGCAAAGACAAACACGCAGTTACGTCTGGTTCAAATTCTGCGCAGATACGATTTCAACTACAGTCCTCATCTTCTCATAACATTTCGGCTGATGTAATCTCTGACCATCTTCAGATGCATCTTGTCCAAAAAAGTTCCTCCAGTTTCCTCTATGATGATAGTAAAACAAAATCTGTTGATTGGATTAAATAGGAAATCTGATGAAATCGATTGGAAATAATTTTTTTTGTATTTGAACAAAATAGACTATGATTTTTTACGAAAACTGACTCAACAGTTTTAAGTATGTAACTTGTATTTAAAAAGCTACTCTGTGAGAGGTACAAAGGGCGGGGGGAAAAAAAGGAAGCTTTACATGCCTCCCCGCAGTGATTTAGTCCACAATACGTTGTAGATTATATTGCACTGTAGAGAACCTATTGTTTATTTTATAAAATTATTTTTATATATAAAGGCTTGATTAAAGTTTAAAATGAAAAAAATCAAGTACCATGGTTCAATTATGCTTTAAATAAACGTTTATTCATTTATTGTACATTTTGGTCAAAATCGCCTGTTCCTTCTTCCACTGGATTTTTTGATTATCAATAATTATCAAAGGCATTCCATTACAAAACCTATCTAAGAACACTGCCAAACACAAAGTACGTTTGTGTGAAATTTCATAAAATTCGGCACAGCCGTTGCAGAGTCTGTAAGGAATGCATTCACACACAAAATGTTCGTTTTATATAGTAATAGAGATAATTTATGTAGAGATACATTATTTTAGCCTTTTAATTTTAAAGAGGAACTAGCAGGGGTGCCCAGCGTGGCTCGGGTGTTTAGGTGGTGTTAGTAAGGACCCGGGGGTGGGGGGCTCAAAACAACAGAACCGGGGAGGGGCAGGTGTATGTGGATGGTGTAGTAAGGACCACCCACCGGGAGGGGGGGGGAGAGAAATCAAAACAACAGTAGACAGAGGTGTTAAAAAAAAAAGTTGTAGTAGGCAGGCAGGCAGGCTGAAACCAGTAATGTGAAGGACGAAAAAAAAAAAAAAAATGTGAGGTCTTTGCCGATGTCTCCATCACCAAATCGGAAGTGGAGAGTGTTGAAATTAAGCGAAGCCAATCCAACAGTGACGATGACTTGCTAACATGTCGGCGAAAAAAGCGACCCCTCCTTGTACAAAACGGCCAAGTTTAAGGTGAAGGAATTAATTTTTTTGGCCAATTTTTCGATATTTATTGTCTGAAGGGTCAAACTTTAAAATGATACAGATCTCATCAGGATCCGTTGCCTCTGTCAAAAGTTTTTGCAAGACGTACAAACACACACACACATTTTGTCCTTTATATTTATACTAGCGGGGGGTACCCGGCGCTGCCCGGGTGTTTCGAGGGTGTGAGGGGGGTGTTAATCGAAACATAAAAATAAGCAAAGTAAATATTTAAAAAAAAAAACACAAAAAAAAATAACGTAAGGCAAACAAACGATATTAAATGTAAAAATTGGAAAAACAAAAAAAGAAAACGCGAAACAGAAAAACGAACATTAAAACTTTGTTAAAAAATCTGAAAAATGAACCCCCCCCCCAAAAAAAAACGTGAAAAATGGCTTAAATAACCGTTTTAATATTAAAATTTTTAAAAATCGAAAAAAGACATCTCACACCACAATTCGAACCTTTAGATAATGACCCCGCGCTCTAAGCAACTGAGCTAAGACGAAGTTGATGAAATTGTGTTGGTTTTTCAAATAAGTAAATCAGGTTCCGACATCGTATGACGCATGCGTAGACGTGAACTTGTCATGAGGACGGTTTTTGCTGACCCCTCCCTGTAGAAAACTGATGATCTTAGAGTGAAGAAATTAATGTTTTTGACCAATTTTTCGATATTTGTCGGGCGAAGGTTGGAACTTTAAAATGATACCGATCTCGTGAAAATCCGTGACCCGTGTTGAAAGTTTTTGCGAAACATACACACATACATACATAAATACATACATTTTCGCTTTTATATATATACTAGTGGGGGTACCCAGTGTTGCCCGGGTGTTTGGAGGTATGTGTTGGTGGGAAGGGGGGGGGTAGATTAAAACAACCCTGTTAAAAAAAAAAAAAAAAAAAAAAAAAACGTTGGCCGGTTGTTTGGAGGCGTAAAAGAAAAAAAAATAGTTTTAGTAGAAAGGTAGGCTTGAACCCTGAACCTTTGACGCGGAGGTGGAAAGGAAATGGAAAAAAAAAAAACCCTGCAACCTAACCATCTCGACCACGGGAACAGATGAATTGATAAGTGTGTTAAGTTGACGTTTATAAACCGAAATTAGCAGGTGCGACAATGTCAAGTTGCGTGATGTTTGACCTAGTTTGGCGCTGAAAGCCAGTTTCTGTTTTCCCCGCTACGCGACGATCAAAAAATATCTCGAAAATAGCTTGTAAAAGTCAGGTAAATTAAAGTGAAGTAAAAAAAAACACAAAAAAAACTAACACAAGGCAAACGAACGATGTTAAATGTAAAAATCGAAAAAACAAAAAAGAAAACAGAAAAACGAACGTTAAAACTAAAAACAAACAAAAAAGAAAACATGTGAAAAATGGCTTAAATAAGCCTGTTTCAATATTAAAATTAAAAAAAAAATCGGTGGGTACCTGGGTGTTTTTGGGTGTGTGGTTGGGGGTGGGCGTGTTTATGAAAACCTAAGAATAAGCGAAGTAAAAAAAAAACCCAGAAAAACGAACGTTACGTGAAAAATGGCTTAAATAACACTGGTTCAATATTTAAATTAAAAAAATCGAAAAAAAAAAAAAAAAAAAAAAAAAAAGAAGACATCTTACACCACGATTCGAACCTAGCGCGACGTACATGAAATTTAGTCAGTTCTTCAACTATTTAAACTAAATCAGGTCATGACGTCATCTGACACATGCATAGAACCGATCGTCGTCATGAGAGGACGGTTTTTTGTTTGAACAAATTTAACAGATGTAAGCGCTAAGTAATAATCAGATCCAAGTGACACCCTTCTGGAGGTTGAAGGTTCAATCCTCGATGTGGATGATATGAAGAATACAATTGATAAGACTTCTACGTGGTCACGGCTAATAAAACAACAGCACGGTAGCCCTGTGAATTAAATGAAGGGTTCTGTTCGAAATTCCGTGCAGATTGTAACATTCAACAGGAGACACCTGAAGAAGGTCGGAGGTTATATATCATCCGAAATGTTATGCGAATAAAACTCAAGATGAGAATAGTAGTCCGAATAATTTAAATTATCGATGGTTATTTAAAAAATTCAGAAGTCGATTTCTTAAAGTTGTCCAACACATGCCAGCATGTAAAACAAATGTCAAACCAGATCTAATGATAAAGAATGATGCTTCTGCAAATAATTCATCTAAATTTTGACAAGCTGAAAACTGATTTACAAAGTTATATGTACAATCTGCTTCTTATGGTCCTTTTATTTTGGTAAAATGACAAGCAATAAAAAAAAAAAATCTATAACTGCCACATGACCTGATCCACAGGTAATTGTTTATTCATTAGCCATCATGGCTGAGTGATGCTGGCTTGTTATTGATTTAAACATTCATAGTCGGATACTGCCAGAAGACAGTTAATGCGGATACTAAAAAAAAAAATCTTGGCACAATTTAATCCAATATTACCATAAGATAGTAATCTTATTAACCAGTTGCGTATTAGATACAGTACCCATACCAAAGTGGAACTCACCCTAGGCAGGTTGAACCAGCTTCCTCTAGAGGAGGAAATGTCATGGGAATATCAAATTCACAAGCGGTTCCCAGTTGGTTGTGTATCCCTGTCAGGATTTTTGTAATTCTTGTAGGGAGGTTTCACCATCCTCCAACATACAGTGTCAGGTTTTCCAAAATAGTCACCCACCTGGTACTGACCAGGCTCAACATTACTTAACTTCAATAGTCTAACAAGAACCGGTGTGTCAATGTGATTATGCCATGCATATTAGGTCTTATTTGACGACCATATTTTCAGCTAAAAATAAGTTGTTCTTTACATGATGTTTTTGAAAGAAACTTTAAGAAGTCTTATGCAACGGGTTCGTTTTAAGGTGAAAAAAATTTGGTTTAAAAAGTACATTTATTGCACAAGTATGGCCATATTGAAAGAATGGATGAGAGTTCTTGGGTTAGTAAATGTAGAACAGTTGAGGTAACAGGTTCAGTTAAGAGGGGAAGGCTTAAGTAAACCATAGGAGCGTCTTCAGTCTCTCTGTATAAGAGTTTAAGATATTCTGACATAAGGATACAAGTAAACATGGTATTTGAAAGAATAGATAAATTGTTGGATTAGTAGATGTAGAACAGTTGAGATAGCAGGTTTAGTTCACAAAAGAAAACGAACAAAAAATGATATGGATGGAGTTGTTGGGTTAGTAGATGTTAGGGTTAATTAAATCAATTTAATGATCACAATTTAATGATGCAAGGCAGTGAAACCTGGCCAATGAGGGCTTGAGGACATGTGTTGCATGGAGAAAAATAATGTGAAATAGGCTTATCTGATGACCTCACAAGATTAAATCTGTACAATATAGGTAGATGTGTACAGAACAGGAGACTTTAATAAATGATATGCTTGAAATAATAGGTGTTTGATCATGTAGACCAGTTGAGGTAGCAGGTTCAGTTAAGAGGGGAAGGCTAAGTAAAACATGAGAACGTCTTCAGTCTCTCTGTACACGAGTTTAAGATATTCTGACATAAGGATACAAGTAAAGTTTACTTGTATCCTTATACCATGTTTACTGTAAACATGGTATTTGAAGCCCAAATGGCTATGTACTGGCTGATGTGAGGAATGGTACATCCTCTCATAGTGATAGTACCTATTTTTTTTTTAAATGGAAATTTCTCCAGACAAGGCATGAAGCCACTTAATTAAAGGAGCTAGGAGCTTTTTAAAATAAATAAGTAAATAAATATTCCTTCAAGGTCAAAACCAGCTAACAATAAGTGTTATATGGATAGATTATGACCCAGAGAACAGTAATCCACCCTTTGTCAGAAACACTGCTCGTGAGATATGAGAACTAAAAGACAAATTAAGGGAAATGAGAGTTAATTTTAAATGGAGGTGATGGGTTCATACCTTTTCCAAGGGTATTTGTGAAAGTGAGACAGTACACCTGATAGAAATCAAACACAGCAAGCATAGATAACTATTGCAATGCTACTAGGTCATTCAGTAATTTTTGGTATTAAATAATCCAAAAAGTGCCAGTCTGCCAGAATACAGAATCCTATTTAGCATGAAGATTCAATTCTAAAAGAAAGAATTACATCTAGAATATCTGTCCAAAATTACTTATAGTACATTAATTTATTTTTATTTCGGACTATTATTCTCATCTTTATTAGTTGTTGTTTTTCATCTTTTATTGGTGTGTTTATTCACAACGTTTCGGCCAACTATTCTTCTGGCCTTCGTCAGGTGGTAACGTTGTGAATAAACACACCAATAAAAGATGAAAAACAACAACTAATAAAGATGAGAATAATAATCCGAAATAAAAATAAATTAATATATATAATGTTCATCTCAAAAATGAATTCCAATTAAGGAATAATATATTACTTATAGTATTTTGGAGTTTTTAGATTTGTTCTCACAGCATTAGATTTTGTGAGGCTTATCCAGTTTGACCCCTAATAATAAATATAATTGCACAATAAAATTTTCTATGTATGCATCAATTAGGCTTAAAAAAGGTTTTACATCAAAATTTATACAAATTCACCCAGTATTTACATTTCTATAAAATAAAATTTAATCGGTAAACAATTTCTAGTTTGTATTATTATGATGACAGATTTAAAATATTTTTACAAAGAGCTAATTATGGGGGGAGATAACCAGCAATAATTTTAAGAAAATGGTAAAGATGACATTTTGCCATTAAAATGTTTTTTTTTTTTTTCTTGTTAAAAAAAAATAGTTGATGCTGTTTATATTGGACAAACAAAATTACATTTGGAAACCTGAATCAACCAGCATATACCATCTAAAATTATACAGGGTAAACCTGGTTCTTCATGCCATATCTCCAAGTTTGGAATCTTCTAATGGCTAGCATTTAGCTAACAATGCTTGCTGTGCCAATAAGTATAAAATATAGTAGTTTAAGGTCTTACATGGAGCAGATTCTGTCTCATTTGAAAATCTTGGAATCCACCACTACTTCTGTCAATGAGATTTTCTTCGGTGTATAATTCGTAGAATGAATTTATGATTTAGTGTGCGTGTATGGAAAGGTGAAGGCTCACATCACTCCTCAAAATATACTCTCAAAGAAGGCTTCACTGATTAAAACATTGTTTAAGGAAGAGTCAAAAGACTCAACCATTTAAATATTTTGTTTTTCTCTGTAATAACTAGGGCTATGACAAAAGAATATTCTTTTCATTCTTTTGACTCTCGAGTATACATCCGACACAGACACACTTAATCAACCGAGAATCACATCCGTCTATATAAAAACATATCAGATATTAATGGATATATAATCAAGAGTCAAAACAATGAAAAGAATATGCTGTTGTCACAGCCCTAGTTATAACATACAGAGAGAGAGAATAGACACAGAAATCAAATTGCCATCATAATCGATATTTTCACTCGCAGATGATCATCAATTTATGTACATATTATCTGATGATCACACGGACATGAAACTACTTGATATCATAGAAATTTGATTACCATGCTCACCAATTTGATTTATATATCATATATATATATATACACAGGGCTCTATGGATAAATTTATCTTTAGTTGACCTTTAACAACTAAATATTTTCATTTACTAGCCAAATAGAAAAGTTACTAGCCAAACCTACGTGATTTTTGGAATATGACATCTTTGTTCTTTGACTATTATGTACATCATAAAGTTTTTTTTCTGTATATTTTTAAATAAGTGTAATTCTAAATATACAACAAATTTTATGTCGATGCTTGGAGGTATAATCATTCTAATTTCTTCAGGTGTTTTTTTAAATAGCCTTCGTAAAAAAAAAAAAAAAGAAAAAAAAGGGTATATTGTTCGATTAAACTTTTATTGTTTAAATAATTTAACTTTGTCCGTTTCATAAAAAAAAAAAGTTGAAAATATTTTTCACTCAGTAGTGAGCTTTGGAAGATTGTCGGTGAAAGAAATACAATCGCTAAAAGATAAGCATTTCATTATTTCTAGTCGCCATTTTGAAAAATCACTCGCAAATGCAACTGTTTCACTCACAATGTAGAGCCTTGATATATGTTAGCCCTGATATCAAACACTTATTCACTATCCAATCGTAGAGAGATTTCCATAGCTTGCACAGACCTGCCTTTTGGTGACTGCTTGGAGATTTATTCACAAAATTATTTAGAACAGCCATAGTATCAACCCCTCTAAAAGTAGGAGTATTTTGTCCAGACACCATCTTGCGCTTGTTCCCCGCTAAGGCATTGTGCTTGTCTGTCAAGAATATGATCATCCACACAACAATGTTGTTCTCTGACTCACTATCACACTTGTTCAATGCCACAGGAACTACTGTGACCCAAGATTATTTATAGAGGTTTACTCCTCTAGATTTACCGTGTTCTGTATTCCCATGCAGGGTTGCCTTTTGAAGGATGTCACTCTTCACCATGCATGGATGGTCATTCACTATGGTGAAGCTGCTGCAAACTGTAACTGCAAAATGGATTGTTTTATGCATTACATAGTGTTGAATGCATGGAGACTAGTTGAGTACACTATAGAATATCATCTTGGAAACGTACTACTACTCTAATTAGAGTGAGTGACTGACAATGTAGTTGTAAACAGGCTTCTATAGACTTGCACAGTCTGCTTTTTGGTGGCTGCTTGAACATCTGTTTACAAACTTACTTAGAACAGCTATAGTTTGAAGCAAAATATTTATGACTGGATACTCTTCTGTCCAAAGGGACGAGTATTTTGTTAAGACATGATCTTGCCATAGTTCTTCACTAACGGAGGCATTGTGCTTGGCTGTTGTCAATATGATCATTCACATAACCATGCTGTTTACCTTACTCCTGTTGGGTGCCACAGGAACTACTGCTACTCATGGTAATAACAGGATTGTTTTTCAAGGTTTACTCCTCTAGATCTGCTATGTTCTGCCTATGCCCATGTATATTATTAACATGGTTACCTTTTTGAAGGTTTTCCTTGAGCTTATAAAATAACCACAAGTCACAGGGAGCAAGGTCTGTACTATAGGGAGGGTGAGGAACTGTCTTGATGCCTATCTTGGTCAAATAATCTGTAACAAAGATGGAGTTGTCAACTGATCTTCTGAGCATTCTTGGGGCAAACTTCATACAAATCTCCCGCATCTTCAGTTCCTCACAAATAATTGCATGTACAGTTCCTAAACTGACATCAAACTGTGCACTTATCTCTATAGACACACGACGGTCTTTATCCATTAAATTCTTTATTTCGTCTGGTTTTCTGACTTCCTTACTCTCACCACACTTATCATCCCTCACAGACTTTCTGCCTTCCTTGAATCTCTTAAGCCACTCAAAAACTGATAAGCGATTCATGCAAGATGGTCCGAAAGCAGCCTGAACCATTCCATACGTTTCTGTGGCATTTTTTTCAAGTTTAAAACAGAATTTTATTACATATCGTTCTTCTAAAGTGTTCTCACGCCCAGATTGCATTTTTGAAATTCACCAGCTGTGACAATTAGGCTTTAGTAGGATGTATTCTAATCCCTGCTATAGCTGTTCATTTGAACCTGAAATCATAAAAATTGGTCAGTCATCTCATAACATGTATAGCAATAGCATACTGAATTTTCAAAAGTCTATGACAATTTTAAAGGCCTACACAAAAAGTTTGGAAACCTATTGAAGGCGCCTTGTAATTTTAAATATATTGGGGGAAGGGGCACAAACACAGATCAACTATTTTGTAAATATAAGTAACCAAAGTTTTGAGAGTCCACTTATGGATAGGAAGAGGGTGTAGGTTAAACCTTTCTGAAAGGGAGATGTGATTCAATGATTTTGATGAAACTAGAACACAACATGCTGAACCAAGAGTATGCATTGGTGACCATGACTTTACTTGCATCTTCCAAGTCAATATAACTCATAACTTTAGTAATGATTAGGGCTATGACAACAGAATATTCTTATTGTTTTGCCTCTCGAGTATGTATCCGACAGTTAATCAACCGAGAACCACATCACTCTATATAAAAACATAAGATATCAATGGATACACACTCGAGAGTCAAAACAATGAAAAGAATATGCTGTTGTCCTAGACCTTGTCATGATGTACATAAATTCTGAATAATTTGTTTCATGCTGAATTTTTTAAATATTAACTTATAAACATATGGGAGGAATGGAATTACTCGAGGTCAAGATGTCATTGTGTTTTGTTTGTACTTGGAGTTGCCCAGAAGCAACAAATATAAGATTACAGTATTACATTTAAAAGAAATAGCTGCAGTAAAGAATTACATTATTTTTTTTCAACTCATAAGAATGGATTGGGTGGATGATAAAAAGAGGGTTGGGGAGGATAGAAAAAGAGGAGGAAAGTGAAAGAAAAAAGATGAAGAGACAACTAGAGAGAGAGAGAGAGAGAGAGCGAGAGAGAGAAAGAGTGAGGGAGGGGGAGATAGAAGTTTTAATATAATAGGAGGATACACCCTCAAGCCGTTTTCGGGTGTATTGTTGTTTCCTTCATTTGATGTGTCTTTTCCACATCCTATATGGGTTGCATGTTAGCCATGACGGTATGAAGTGATTTTCTCTACACAACCCTGTTATTTATACTGGTTTTGATGTGCCATTACTTGAAGTCATCTTTAACAAAGTCATTCCAAGTTTTTCTCAATCTGTCTTTTTTTCTTCTATTACCCTCAAACATAACGTATATACATGTATTTTATTCAATATATCCATACCACCGTAGGCGGTTGTAACAGAGCTGACTTCAGTTCGAGCAATTTAAGCCTGAATAACAATGGGTCAAAACTTGTCAAGATGTATACCACAAATCAATTGAACCATAGCCCTGTCATTTCTTTGCATCCTCAGAAAGACAGAATTAGTTGGAACTCAACATTCACTCATATGCAAGATGGTACTATGGACATAGTTGTAAACTTAACCTAGAGTAACAATTTAAAATGAATGATAATGAAGCAATTCACAAAACATGGGTTACTTTTCTCATTTAAATTTTTTATCGTTTGCATATACTGATGTTTATTACGTATATTAATGAAAATCAAGTGACAAGACAAAGATTTAGCCCGGTCAAGCCTCCGGTCAATTCATATCATGCTGCAGCAGTGTCAGATTCGTTGGGTAGATCATATATGCTGTATGTTAGATTCAAGACTCCTAAAACAGTTCCTTTACAGTGAGCTGTCCAAAGGCAAAAAAAAAAACAGAGCAACAGAAATGGTTCAAGGACAGCCTGAAAGTGTCCCTCAAACAGTTTCATTTGTATTCCAAATTGTGGGAATACTTAGCCCAAAACAGATGTTTCTGGCATATTGCAAGCTATAAAGTGGCTATGACTGCTGAACCTGTACACATTGAAGAATGCAAGAGGAAACGTACAATCAGAAAAGAGCAGCCAACATCTCTGCTACAGGATCATCCCATAAGTATACTACATGCAGGAGATATTTCAGAGTTTGGATCTGACTGACGACCCATCTCCGAACACACAGAACACCTGCATGAACATAGTTACCTTCGCAGGCGATAGACAAACATTATCATTTAAATTTGATGAAATCATGATTTAGATATTATTTTTATGAACATTTATAACTAATGATATTGACCTGGGGTTAGTTGAGCTCAGTACATCTTTCATCAAGATTGTTTTCCACGGATTCGCGGGTGAGTCCTTGACATGCTTTAGTTATTATCGAACACAAAAATCAGCATTTTCTTGTTTAAAAAAATAAAATAAAATAAATTACAACAAAAAGTGAAAATTTATATCCATGGGAAGCTTTAGCCATTTAAAGAGAAATCTGTTTTTTCTTTTAACAGCTTCTAAAACAGTTTTAACTGTTGAAAAAAAACAAAAAAAAACAGAATCTGATTAAAAAGTAGAATATTCATATTCGTTATCTTCCCTATCAACAAGTTTCAAGAATCAGCCCTAAGAACTAAATGCATCTTAAAATGAAGTGCTGTGGCCACATCTAAGGAATTGCTCAGAGCAGGCTTTTCTGCCTTGATAGAGTTCAAAACCTAGTAAGCAATATCCTTTTCTCCTTATGTCTCTTCTGTAAGAAAGAGGTTGCAAGGAAGAGAAAGGGACATCACTTACTAGATTTCGAAGCCAGTTTTGAACACTGCCAAGGCAGGAAAGGATACTCGTAGGAGAGTCTGCTCTATTGCTATTTTCATGGTAAGAGCTCAACTGAGCTTCAATCTTTTCCCCCAACCTCTGCAGGACATTTACAACAAACACTTAGCTTCAACAATTGTCAACAATTTCCCTTACTCTCTATCTGTGCCTAGAACTAAGCACAAATTCCATGAACTAAGTTTCTCTCCTAAAACTGCCTGCTTGTGGAACTCCATATTGTGGGTTGCTTTCCAATTGACTACAATAAAACTGTTTTTAAGTTTAATGCAAATAAATTCTTGTTTAGCCATCACCTTAAATAATCAAATTCTACCAGATTTTCCCCACTGCTGATCATTAGAGTGCTGTCTCACCAACCATCTGACAATCATAAATCCTTATCTTCGAGTGATCTTTGAGTCTTAATAAGTAGTGACTTCCACGTCAAGACAAAAAGTTTCAAGAATCAACCTTCGTTACATAAATTACACAAAAAAAGAATCTTCATATAACAGTGGAAAAGTCAAATCAAATTTAGTTCCAATAATTAAAGCTACGAACATAATATCACATATCAACAATGTTTTATGCAAAGGGAAGAAAAACTACAATACAAAATAAATATCTATCGATCCAGTAGACATCTCACTGCTGATGCAATTCTCTACCTATATAAGAGCCAGGTACGTCCAAGAATGGATCATTGTTGTCACATCTGGGCAGGAGCTGCTAGAACAAGCCGTGCGTGCATGGTCCCTCTCTGGTGCTGCATGTGAGATGACGTCACAAAAATAGTGAAGAAATGATGAATGTGAGAAGTGTGAAGGGCCAATGTTGTCTTCACATTTTCGCAATTTCAGAAAAATCTAATGGATGGGGCAAAAGTTATGGGGTAAAAAGTGTAATTTTTTGCAATTTGGGGGCATTTGTAACCCTTTTTGAGCTCCTGGGAAAACCGAATCCCAGTAAAAACGGACAAACGGTGCAGTTTCATGCCTTAAGACATATATATTTGAATTCAGCACCATGAAAACCCACTATATAGACATACACATAAAC
Source organism: Euprymna scolopes (assembly GCF_053919585.1). Lineage (NCBI taxonomy): Eukaryota > Metazoa > Mollusca > Cephalopoda > Sepiida > Sepiolidae > Euprymna > Euprymna scolopes. The sequence continues at coordinate 38,206,558 of NC_136486.1, read as the reverse complement.
TTTTTGAGTAATATGAAAAAAAGCTCCAAAAAGGCATGTTTTTTTAGCCCTAAAATCCCAGAGGGATGCGACCCAGAATTTTGCCAGCCTCAAAAACAATGACCTCCACATTTTGGTCAAGTTTCAGGAAAATTTAATGGATGGATCAAATGCCATGGGGCAAAAGTGTCATTTTGGGCCATTTTGAACCTCTTTTGAGTTCCTGGGGATGCTGAATCCCAGTGTAAATGGATAACGGTGCAGTTTCAAGCTTTAACACATGTATATTTGAGTTGATCCCCATGAAAAACCACTATATAGTTAGATATTTCAAGTTTTTGTTGAGAAATATGAAAAAAGAGCCACAAAAAGGGGCGTTTTTAGCACAAAGTCCCCAGGAACGCGAACCAGAATTTTGCCAGGGTCACCCATACTGGATTTAAATTAAGACCAATGGGTTCTACATTTTGGCCAAGTTTCAGAAAAATCTAATGGATGGATCAAAAGTTATGGAGCAAAACATGTCATTTTGGGCCATTTTAGGGCATTTTTGACTTCTTGAGCACCTGGGGATGCAATGGGAATTTTTACAAAAAAATTTTTTTACTGTGTACATCTATTTAATAAAATACAATTTGTGGCAAATTTTCAGGAAAAACTAACGGACGATTATCTGGCAATCGTCCGGGCTAACTGACACACGGATGCCACTGAAAACATAGGTCCCTCTCTGATAAATCGGGAGGCCAAAAACTTTATCCTGCCTTGACAGAGTTCAAAATAGATTTTGAAACCTAGTAAAGGATGCCCTTTTCTCTTCCCTGCAACCTCTTTCTTACAGAAGAGACATTGTGAGCCCGTCTCTGCTTTATCGTTATTTTCATGGCAAGTGCTCATCTGAGTTCCAATCCATGGTCCCCTCTTGCCAAACTTTTACGAAAAACACTCGTCTGATTGAAAACACAATCAATAATTTCCCCCACTCTTTATCTATGCCTAAATCTAAACGTAAATTCCATGAACAAAGCTTCTTTCTTAGAACTGCACATCTGTTTGCCTGCTTTCCAGCTGACTACAATATGGTCGTCTTCAAGTCCAATGTAAACAAGTCCTTGAGGAGCTGTTCCCCTAAAGTAATCCAATTTACCAAATTTACACAACTAACGATTACTATGACATTGTCCCATTGACTACTGTACACTCTTTAACCCTCAAGTGGCCTTTGGGCCTTGATAAGTGATGACTCCTATGTAAAAAAAAAAAAAAAATAAAATACTTCCAACCAAATTTTAAAACGATTTTAACCTAATTTTATTTTCACTGATCAGAATGCTCAGATTGTATTTTGTAATGCTATGGAATTCAAATTCTTTATATACTTCCATCTTAAAAGCCAGACATTTTTTTTTTGTAATATAAAATTTACACTAAGTGATACCCCTCACTCCATTGTATTAAGTACAGAAGAAATATAATCTCTAGATTGATTTTTTTTTTCATAACATACTTGTAAGCTTAAGCTAAAAATAGTACTGCAAGTTTTAAATTACCTAATGTAATAATAGATGCATGCATGTGTACGTGTGTGTATTCATTCATGCATATTATATATATATATATATATATATATATATATATATATATATATATATACACGGCAGTTCAGCCTGGTAGATGTTTTAGATTAAAACATAAGTTTATGCAGTTTGCTTGTTATAAGTATATTTTTATAGTAATATACTCTATTTATACACCATTTAAAGTAAACATTATATACACAAGGTACCTTTAATAAGTTTCCAGACTTTTTTGTATGGGCACTTTTATTGACAGTACACACATGAAACTCTAGTTCTATTCAAAGTAATCTCCTCCAGCTGCAATACATTTGTTTTACTGTTCCAATAACTTCTGGAAGATCCCATGAAAGTCCTCTTGTTTCAGCATGTCAATGACCCTCGTCACAGCCTCTTTCATCTCCTCAATTGTCTCATAACGACAGCCTCTAAGGTTTTCCCTGAGCTTAGGGAATAACCAAAAGTCACAGGGAGCAAGGTCTGAACTATAGGGAGAGTTAGGAACTGCCTTGATGCCTATCTTGGTCAAAATAGTCTGTGAAAGGATGGAGTTGTAGACTGGTGTATTTGTGCAAATCTTCCACATTTTCAGTTCCTCTTAAATAATTGTGTGTAGAGTTCCCACACTGACATCAAATTGTGCACTTACTGTCTTTATAGACACACAACGGTCCTTATTCATGAAATCATTTCATCAATTAACTCTGGTGTTCTGACTTCCTTATCCTTCCCACACCTCTCATCCCTCACAGACTTCCTTGAATTTCTTATGCCATTCAACAACTGAGGAGCAATTCATGCCATGTTTGTGGCATCTTTTCCAAGTTTAAAATAAAATCGTTCTTCTAAAGTGTCCTCACATCCAAATTGCATTTTTGAAATTCACCATTTTTGACAATCAGGCTTTAGTAGGACGTATTCCAATTCCTGTAGTAGCTGTTCATTTGAATCTAAAATCATAAAAATGGGTCAGTCATCTTATAATGTATAGCAATAACATACTGAATTTTCAAGTCTATGACAATTTTAAATGTCTGTACCAAAAAAGTCTGGAAACTTATTTAATGCACCTGTGTGTGTGTGTGTGTGTGTGTGTGTGTGTGTGTACACAATATCTTGGCAGGGAAAGGAAAAAAAAAATAAAATAAAAAATAAAATAAAATATATATATATAAGAGGATTTAGATTTGAGAGAAAGAAAAATAGCTAGTCAGAGATAAGTTACTTTAACAGTCAATTTGTAAAAGTTATCAAGCAGATGCATCTAAAATTCACATTAAACCGAATAATACACTTGGTTCCAGGGTTTGAATCATTCAACCAGTGATATGGTTATGTCATTCATACTTAGAAGCGTAAAGAACACGAAACATGTCTATGGATATAAAAATTACTACTTTATTAAAAAAGATAATTATATACTTATATGATAATGCAATGAAAATGTACTTCGCTTAACACTTTATTGCAGTTTCACAGTATCTCCGAAATGTTGCTGACTAGGATTAATAGAGACAGAGACACTTCTGATAATCGGTGAAACTGTAAAACTGACGTCTTAAATACATTTTATTTATTACTAGCCTGGGTGCCTGGTGTTGCCCGGGTGTTTGCAAGTGTGTGTTGAGCAAAAAAAAATGTGGTAGTAGGTAGGCAGGCTCGAACCTGTACTGCGAATGAGGAAAAGAACATTGAAAAAAGTGACGTCTTTGCCGTTGTGTCCATCACCAAACTGGAAGTGGTAAAGGTTTAAATTAAAATTAGTCGATTGAAAAGAGGGGATGACTTTTGAAAATGTCAGTGAAAAAAAGCGACCCCTACTTGTAGAAAAGTGCCCGGTTGAGAGTGAAGGAATTAATGTTTTTAGCTAATTTTTCGATATTTGTGGTCTGAAGGATCGAACTTCAAAACGATACCGATCGTGAAAATTTGCCTCTGTTGAAAGTTTTAGGTAAACATACATACATACACTTAAACAGACAGGTGGGATTTATATTATAAATTATTGATATTGCTCTGATAAGATATTGAACTCATTATCTGTCCAAGATTCGCTGTCTAAATTCGTTTCTGTTCCAATTTGGAGAGGTTTGTTTTCTTGTTTACATATATTCATTATTGTTCAAAAAGTGACTGCATGCTGCTTGGCTGTGATATACATATAAATTGTTTTGTTTGTTTTTTCTTTTTAAAAGGTGGCGAAACTTTAAATTAACTATTTTCTTTAATTGCAGATTTGGCAACTATCGGTTATTTTGAATTCAGATTAGTTTGGGAATTCATCAAGAAGAGACTGACACCCAAGCAATGTTTGCAAATTATGAATGATACGATCAATTTACTGAAAAAACATTTGATGAACAAGTAAATTCACAAAATAGGCCTATCAACTGGCTACTTCATTTGTGTGACTTAACTTCAGTAGATTGTCTTTGGGGGATATGTAAAGTCCTATATTTATGCTGATAAACCAGACACAATAGACTACTTAGAAGACAAATTATGCCTTCATGAAAAATTTGCTATCCTGTACTTTAAAGAACCCCAAAATCTATTAAACTGTAGAAGAGAAATAGCAAATAACTGTGTTCACAAAATAAAAACTTACTCTAGGATAGCGATACAAAATAGCTTTAAAACTAACAAAAACAATAGAAAATAAACAAATAAATAAATTTCAATAAACATGAATATACATAAACGATCACACATATATGTATGTATATATATGTACATATATGTATGTACACGTGTATTTATATATATATATATATATAAAAAAAAAAAAGGAAAATGGCTGCCTTAAACCACTAACCTAATTCTAAAATAGATCTTTTGTTCGATAAAATGCATGCCCATTGGATGATAGGAAGGGGCGCGGTGGATACTAGAAAGCTGATTGGCTAACTAAAATCCTCAACAGAAGAGGACCATATAAAAACAAGAAACAACCATAGAATTCGCGCATAAGCCTGACGAATCCTAGAGTGGATGAAACGCTGAATATTCAGTGTAGCTTAATCGTCATATATATTTTATAAATTACTATATATATATATATATATATATATATATATATATATATACACCCCCACCCCACCTTTTTTGGCAACTTTATAAATTTGAAATCTCAGCAACTAATGATCAGAATTTAACAAATGAAGGCTTGTTGGGAAAGTAATAACCTGAATTGTGTAGTAACCTATGTGACATTTGTCTTTTAAATTTGCATATTAAGGGGATCATCCATCACCCAGAGCCTACTTTTGGCAATTTTTTAAAACCATAAAATGTTTGAATCAGTCATGTTTTCCTAGTTTTGCAGATGAATTACAAAATATCTGATATTTCCCCAAAACCCCTGGCCTTGATGGAGAGGAGACTAAAACCTGCTGCCATGATTTCAAATGATCTGAAATAACAGCAAGAGAACTGATTCCAAATATTTCTCATATTATCTCTCCCCTCTTTGGTTTTTATACATAAAGTAAATTTCAGGGTCTCAAGATTATTTGATACTGGAGATATTTATAATCGTACCCTATTTCGAAAAAAGGGGAGATATAACATATGAGAAATATTTGAAATCAGTTCTCTTGCTTTTATTTCAGATCATTTGAAATCATGGCAGCAGGTTTTAGTCTCCTCTCCATCAAGGCCAGAGGTTTAGGGGAAATAAATATATATAAGAATGTATTCGTAAGATAAAAATCCAGAGAATATCCACTGAGTTTATATAATAGTACTTAAAAATATATACCGATATTTATACAGGCTTCGCTACACTCATGTTTCGATTTGTAGTTATTAATAATTAAGGATTTATTTTTATTTTTTTTATTATTACATTTTCACCCCAAACAAGGCACATTGCCACTTTGGTGTAGGGAGCTATATCAGGGGCAATAGCTACTGAGGTACTATGTAGGGAGTTGGGCAGCAAGATGTCCGTTCATGTTACACTTAAACTTCTGCATGTCAGTACAGTTGGGGAAGCAGGGACCTGAAATGGAATTCCAAAGTCTAGCGGTTCTGGGGAAGAAACTACTGGAGTAGAAAGCTCTTTTACATCTAGGGATCTCTACTGTGTGGGGGTGGGATTTTGCTGCCTGTCAGGTTTTTCGAGGGTGTTTACGTCATAGGGGCACAAGTGCTTGCAGTTCGTCAGAGCATTCACCATTAAAAGGATTTCATTAGACTAAAAAAAAGGTGTTCATAGTGAAAGGGCTTCTCAATATGAACACCTAAAGAAAAGCCAGACTTTTTGCCTGATGAGATCTTAGTTACCAATCGAAACATTGTCATGCAAGTGTAGCAAAACCTGTACATATCTGTATAAATATTCATTTATGCTCACATATGCACATCTATAATATAAATCTCACCTGTCTGTTTAAATGTATGTATATTTGTATGTCTGCCTAAAACTTTCAACAAAAGCGACGGATTTTCACGAGATCGGTATTGTTTTGAAGCTCAACCCATCGAACGACAAATATCGAAAAATTGGATAAAAACATTAATTTCCTTCACCCTCAACTGGGAACTTTTCTACAAGGAGCCCCCCCCCCATATTTTTGAAAGACATCCCCTCTTTTTGATTGGCTAGCCTTAATTTAAACTTTTGCTACTTCCAGCTTGGCGATGGACTCAACAGCAAAGACGTCATTTTTTTTCACATTCTTTTCCTCCTTCGCAGTACAGGTTCGAGCTTGCCTGTCTACTACCACTTTTTTTTTTTTTTTTTTTTTGCTCAACACACTTCCAAACACCCGGGCAACACCGGGCATCCAGGCTAGTAAATAAATAGTAGTAAAAGAAAATAAAAATGAAATTAAACTATTCCATTATTTAAGAGACTTGGAGGGGACTGGGGATGGGTCCAAGGTAAGTAATTGGACATAAAACTGGGTGGAATAGGAATTAGTTCACTTGTATCATGCTAAGTATATATAAAAAAAAACAAAACAAAAAAAAGAATAGAATAACATGGTCGATTTAGGAGAAGGAAACAAAAATGTGGGAGAGGAAAAAAAAAAAAAAAGCTATGTGGTGATACATCAGCAGGAGCAGCAAAAAGGATGTTATGAAGTAGGGCTCTCTATAACATACAAGTCTCAGTAACCCCCTCCCACTCTCAAGCAGGAATGGTCACAATATAAAATGACCCTTGCTAAGTATGTTACTGCTGCTGGCTGCTACTGCTGTGTTGGACCCCCCCCCCGCCCTTCCCCACTCTTTGCCATTTTCAGTTAGTCATGCTTTAGGAGACTGGCATCAGTTAGTACTGAGGAGGACATCCAACCAGTATCATTACTAAGGGCTTGTGGTGGAAGTTACTCACAAAACAAGGATGTTGTAGCCACTTGCTTGAATGCAAGCAGTTTTAGAGTCATAAATACATAATACACACAGAATAGAATTAGGACAAAGGTGTTAACATTCGAAACTATAAAATACTGACTTTCCAATTCGGTGTTGCCCAGTAGAGGGCCTAGAGAAAAAAAAAAAAAAAAAAAAAAATTAAAAATATAGTCATCTTGACAGAATTTTCATTTATTTTAATTTTTTTTTTGTTGATATCCTGGATATGCAACGGGGAAAATAAAATCAGTTTTTTCCCTGCTTATTTCTGTGATATTAATGTTTGTTAGCAAAAGTATATTATTTAAAACTATTTAGTAAGTTTTACAAACATAGGTTTGTGTTCTTAAAAACAAAAATTTAATTTCTAATCTATTTTGATGAATTTCATATTTAATCCGATCAACAGTTTTTATTTTGATTATTAATACCATAATTAGCAAGTGGAAGGAACTAATTCCATGTCGAATCATGTAGGGCTTGAAACCCATATCCTCAAATTTTATTTTAACTTGTATCACAGATGGACGTCACAAAACTAAAAAAATAAATCCTAAAAATTTGAGCACGTAACTCCAAATGGTTTCAGATTTAGAACATTTTCTGCTTTGCGTAAATTGTATGAGATGTCACTTAAGCAATATTTTAATAATTATATATTTTCACATGTGTAAAAGTAGGGGCAAAAGAAATGATATGGCTGATATGGTAATTGTTTTTTTTTTTCTTTTGGATATTCATACAGACACCATGAAATATCTCTAGACCCAAAATGGTAAAAGATTCTTGGTTCGTTCAATCACAATGTCTATTCAAAATTAAGTCTTGTTTCTGAAGGTTTAGGGGAAGCAACTAAGTTTTGGTATGCAAGATGAAGTTGGGGAGACCATCTATATTTATATAAATTCATATTGAAATAAATTTTTAAAAGTTAAATTGCAAAAGGTAAAAAACAGTCTTAAAGTGATCAGATACTTGAATAAAAAGAAAATCCTTGTTCGGATGAAGTTCTTGGGGACTGCAGAAATACCTTATTAGGGGAAGCAACCAGGTTTGAGTATGTGAGATGAAGTTGGCAACCATTCATTAGATAAAATTCATATTTTAGAAAGTCAAAGTCAAATAGTAAAAAAGAAAACAGTCTCACAAGTTATCAGATATTTTACAATAAAAATGGATTCCACAACAAAAAATAAACATCCTTATCCAGCAAAATGTCAAACTAGATACTTGAATAAAAACAAAGAGAATTCACAACAAAAAATTGTCATCAATCAACTGACAATCCATCAATCAACTGACAATCCATCAATCAAATTAACATTTATCTTTGAGTGGCTTTTAGCCTTGATAAGTAGTGACTAGTGACTACTCAGTATAAAAAAAAATGAAAGTTACGTCAATGTGATAGATGAACACACGTGAAGTTCATATTTGGTTTAACATCCTGCTGGCATGTGTTGGATGGCTTTTAGAAATGGACTAACCAGTCTCTAATTTGAAAATTTACAAAACCAAATGTTATACAATTTTTGTAATGATTGAAATCAATTTTTCTTTATTCTGAAACTGATTGTTGAAACAACATATCTCATAGAAGAAAACAGAATTGTTTTTCTTTCGTTGATCAAGTCTTAAAATTACATAGCCTGAAATGTGATAGATTCTCTTTCAAAGTCATTTCCTTAGTTGAGAAAAGGTTTTTATAAATTGAATGCCTTTTCTGACACCAACCTAGTAGAGTGATGGAAACCAGTATTTTTATTTTATAGAGACACCACCTATAGGTGATTGCCTACCAATGCTAAAGAGTGCTTCACTTGCACTTGTGGACATAACTTATTCTTCTCCCTTCTACAGCAGGAAGATGCGACACAAAAGTTGCAAAATCCGGTCAAAGAGCCAGCGCCCCAGAGAAGTATTGGCATTCCATGGTAGCAGCATTTTAGGTGATGAATAATAAACTAACCTCTTCTCAGAGAGAGAAGGCAAAGCTTGGGAGAGTGGACCTTCTAGAACTGCAGAGAACTTGTACCCCCCTTGTGAATGCTCGGAAGAACTGCAAGCACTTGTACCCTCTCGACGTAAAAAAGATGATATATACTCAGCTCGTAAGGTTTGGTTTGTATGTTTTACGGCTTAGTTTTCTATAATAATAAAAATAAAAGTTTTGGTAGATGAGTATCGAACCCGAACCCTTGAGGCAAAGTTGGAAATTAAAGTGTGAAAAAAAAAAAACAAAAAAACGTGCGACGTTAACCATTGAGCCACTGTGACATACAACGCAGACACGTTTGAATTTATTTATTTAACTATTAAAAACAGGTGTCCGCAATAAAAGTTTCCATTTGACCTAATTAAGAAGGTCAAATAGAAGTCACGCAGTTAACTTTTGCTGCGAGGGAGCGTTTGGGTTTGTTTACCCAAATTTGACTGCTTTTTTTCCCCCAACAGATGGTCAGGAGGAGAAAACCAGCTCCCAATTGTCCAGATTGAATAGCAATTGTCTGATATACAGGATTGATCAAAGCTGATTGCTTCTGGATGTTTCCCAGTGCGATTGCCGGGAACGGTGCCTTATCTCTGAATTAGTTTCGCTTTTTATACGAAAAAGCCCAATCAACACGTGAGAAGCCAAAATAGGAATAATTTTGTAAAAGTCGACGTAAATAAATCTATACGCGACACGCTTTCCCAAATCCTAGATATTATTATCTAGGACCTATATAAACAGTTGTAAGCGATAGTAACGAACCCGGGACCGTGTGCGAGAAAAGCCTTTGCCAGACATACACGAAATGGTCACACACATTTTGCCTATATATAGACTAGCGAGGGATACCTGGCGTTGCCCGGGTGTTTGGAGGTGTGGGGAAAAAAAAAAAAAAAAAAAAAAAAAAACTAAGTATGAGGATCGAACCCGAACCGTTGAGGCAAAGTTATAAATAAAAAGTGTGAAAAAAAAAAAAAAAAATGTGCGACGTTAACCATTGCCCCACCGCGAGATGCTAACGGAAACACGTTTGAATTTATTTAATTACTTGGATTTGGCAGGTGCCTGTTTTAATGAGTTAATGAGATCAAGTTTGACAGCGGGATTTTTATTTTCCCAAGATGTTATAGGAAAAAGACTAACCCACATGTGGCGAGCGACAAATGTTGAATAATCTTCCTAAAATCAAGCAAATTAAATAGACAGGCGGTGAGATATTATGATTTATATGTGATATAAAAAGTTTTAAAAAGTTGTGAAGCGAACGACCGCTTCTCTGAAAGAAGCCTTTTGTAGACATACAAAAAAAGCGAACACACATACATACATACATTTTCGCTTTTATATTTATAGATAAAGTTAAGAGACAACAAATAATGTTAAGTATTATTTCTTGCGTATCATCCAGCCATACACACAAGCAATTTTAGTTTCAGTTGCCATAAAATTGTCTAGCATAAAAATCCACTCTTTAAATTTAAAATTTTACAAAGAAAATCATGACAAGTAGAACCAAACTGATCAATGCCACACACACACACACACACGCACACAAACAATGATAATTGCTTTTTTGCATGCATTTAGTGATATATATATATATATATATATATATATATGGAATAATCATATTGACAGATGGGTTCTTGTTAGATCACCAAAGTTAAGCAGCATTAATGGGTAACTATTTGGGAATACCAGCTGGTTGGGACGAGAGAGTGAAGCTGGCTCTGCACAAACCAGTTTCGTTTGAAACAAATTCCCAGTGCATGCTATCCATCATCCCTAGTGTGATCAGATGGACTTTGTCATTTTGACAGACGAACTGTTTTATGTTAGCGATAGTTTGAAAGGTGTAAATTTGACGACAATGTCTTTGACTCCAAGACAGACAATTTTGTTACTTGTAAATGAGAGTGACAAAAAAATTGCACTAAATCTTGGAAAGCGAATAAATTTAGATAAATGTTGTTTTATTCAACTGAAAATGTTTAGTTTCACATTAATTAAAGACATTTTCAATCACAGTTATATAGAATAGAAAACAATGTCTAATCAACAAGAAGAAATGCCAGCTGGAAAATATCCAAATACAATAAACTTGATATATATATAATTAGTGTAGTGGATATAGTACTCAGTAAAATTCAGTTGCAAGTTAGGGCGAAGAAGGCGGGCTCTCTCTACCATGCTAGAAAGTTACTTACACCTGACAGTATCCTGTACTTCTACAAGGCCACCATTCACCCATGTATGGAGTATTGTTTTCACATTTGGGCTGGTGCATCTGCTACTAGTCTCTCCCTCTTTAACAGGGTCCAAAAGAGAGTGGCCAACTTGATAGGTCCTAAACAGTCATCTAAGTTTCAATCTCTGTCGTATTGATAAAATGTTGCATTTCTCTGCCTGTTTTACAAGTAGTTTAATGGTGGATGCTCCGATGAACTACAAGCCCTTGGACCCCCCCCCCTCGACATAAATACGCCCAACAAACCCGACAAGCAGCAAAGTCCCACCCCTACACAGCAGAGATCCCTAGATGCCAGAAAGCCTTCTAATAGTTTCTTCCCCAGAACTGCTAGACTGGAATTCCCTTCTGGGTTCCTGCTTCCCCAACTGTACTGACATACAGAAGTTCAAGTGTAATGTGAACAGACATCTTGCTGCTCAACTCCCTACATAGTATCACTGCAACTTATGTCCCCGATAGTAGTCCCCTATCACTGTCCATTGTTTGGGGTAAAAAAAAAATTTTAAATAAAAAAAAAAAGTTACACACTTGGAGGTAATCCTCAGTGTGGGTAACACTCAAAATACAACTGCAAATTACTTAGAACTTCTACTCAGTCATGGCTGATGGAATAAGAGCACGTCCCCACCCCACTCTGTGGATTAAATAAAAGGTTCTATATGAAAATATGAATATTTTAGAGTTCGACAAACATTCCAAGTTTGACAAGATACGTAGATTCCATGAACAAAGCTTCTTTCTTAGAACTGCACGCCTGTGGAATTGTCTTCCGTTTTCCTGCTTTCCGGCTGACTACAATATGGTTGTGTTCAAGTCTAAAGTAAATAAGTTCTTGATGAGCCGTTCCATATAAGTTATCAAATTTACCAAATTTTCATTACTAATGATTACTATATTGTCCAATTTCTACTGTACACTCTTTAACCCTTATCCTTGAGTGGCCTCTGGGCCTTGATAATGTGGTGATGCCTATGTAAAAAAAAAAAAAAAAAAATCTTCATAATTGTGTTTGAAGAAGGCCAGAGGAATAGTTGGCCGAAACGTGGTGAAACAACAACTATGAAGATGAGGATAAAAGTTTGCATTAAAAAAACAAAGCAAAAATGGATTACACAAATTATAAAGCCTCATCTCAAAGGATTACAAAAAATAAAAATAAAATATATAATTCAACAAGATACATCTGAAGAAAGTCGAAGGTGACACCGACCAAAACGTGAAAGCACAGTAGTTCGAAGAATTCAACTAAGATGCATAAAAAAACTACTTTAAAATTATGAATGTCAAAATACCAAATTTAATTTTTTTTTAACGTAAAAAAGCTGTTGTTTGGTTGTTTGGTTTATTGGCCTATCAACAGCTGCATGGTCATTTAAGGCCTAATAAGTGGGGGGGGGGGTCTTGTTTTTCTTGGGGGGGGTCTTAGTAGAATAGGTATTCTTTATTTTTTAGTATGTCGAGGTGAGTTTAGAGGAAGTTTAAGAAAAGATTTAGGCTGAAATTTTTTTTTTTTTTTTAGGCAGATTTATATTTTGGAGAAGAGATTTACCTTTTTCAAGTATTGCAAAAAAGTTGTTCTTGATAGTACAAATTCATTTAATAAGTAAAATCTCAAAATTACTGAAATTTCGTTTCTTTGAAAAAATTCTAAAAATTTAACACTTTAGTACTAGAAAATACCTTATTTTCTGCGTCATTTGAATATCTTTTGCAAATGAATAGTTTCATCTATTTCTATACAAAGTAAGCTGTGTGCAGGTTTAAATATTTGTATACTCATTTCAGCATTTACCCTGGAACAGTTGAGCGGCTCCATCCAGAGAATTTGTTACGTCTCAAATGAAAGCTAACCAGGTGCAATGGTTCAGTGGTTCACTGCAGCAGAAAATACAAGAGTTAGCGAATCACGGTTCCAACTGCAATGCCCATAAAAGCAAGGATACAGGATCAGTTTAGTATAATGTTTCACTATTCTGAGCTAGGTTTTCAGCTGACCTCTGTATCATCTTTGTCAACTGTGAGGAGGGGCTGGTTCAATGACTTTGTAGATGAAATCATCTAAGTGACGACGAAGAACATGACCAAACCAGTGAAGACGTTTTGAGTGGAGGGTTTGTTGCAAAGAGGGTATGTTACAGCGAAAATAAACAACATTTGAGATGAACTGCTACTAACGAACCGGAAGGATGCAATGCAACAACACGAACCGGAAGGATGCGATGCAACAACACGAACCGGAAGGATGCGATGCAACAACACTGATGAAACACCTAAAGCTTTCGTTTTAGTGATGGGACGATTCCTACTTTTTCCCCCCCAATTCTGATACAATTACCGATTCTATACTAAATTCCCCGATTCCAATTCTTTATAAATCCTTAAATAGTGGGACAGATTGCTGAAACAATCTTTCGCTTGGTGCTTGTATCACTAAGTGAAAGATTCTTATGGAATATTGAGATAACCTGCCCCACTAAAATATTTAACAGAGTTGTTATTTATTCCTGATCACCGTAAAAACGTGTTAAATGTGCAGATATTTTTTCAAATGTAAAAATATACTTGGGGAGGGGGGGGGTCTATAGATTTTAGTTTTTGTGTTAATTTAAAATCAATAAATATTTATTATTTTATTACTAATAGGAGTAGAAAATTTTGTTTTAAACAAAATCAAACAAAAAAGACAATGAAAAAAATTGTTTTTGGCATCGGAAAATAGGCACAAAGTTTTCTGATTCAGATACCCCAAAAAGTTCAAATTTTTCTGATTCCTGATTTCGATCAATCATCTCAATGCTAGTACATATATTTGTATGAACAGGATCCATTCCTAAATTAATTAACCAATCATTATGAATTTTGGAACATAGCTGTTAGGCATAAGCAGTACAAATGTGGACTATGTTTAACTTAATTTTGTTATAATTTGAAGGGTTTTTAGGGGGCATAATATGAACACCATCTCCCATTTGAAGATTCGAATATTTGAGATTTGCATGTAAAATAAAAGAATGGTCTTTTTACATTTCTAAGATGAGGAATAATTATTTGGATTATTCACACTACTTTTATTATCTTAAGTGCTATTCGTATAATGTTTCGGACAATGTAACCGCCGACCTTCTTCAGATGTATCTTGTTGAACTTGGGAATCATTCTATTGAACTCTGGAATCTGCACAGAAGTTTGAACATAAAGCTTTAATTTATGGAGGTAGCATGTTCTCGTTCTGTCAGGCATGAATAGGTATAAGTCTCCAACAATTTGCAATTATACTCTTGTGTGAATAGCACTATAGATGAGAATAGTAATCCGAAATTATTGAAATTGTGATCTTTTTGTTTTAAACACATCTAAAACAATAATGTTCTTGGCTCAGAGCAAAGTGTAGTATCTGTTTTGATACTACACCTCATCTATTCTGTGCTAAATTAATGTAGGGGAAATCATTTTAGACAGTTTTTTTAGAAATTTTTTTTTTCTACTTTTGTTTCAAGCCAAAGTGTCTCATTTTGGGGAGCTTCGCAACACTAAAAACCAACTTTGTGTCTAACTGTCCTGGTAGGGAGACAAGTAAAGAGGAACATAGAAAAATAAAAAGGTTTCTTGTAATAGATTTTACATTGCTTGCTAATCGCAGTAACCAATCAATATTCTTTAATTTAATTTTTTTTTTTTTTCTAAGTGGATAGAATTTGAATGACTCAAACTAGTTTAGACTAAAATAGAAACAAGACTTGTAACAAATATTTAGGGACTTAATGCTAAGAAGGTCACACTGACTTGCCTTATCACTCATGGTAGGTCATGAAAAGAGATAAGCAGACCTTGAGATTATACCGCTACCAGATTAGGCTATCAGAGAAATATCCTGGAAAACATGTGCAAAGAGATATGGAAGCAAGATTATGGACCTCCAGCATAGATAAATAGGTGTATTCTCATATACAGTGTTAATTAAAATATGAGGGCCGTTACAAAAGTAAACTAAACTAAAAAAGTTGAAGAGCTACAAAGACAGGAGTGGTACCATTAAAATGAGAGACCTTTTGTGCTCCAGAATTTATTTCTCTACATAAGTTACCATCATTCTCAATGCACTTTTGTTAGGAATTCAATGATGCATATCTGTTCCTGACATATATCCATGACAGGGGTTATTTCTTAGGAATCTCACACCAGAGAAATGAAACTTTCAGATCACGAATGCATAAATGCCGTCACCATAACAATGCAATTTACAATCCCCTCTGATCCATTCGGATGAAAAAAAAAAAAAAAAATAGGAGGCATTACTTTTGGAATGTTTAAGTAGAATAATATAAGTGATATAGTTCTCCTGGTAAGATGTCAATATTTTTTTTAATCTGATACACCAACTTGAGTATACATTCAATGAATCAATTATGTTGATGTTGGCTTGAAACTTTGACAATTCCAGAGAGAACTTCTATTTATTGTTTTCCCCATGAGGGCAAAGTTAGACACAAGACCAGTTTTTAATGTGGGGAAAATCCAACTCCTCAAAAACAGGCATTCTGGGTTGGAACAAAAATAAAACTTACCTCAATCTAGAAAGATTTCTACTTAACTGATTGAGGATAGAATAGACCAAGTGAAGTAGCCAAGGTTTACACACACACACGCAAAAAAAAAAAGGTATATATTTGCAGCAATATGTTATGTACATATCATGCTGCTTTTTGGGTGGCACTCTTGTTTGTGTAGATAATGCCAACACTATGGATTTAGAAATGCCTGTTCTACTGCAGATATTTTAATGGTCACACGAGGAATGGTGCACTGTCTCCACGTGATGTTATGGGAGCTTAGTTCTCTACACGCAGACACAAATGGACGACCTTAAACTAAACACGGTTATCGCCCTTCAACTCTGGTAACACCATGCCACGAGGAGGCGATACAGCTATATACACTCCTGTTTTATATCTTTCTTCCTCTTTTCACTCAAACTCTCAACAGGTGAAGATGTGACAATAACGCACTCTGGTCTGGCATGGCGAGTCCGTTTCCTAACTTCGCCATTAGCCTTTCTCCAAAGACTATAATTGCAAGTAACGTTGCTTATGGTCTCTTCTCACTGAACTTTTACTATCTCTATTCTTGCTATTATTCTTGTATTCTGCTGTAAATGAATTTACTTTTGTTTTAATCACATAATGACACACGACGTGTCTTCATTACGCAACCTTTGCTTCTTTCACCTACTTTACAACATGGAGGATGGGATTGCCAATTACATAAACAGGCTACCCTGTCCTCCACAATGCTTCCTCAAGTAGCAACACGAAGCTGGATACTCCATCAGATTAGACGAGTTCTTGTCCTGGAAGTAAGACGAAGAGATGAAAAAGAATTCTGTAAATAACTAACATATAAAAATGGTCAATTGGAGAGAGGAAAATTATGATCTCAACTTCTTTACGAAGTCAGTGTTTAAGAGATCTATGTATCTCAGAGTTCAAGTATTAGCCCCAAGTAAAGGGGGCCCTTGATTTCTAAGAACTTGACTGAAAGAAAATGAAACAAAATAATATACACTAGATAAGGCAGGGGTAGCTAGGGTGGTATCCCTTGATCTATCCAAAGCCTTTGGCTGGCATGAAGGGCTTCTCATGAAAATTAAATCCTACAGTATTTCTGGACAAACATGTTCATAATTAGATCCTTCTTAGACAAGAGAAAAACCTAGGTTGTCCTCAATGATCATGCATCTCAACATGATATTAATGCAGATGTCCCTCAGATCGATCAGGTTGGACTTTTATTATTCCTGATATTTATAAACGACTTCCTTGATAAAATTGTGTCCAAGATGGATATACTTGTTGATGATGCTATGCTCTACAAGACATGAGCGAAAAGCGTATGTACACATATCCAAGGCAATGGCAGAACCATAGAAAATGAGCTTCAGTCTGTAGAGGAATGGGGGGACGTAAATTAATGGTAACATTTAATGCTACTAAAACTAAATTTCTTTCCTTTAACATGAATTGGAACAAATACATTCTGCAAAGAAGGTAGACTTCCTCTACCATGCTAGAAAATTACTTGCACCTAAGAGTATCCTATATCTCTACAAAGTCACTATTTGCTCATGCATGTAGTATTGTTGCCACATCTGGGCTGGTGCATCTACCACTAGGTTCTCCCTTTTAAGCAGGGTTATAAAAAGAGTCTCAAATCTAATAGGTCTTGCACTATCGGCCAAGCCTCAACTTCTGTCCCATCACCACAATGTTACATCCCTGCGTCTGTCTTACAAGTATTTTAATTGAATGTGCTCTGATGAACTGATAGCACCTGTACCCTCTCGACGTACAAACTCCCGACTAAACCAGCAAGCATCAAAATCCCACCCCTTCACTGTGGAGATCTCTAGATGCCAGAAAACCTACACTAATTGTTTCTGTCCTCAGACTGATACTCTTTGGAATTCCCTTTATGTTTCCTGCTTCCCTAACTGTATTAACATACAGAAGTTTAAATGTAATGTGAATAAACATCTTGCTGCTCAACTCTCCACAGTTCACTGTAGATATGATCTTGAATAGTAACCTTACATTCAAGTGGAAATAAGCCTTGTTTGAGGTTGAAAAAGAGAAAAAGAAACAAAGTCTCCTTGTTTTTTGTGAATTTTCTGTTTCTAACTATGAATTGAATTATTTCATCATGATATTACTTATGTAAACATGATTGTCAACCAAACTGCAGCATCCGCGCGCGCGCACACACACACACACACACACACACACACACACACACACACATATAACAAAGTTATTTGTTTTTCTTTTATTCATCACAAACAAGAAACATAAAGGTATGGACTGAGGCAGCAAGACATTTTATTTAGATTAAATTTAAATGCACAAACAGGGAGCAGGGAAGAAATTTCAAAGGCAAGTCATCAGGGGAATTAAACTATTAAAGTAGAAAATCTACCGACATCCAGCAATGCCCACGGTGAAAGGGCTGAGATTTTATTAGTTGAGTGGGTTGGGAGTATTTATATTGGAGGAAGTTTATAAGCATAGTAAGTGCACTGGAGCATATTCTAAGGAAATACTAGTAAAACAAGCACAGGGATGCAACACTGCAGTGATGTGACAGAGGTTGGTGCTTGGAAAATAGTGCGAAGTTAGAAATTTTATTTTACACCTTTCCAAGAGAAATTAATGATTGACTGACTAGCTCTTATTTTGCTGGATTTTCAAAAGCAAACTTAAATAGCATTTAAACTGGCAAATCATTCTGACTAGCCAATTCTCATTTGTAATTGTTGTACCATGTTATTGGCAATATGATATACTTAACTTTAAAAATAATTGTTGCTTAGTTCAGCTCAGCACTAATGTTAAACTTTTTAAAATTATCACCTATATATATATATATATTTTTAAATCAGCAAAGGAATAACTAATTTTAAATTGATGAATATAACAGAAGTTATTTAACTTAAAATAAATTATGTGAAAATCTAATAAGTGAAAATGAATTTTTAAAATTTTAAATGGATCCATGAGATTTTATTTTATTTTATTTGAGCTATAGCTCAGACAGATTAATTATATAAGATTTCATGCATTTATCTTTAAAATATCCAAGTAAAAGATTACTATATAATTCTATTTTTAAATTTGTTTATTTTTTAAAGTTTGGTTGGAGTAGGGAATATTTTCTTCAGATCAAAAGTGTGAAGACAGCTCCAAAAAATCTGAAAGTGAAATTGGATCAAAAAAGTTTCCAATATTAATTAAAACCATTAACTAAGAATTAAATTAGGAGACCCATCCACCTCCCTCCACAAAAAAATTAAAATTTCTTTATCTTTTGACTAAAAGCAAAGTGTAGTATTTATTTTGATACCACACTTCATTTTTTCTGTCCTCAATCAGTAAAGGAGAAATCCTTCTAAACTGAGACGATTTGTTTTTATTTTCGTCCTAATCTAATTTTGGGGAGTTGGATTTCCCCCCCATTAAAAATCGACCTTGTGTTTGACTCGGCTGTCATTGAAAAGCAGAAAACAAAGTGATAAGAATTATAAAAATAAACATACTATATAAAAACTTTTCCTTTTTCTGATAAACCAATCCATCAAATATATATTTGAATTCTTTGGATTACTTTTTTCATGTTGAGCGTTATTTTCACAATGACCTTAATTGAGTATCTTGTTTAATTTGGGAATCTTTCTGTCAACTCTTTATTTAATCCACAGGAGTAAAATGCTCTTGTTCCATCAGCCTTGAGTGGGTAGAAGTCCTAAATAATCTGCAATTGTATTTTGCATGTCGCCTACATTGAGGATTGAACCATCAACCCACAAAAGAGTAACTTACTAAGAACTTGATCCACTGTCACAGATCCTTGTACACAATTCTAGTATGAATTTTAAAAACCTTAAACCTATTAATGTTTTTTTAGATGTACAATTTTACTACTTAACTATTACTACACACACATTATATATATATTATATACATATATGCTTTTAAAAAGATGAGTGTTCTTAGCAGCTTTTAAAAAGATGAGTGGTCTCAGCAATAACAAGTGCAGGTTTAGGTGTATCAGAATTTTGGGGGAATTTTTGACACCCCCAACACGAAACCGTGAATAACATATAAAAAAACTCGCAATTTCTCATTTAAAAGTGGTTTGTTTATTTTCTTGATGGATTATACTTCCAAAATAAGCTATTAAAGTTGTATAAAAAGTAATAAAATATTATTTTTTATCTTTCAAAAACCAGTGTTTACAAAGTGCCGGCACACTTCTAGGCAGCCATTTTTTTTACGTAATGAAATCAATTGATTTTTACGAGTTCAATATTTTTCAATTTTTTAACTTTAAAAATCTATCAAAATTTATCTATTGATTCAATTTTTACGATATTTTCATGGTCAATGGGAAATTTTATGCTCTTTCCAATAAACTGAATATAATATTTTAGACAAACGTTTTTTTTTAACCCCCCCCCATTTTGAAATGTCTATTTAAATTTACATAATTAATTAATGTAACAAAGTTTTATATATCACAAATTGAACATAAAAGGTCAATAAATAAAATATTCAAATTTAAAACAAAAAAAAAAGAATAGTTTTTTGCCAATTTACCTGTAAAGTTCAAAGTGTAAATCCTTTTTTTTTTTTTTCGAAAACCAGGTGGATTTTTTATTTTTTTTTTTTTAAGTTGGAGTTTATTTTATGCTTATAATTTTCCATTCAATAGTGGACGCTGAGGATATTTTATTCTATTTTAGTCATTGTTTTGTTTTTTTCGATGTTTAAAAAAAAATTATCTCAGTAAAAGACTGACAATATATTAAAAAGAAAGTTCTGGTATTTCTCTAAGATAATAAAAAAAAAAAAATCGAAAATAAGTCGCTCGGTCAATGTGTAAATGGTCAAAATCTATAAATGAAAAATATACACTTTGCAAGTATGGTAGCACAATAATTAAGCACCTAATTGAATATCCTTCTAAACCGGCATGCTTGCTTCGCTTCGACGCATCATTGAAACGGGTTTTTTTTTCTCCCCTTTCCATACTTCCGTACATATCAAAGTGAGAATTCTTTTTACATACGGGTATTTTAATGGCTGATAAACAAACGTCGGAGACACAGTACTTGGTTGAAAAATCCTTTCATTTAAAAAATACATGGAATATAATATATAAATATAATTAAATTCTCCTACCGGGACATTAGAAGCAATAAATTATTAATAATTTGAAACAGGTAAGTGATTTTTTCAGTTAGATATATATATATCTATTACATCCACACGAGTTACGTTTTTTGTTTTTTGTGAACTTTTTTTTTTTTTTAATAAAACTGATAAAAAAAAAAAAATTGTATATTTTTTTTGGTGAAACCTTTTATGATATTAAATTTTGGTCTTTCCTCATTTTATTGAAATAAAAATTATGGTTTGAAATTACATTTTCATATTGTTAGAAGTTTGTATACATGCAGAGTCTATTTAATGAAATTTTCAATGGCGACTTGTCCCAAAATTCTGATACACATAGTGCAGGTTTTGTCACACAGAAGTAGAGAATGTGAGCCACCTGACATCCAGTTGTAAAGTCCTATTCGGGGACAGCTATTATACAATGCGACACAAAGTGTGTAAATATCTCCACTGGAAAATCTGTAACAACCTGAATATCCCATATAGTAGCAAATCCTGGGAACATGTACCAGAAAAAACAGTTGGAAATAAGTCATACACCATCCACTATGACTACAAAATTCCTACAGCTACATACCTAGAAAATGGGGCCATTAAGCCTGATATAGTGATAGGAGACAAGAAGGAGAATGTGACAACCCCCGTAGAAGTAAGCGTTCCTAATGATGCTGGCCTTAAAAGAGCAGAGAGGGAGAAAATAACAAAATACCAATGACTTATATACGACATGAAAAGAAACTGGAATCATACCAGTCATTATAAGAGCAACCGGGCTAATGAAAAAGAATTTCAAAAACTATCTGGCAAATATACCCGGTGAACCAAGTGCAGAAGAAATACAAAGCAGTTAAAGGGACAGTTAGAATCTTAAAAAGATCTCTCGGTTGGAGTAACTAAACTAATGGGAGAATGTTTGGCATCCGGTAGAATGGGAAAACAAAGTGATAAGAAAATTTAAAAAAAAAAGAAAAAGATTGAGACACTTGTGTTGTCGGGTTGGTAATGCAACGGGAGATAATTAAGATTGACTAAACTAATGGGAGAATGTTTGGCATCCGGTAGAATGCCCCATCGCAAGGAAAAACAAAGTGATAAGAAAATATATAGATTATTTATTACCACACACACACACACACACAAATCTTCATGAAAGTCTATGATAAGTGATACTCTTTTCTACAAAAAACAAAATAAAACAGCCATTTTGCTGAAGGAGTAAAATATGTACAACTGTAATTGTAATCAATACTATTTGTAGCGCATTAGACAAAAACAAAATATGCTAATCTTAAGTACTAAAAAGAACAGACAATACAAGTATGTAATTGTAAACAGCACACAAAAGTTTCATATATACAAAAAAGGTGCATGTCTATACATATGCAACATTATATGATGCACTTTAATACTGCAGTAATACAGCTTGCATTAGAAAGTAGTCGAGTTGAGAATTAAAGAAAATTTTTATCTCATACATGTTTCAAGTATTTTAATAGCAAAAATTACTGGCAGTTAAATGGTTATTAATGAGGAGTGCAGCCTAGACATGGTAAGAATTCTGTCGGGGCTACCACTGTATCACATTCATCAATTACTCTTCAGAAAGGTATGAATGCATCTCTTTTTCACTGCAGCTTTTATTCATGGAGAAAATTTCTTGGGAACTTTGTTCCAACTTCTACTCTACAAAAAATTCTGTTTAATTCTCCATTAATGCAGAGTCAGGTCGACCTGACCTCGCTAGAATAGTTGTTTTCCAGATTTTCATCAGAGTCTCTTTAATCAAGTTGCAGTCAAACCCAATTTACCATGGATGACCCTTACCAAGAACCAAACTTCCCAATGATACAAGTAACACAACTACACTGAGATGGTTGTATTTCTCCACCTGCTTGCCACCAAATGTGTTGGTGAACAGTTAAAAACCCGAATGTCAACAATTAAAAGTAACTTAGCAGCACACATCAGACCTACAAGTAACTGATTTTCGAATATGATATTATATGACCTAGCTCAGAAGCAGTGAAACAGTGGCCTACGATAGTCAGGTTCAACCCAATCAGGGTGATAACCATTACAAGTACGACAGCTATGGGTGAATCTAGAGAAACTGATACGCATGATGAATTGCTCTCTGTCTGCTGACGTCCATCCTCATTGGGCAACACGTTGCCTTGTGTGTTGCATTAATGGGGGGGATGGTTTTTAACAAATGAAAAACATCATTGAGAGAACTTTCTTGTAAACAAATAGTTGGGTCAATTGACTAATTTGTGCCACAGGCTTCGCAGATAAGTTGTTTCGCCAGCCAATCGCTGATGACATTTACACAATATAGGCAGGCGAAATTACTTGCTCATCAGTCGTCTATTTTGTTCTGCTTATGTCAGGTTGTCAAGGTTGGGGGGGGGGGCGATCAGCTGAAAATCTGGCTCAGAATAGTGAAACATGATACAGAGCTGATCTTCAGCTCTCGACTATGAAGTTCGCCATTGGAACTGTGATTGACTAACACTTGTATCTGGTACTGCAGTGGACTGCCATGGTTGGTCAGTATTCATTCGGAATGTGGCAAATTCTCTGAATGAAGCTAGCTCAAATACTCCCAGGTGAATGCTGGAACAAGTATAACTACTGGCAATTTTCTTCTGGCCTTTTGTTTATACTTCCCACTTTATTTTTTTGTTCCTCACGTTGATTCCTAAATATTTAAAAAGGTCCCCAATTCATTTCAATTTTGTGTAAACCAAACTCTGAAATGACCTGGTCAGAAGACCCCAATCCAATAAAGTAAGAATGTAGAATACACCCAAGCCTTGATAGAGCAACTAGTGTTGGCTTATCTCAGCATTTCAATTGAAGGTTATACAATCTTCCTCATTATGTAGACAGCATTAAAATGGGGATTCATTGTCTGTGGAAACAATGAAGCCAACCTCATAGCGACAATACTGATCTTCTGTGCTTCTTCGTAATTTAATAAAGGATTTCTTTAGATTAGTATTTTTTTTGTTTCTGAATTTATTTTTAGATGAGGATTGATTATTTATGGCATAATTGATAAAGTACTTGGTAAAATTCAGTTATAAGTTACACTCTTCTAGAGGTTGAAGGTCCAATCCTCAGTGCAGCCGACATTCAAAATACAATTAAAAATAATTTAGGGCTTCTATGGCCGATGTAATGAGAGCATGCTACTCCTGTGGATTAAATGAAGGGTTCTGTTTGAAATTCCATGTAAATTCCAGAGCTTGGAACAATACACCGAAAGAAGGTCGGAGGTTACATCAACCAAAACATAAAAATAACACTCAAAATGAGAACAATTGTCCGGCGAATCCAAGTAATATAGATTAGTATTTTTTGTTTATTTTATAAACTTTTTTTTTTTTTTACAATAAAGTCACCGTTTATCAAGGTCCAAAGACCACTTTACGATAAGGATTATTGAGTTTGATAGGTGGACAGTGAAACATAGGGAATTAGTAACGATGTTTGTCAGAAATGGATTACCTAAGAGATTCAATAAGAATCTGCTCACACTGAACCTGAAAACAGCAATATTGTAGTCAGCCAAGAACAAGCAGTTCTAGGAAAGAAACATTGCCTATGAAAATTTCGCTCAGTTCCAGGCACACAGAGATAGAAATGAAAATTATTTATAATGGTTGTAGCTAGATAACTTGCTGCCGTGAATGCCTCACAGGGAGTGTGAGGAGGGGGTGTAGATTGAAACCCAGCCAAACACCCACTATGGAAACAACAGAGCAGAAAAAGACTAACAACATCTCCTTCATATTCTATAAAGCCAGAAAAGGGCACCTTCGTATTCTATAAAAGTAGGAAAGGGCACCTCCCCAGACATGGCAACAACGTTCCATCCCAGAGTGCATTTGATTCTTATACAAGCAGAATATTGCATCAGGAGTGAGACACCTGGAGCAGTAAAACAATTCAAGAGACCTTGGCAATGAACCAGACACCTTTTTGCCTATTGCACTATGTACTCGAGGCTGGAAAAGAGATAATCTAAATGTAAAAGATCTTTCTATCCAGTAGTTTCTTCCCCAGAACCGCTAAACTCTGGAATTCCATTCCAGGCCACTGCTTCCCCAACTGTACTGACATGCAGAAGTTCAAGTGTAACGTGAACCAACATCTTGCTGCCCAAATCCCAACATAGTACCCCAGTAGTTGTTGCCCCTGATAATAGCCCCCTACACCAAAGTGGCAATGTGCCTTGTTTGGGGTGAAAATGTAATAAAAAATAAAATAAAATAATAAAAAAAGTTAGACCTAAACGGCATTACATTGGAAAAATTAATGTTTGATTCTAATTAACCAGTCATATACATAAATTTTCAGCCCATGTTGTTGAAATAAAAATAAATGCCAATGGATTTCATTGATTACATATTCTATCCTAGCTGTTATTTCCTTTAGAAAAAATATATACACTGTAATTTTTATGGGCTAATTATGTGCCTTAGCCATTTAAATGGTTGAATTTGTTATGAATAGTTAAAATTACAGATGACTCAGAACCTGTTCTGTTGTGAGCAATGTTGAAACAGTTGTAACTGAAACTTTAATTCAATATTTCAAATTTACTTTATTTAAAATCTCACAACAAAGTACAAATATATTCATAAATAATTTAATGACGAGACGTCCATATTTCGGGGATTTTTTACACTAAAAACATTGCATAAAAAATTGCTTCTTCACTAAGAGATTTGCAATTATTAGATGTTGATATTGATTTTTATTTTAGCTTTTTCCACAAAGGTATTAACTTTTTGTTGAGATATTTTTCAGAATTTGACTTCTATTGTGTCCTTTCTAATAAAATTTATATAAAAATTAAATTCATAAACTGAGATCTTTTTAACAATGATTGAATTTTCTAACAAGTCATAATCCATTTCCAAAGTTTGCCACACCTCAAACAAAACTCAAAACTGTCAGAAATTCTTTTCTGCATTTAACATTTTTATTACTACAGAATACAACTGGATTAGCTTAACAGTATAAATGTGGGTTACACCTTGACAGGAGTTAATCTAACAAAGATATCTTGTCAGATTTTAAAAGTTGGACCTATATAGCATTTAAGCATTCTGACTAGCCAATTTTCATTTGTTATTATTGGCACCATAATAATGTACTTTGATGTAGTTTATAAAATGATGTGATCTCGCCGGGAAACTAGCAACATGAAAATATTTTTCAATTATGATAAAGAAATATAAATAAATAAAAATTAAAAATCCACTCATGCCATAATTCAAAAATAAAATTCATTGGTGATTTACTTTAGTTAGCAGATAGACTTAACTATCATGATAGTAGGGAAAAAATTTTGCTTATAGCAACTATTTAAAATAATATTTTTTCTATAATGAGGCTATCATTTGTTCATGGTTACATAAAATTACGTACATCCAAAGATGGAGTACTGTTGCCACATCTGGGCAAGAGCTGCTAGAAAGGACATGTCCTGCCTTGATAAAGTTTAAAATAGACTTCATAGCCTCGTAGGAGATGTTCTTTTCTCTTCCCTGCAATCTCTATCTCACAGAAGAGATGTTGTGAGTTTGTCTCTGCTTTATTGTTATTTTCATGGCAAGTGCTCGACTGAGCTTCAATCTATGGACCCCCTTGCCAAACTTTCACAAGAAACACTCATTTAGCTGAAAACACTATCAATAATTCCCCCCACTCTTTATCTGTGCCTAAACTTAAACGTAAATTCCATGAACAAAGCTTCTTTCTTAGAATTGCACGCCAGTGGAATTGTCTCCCGTTTTCCTGCTTTCCAGCTAACTACAATATGGTTGTCTTCAAGTCCAACGTAAATAAGTTCTTGTTGAGCCATTCCACTTAAATTAACAAATTTACCGAATTTCCATTATTAACGATTACTATATTGTCCAATTGACTACTGTGCGCTTTTAACCTGTATCCTCGAGTGGTATCTGACCTTGATAAGTGGTTACGTCTATATAAAAAAAAAAAAAAAAATTTTTTTTTTTTTTTATTTAAACGCTAAAAATTTAACAATTATCTTAGAAATATAGTGGAAAATAAAGCAATTAAATTATGGATTAGTTTGCACATATTTATCTCCTTTGGCTTTTTAATCAAAATTATGATTATACTGAAACTTAATCCCCTATAAAGTAATAAAAGCGAAAAAAGCAATGCAATTTTATTTGTATTTAACGTTGGCAGAGTCACATCCTTAAGTAGAAAGGATAGATTACCTTTATAAGAAATTAAAAGAAGCAATCACCCTCATTTAAATCAACACAATTTTAATTTAAGATATTGTAAAAGCGTTAAAAAATTATTCATACATGTGTACTTTCAAGTACAGTACCTTGATTAGAATATTAAAAAGAAAAGTTACATTCACAATATGAATGAGGTCATAAGACATTAGTGTCAACATAAATACAGTTGCGTTTTAATTTTTAACTGGTATCTGAACGAAATTTTCAATAAGCAATTTAAAAAAATTAGAAACTAAATTAAATAATGCTGAGCAATACCAGGAGAGTACAGATAGTTATATATAATTTGTGAAATGTGTGACTTCGTTACCATCACCATCATATTTGTTTTAATATTCATTTTATATGCTGGCAGGTGTTTAACAAATTTAAAAATCTATGGTAAACTTATCATTCTTAAAGAGGGGGAGGGGTTTGATAAACCATATCAAAAACCTCATCTGCGTGACCCTCTATTGCTTCTTTTATTTTAATTTATCCAATTTATTAACAAAGTTGCTATTCCTATTATTCAACCTATTTAATAAGCAGCATGCTATCTTACTTTGAAATAGTATTAAAATATACAATCTGTGTGTGCATGTGTGTGAGAGCAGGGCTTTACGTTGCGAGTGAAACGGTCGTATTTGCAAGTGATTTTTTCAAAATGGCAACTAAAATAAAATGCTTATCTTTTGGCAATTATGTTTTTTCACCAACAATCTTCCAAAGCTTATTACTGGGTGAAAAATGTCTTTTCAACCATTTTTTTTTAAAATAAAACAAGCAAAGTCAAATTATTTAAACAATAACAGTTTAATAGAACAATATGCCTTTTATTTTTAAAGAAGGCTGTTAAAAAAAAAAAAAAAAAAAAAAAAAAAAAACATCTGAAGAAATTTGAATATTTGTAACTTCAAGTCTCAGCATAAAATTTGGCACATATTTAGAATTACACTAAAAAAAAATCTTTATGATGTATGCACTTGTCATGGAATGAAGATGTTATTCTGAAAATTACATGGTTTAGCTTGTAAACGAAAATATTTAGTTGTCAAAAGTCAACTCAAGATAAATTTGTCCATAGAGCTCTGAGAGAGAGACAGAGAGACAGATATTATTATTAAATGCTTTCTCAATTGAAATAGGATTTCAAAAAGAATGCCTAATGCATCATATTCGATTTAACGTTCATTTTACATGCTGGCATTCGTCAGACAGCTTTTAGCAATTGACTTCTAAACTAACCTATCTCTAGATCTTTACCTCTTAAGCCCATTTGTATCACTTCCTGCAATGTTTTCCTTGGCTTTTCTCTGCCAACTGAACCTCTTACCTTTCTGTCCACATCTCTCTGTACTGTCCAGATTTAATTTTTCTCCGAGGTCATCAGATTTAAGCCTGCCTTCAAGACTGACATTACAATTCTAGAATTTTCTTTTATTAACATTCTTTTCTTTTATATAAATATTTAGTAGCAGAGTTATCCAGTGTTGCCCGAGTATCAAATATACTGAATATAAAACTTGAGAAAGGTATGAATCACCCTCTCATTTATGAGTAAAATAACACAAATACTGCTCTTCGTAATAAGTTGTTTACAAAATAAAATTAGTAAAATGGTTTGTGGCATTAACTGAGCAGAGAAGTTGATATAACTAAGAACATTTTATCATATGTAATTTAGGTACTAGTGCATCCTTTGAACCAGACATAACTTAGCGTTTGCTCTGCTTTCCATGGAACATGACATCAACAGGCCGGATTATGCCAAGCATTGCCTATGAAATAACAACGCTAGGTAAAAGAAAATAGCAAAATGTTAAAAGTAGAAACATCAAAAACGTAATATTTAGTTTTTTATTAATTGTGTGAAGAAAAGGTTATAAGTGTCTTTGTTTTTTTGTCAAATAAATAATTTGAAGCAAATGTCTTTAAGAAAAGGTCCAAAGGAGCAAGTATTTTTTTTTTAAATGTTTTTGTTTAAAAATGTTATAATTTAAATTATAAACATTTTTAAACAAACAAACTTTTTTGAAGGAAAATTAGAAAAAAAAAAAAAAAAAAAAAAAAAAACTTTTTGTTTGCAAATATTTTTTTTTTTTGTGAAGGAGATTTGAACAAACTTTTCTTTAAAAAAAAAAAAAAAAAAAAAAAAAAAAAGTCCTACTTGCTTTTTAGGGGTATTCGGGTTATGGTTAGGATCTTTTTTCGCATATTTTTTGGTAAAAATACTAAAACAAAAGTGGGTGGGTTAGTTTTTTTTTTTTTTTTTGTTTTTTTGCCAAGAGTTAGCGAAGAAGGTCTCAGTCTTGATTGCTGTCCACTGTCGACACTTCATATTCTCACATCTCAAGCCATAGCCATCAGTAATGCTCCCTCTTTTTGATAGGCTGCACTTGTGGCTGCATGTTGCACATTGTATTGTTTTTGTCAGTAGTTTCTGCTGTTGACAAGTCAATTACGGCGTCCAGTGTCTACAGCTGTTGTTGGCCCAAGACGGTCAAATTCATGTTTTGCTTTTCTCTTCCTGATTGACATGCATGTGAGAAATGGCATGTTTTTTTTTCTCTTCCAATATTTATCCAATTTCTCATCTTCTGCTCATGAGTAGCACATACATAGAGTTGAAACTAATCGTGCAGCGTTGTGATCGCCATCGTCAGACAGCAGCTAAACCTGAGCTGTCGACGTCATGTTCAGTGGAAAGCCGAGCGAACACAGAGTTACGTCTGCAGAGCTCTATGGATAAATCTATCTTAAGTTGACCTTTGACAACTAAATATTTTTGTTTAATACATGAATAGAAAAGTTACTAGCCAAATCCACTTGAATTTTGGAATATGATATCTTTGTTCCGTGACGAGTACGTACATCATAAAGATTTTTCATGTATTTTTTTAATAACTGTAATTCTAAATATGCATTGAATTTTATGTTGAGATTGGAAGGTATAAACATTTATATTTTTTCAGACGCTTTTTTGAACAACCTTCATTTAAAAAAAAAAAAAAAGAGTAGATTGTTCTATTAACCCTTTTATTGTTTAAATAATTTGACTTTCCTCGATTTATTAATAAAAAAAAAGTTTTTAAAAAAATTTTTCACTCAGTAATGAGCTTTGGATAATTGTCGGTAAAAAAAGAATCGCTAAAAGATAAGCGTTTTATTACGCTTATCTGCGACTGTTTCACTCGCAATGTAGAGTCCTGGTCTGGTTCAAAGGATGCACTAGTACCGTAATTTATTATTGCAAATACATGCTTGCCAAAGCTTCAATCACTTTCACCCTCTCTCATCGTACTTTACTTGACACTCACGTTTATTTTATGCAGTTCTATCACTCGCTTTCTTCACTATTTTATTAACAAAGATAATAAAACTGAAATAAAACATTGTTTAGTCAATCAAAAATAGGTAATATCATAACAAGTATTAATACTATTTATCTTATATATCGAGAATGGGAATCAAATGTTTCCGGTTAAGAATTTCGGTTTTGTATATGTTCTAAATAATAAAAAAATAAAAATAAAAATACGCCCTTTCTTTTTTAAATTATAAACAAAAACACTATTACTTAAAAAGATAAACGATTAGAAAATTAGATTTAATTATTAAGGAATTGTTTGATTAATAAATTATTAATTGGACCAAAATTACATACAACCATAATTAATGATTTTACAGTAATGTTTTAGTATAAAATAAATTGATGCAAATGCTTTCAAAAACTTCCAATTATTTAATGCATGAGGATTTACTAAGAATTCTAAAGTTGGAAATGAATTTCTATTTGACAGCATAAATACTTCCAAATTTCTCTAAGATTTCAAAGAGTCACGAAGTAATTAAATTTTTTCTTGGGGGGGGGGGTAACTATTAAATAAGAGTGGGAGGGCATTTAAATGTTCGACTTGTTTACGGGAAAATTGATAAATTTTTATAAATGTGTTTTAATAGGATTTAAAAAAAGTTCGTTCTAAAGTACTTTTAATTTCGATTAATAATCAATCGGTTTCTGTTTCACTTCCGATTGCCTCTCCTAATGTTACGCTTTTTTTTTTTTTCTAAATAGCGTTATTAATTAGAAAGGCTCTTTTTAACATAGGGAGGGCATTGTTATTATTTTTTTGTTTTTTTATTTTATTTATTTATTTATTTTTTTTTTTTACCGATACTGAATTTTCATCTAACAACTTAATAAGATTCCATAAAAAAATCAATTAAAAATGAAACCATAATGAATCGAAAGTGAAGTAGAAGCAGTAATCGTAAAGATAACAAGTGACACACACAGACACACACACACACATTATATATATATATATATATATATATTCCGTAGAGAGAGGGGGACCACGATTGACTTTATAGATGCTGTCATAATCAACGATGCTGAATTCAAATTCTATTGATTCAGTAAGATTCGAATTAAAGTGAATATTAACCATAGTTTATCTTTATCTACTGAATTTTAATTTCTATTATTAAAAATGGAAACATTTAATTTCTATTATTAAAAAACGCAAAATATTTACGAACAATAAAAGACACGAGTTAGAAATATAGCACTTACTTAACTAACTACCTGCTCCGGCTCCGCCGTGCGTGCTCTGCTCTGCATTAATATATAGCGAAAAAAATTTATTTCGAAATTAGCTAGTAGGACTATTTTATACCTTTTATTTATTTATTTTTTTTTTTTTACACAAAGTTACAAATAAATAATAAAATGCTCAAATTATTATTATTTTACTTTAAAAACGATAAAAATCAGTGTAACTTCCTATACTGAAATAAACTAATCGTGCTTGTTTAAGATATAGTCGACAAATCGATTTTTTTAATGTATCGTTTTCAGCATAAACAATATTAAGTACTTAATTGTCATGTCGAAAATAGTAATATATCTAAAAAAAAAAATTACGAAGATTCATTGACTAGAATAACTGCTATTGTGTTTAGTGAAAAAAAAGAAAAAGAAAAAAAGTCTATCGCTATAGACAACAAATATTGCCGCCATGACACAGTAATCTAAAATATTCCTTTCGGAGTTATGTCCCCTGTGTTTAGCCTTCCACTGCCTACTTTATAAGGTCTAAGAACAATGCGATTTTACTCAATTTTCCGTAAAAATTACTTTTAAGTATAAATAGATTTCTACTCTATGATTTTTACTATCTTCGGAGTGATAATTAAGTATATAATATTGTTTTTGGTTAAAACGAGAAAAGATCGTGTGAGTGTGTTGTCTACCTTTGATAAATACACATTAAATAAATATTTTTATTACCTACTAGTAATCGAATATTTATTGAAATAAAAAATAAAATAAGGGCAAACGATTTTTTAAAATTCTTTATATTATTATTTTTCAATTGTAAAACTCATTATTTTCAATTCGTTTTAAACCATTCATTTGATCAACGTCTGATAAATAGTTTTAAATAATTTCTCAACATTCTGGAATATAATTTTATTAATAAAATAAACACACATACACACACACATATATATAATAAAAGCATACTAAAAGGCTTTCTTCAAACGTCAATTTCTTCTCAAAGAAACGAATATCCAGGGAAAAAATTCTTATGATTATATTTTTAGATGAAGTGTTAACTTAAGTATAAATAATCTATTGTTAATCATGCATGCGCACAATTTAAAAAAAAAAGATTTTGAAAGCTAAATTTAATTATAACGATATTCTTTCTTAAAAAAAAAAAAAAATGATTATCTTTACGATTACTGTTTCCACCTCACTTCCGGTTGCCCCCTCGCCATGTTAAGGACTTTTCAAAAATAATAGCGTTATTTAGAAAAACCCTTAACATAGGGGATTAGAGGGGGTGCTTCTTTTACCTAATCTATACTTTCATTTAACAATTTAATAAACAAAAGATAGCGAACAAAGGATAGCGAAAAAAAAACCCCAAAATTAATTAAAAACGAATGAACAACTGGAAGTGAAGTCGACACAATAACCGTAAAGATAGCTTCAAAAATGTCTTAATTGAACCAAATTTTTATAAAGCTGTAACTAATTTTGTTATTATAATGTTTTAATTGGTATTTATAAAAAAAAAATTGTTGGATATAAATGGCTTCGAAACCTTGAATCCATGACAAGTAATTTTTCTTCTCCAACTATTAACAAAAGATTAAAATGGCCGAGTTGTTTACAAAGAAATGGAAACGCATTCCGGTGGATTTAATTTCGTAATTCATTTTTTTAAGGGCGGGAGAGGTAAGTAACTAAAAGCTACTGCATTTTCACCAATAAGTCGTTCAATTGTAGATTTTAAAAATAATAACGTAAATAAAGAGAGGGGGAGAAATAGACACGCGAGAAAATGATCACGATATTTTCTCAATTGCCAAAGTACATCAAGACGCAAGGACGTTGTAAATTTCTTATTGCATAGAAATTGAATTTAAAAAAATATTTTCATCAAAAGAAAGGACATTCCTAAAGTGAAAGTCCATAATAGAATCGTGTTTAATATTTTAAGATTCTGATTTTGCGTGAGAGAGTGAGGGGGGATGAGAGAAAGAGAGAGAGAGAGAGAGAGAGAGAGAGAGAGAGAGAGAGGGGGGGATAAATATAAAGTTTTAAAGTCAATTTGTTTTTATTATTGTTATTATTATTTTAAAAAAAATTAAAGGTTCCAGTACAGAAAAAAATGAGTTAAGTTGGAAAAAAAAAAAAATCCAATCCCAAGGATCTCTAGCAATAAGCTATATTTTTATTTGGGGTATTGGGGTGTTTGAATCATCTGTGTTTAGTCGCAATGCTGAGTTCTGTATAAATTCGGCATGGTAGGGAGGAAGGAAAGAGAGAGAGAGAGGGGGAAGGAAAGAGAGAGGGGGAAGGAGAGAGAGAAAGAGGGGGAAGGAGAGAGAGAGAGGGGGAAGGAGAGAGAGGGAGGGGGGAAGGAGAGAGAGAGAGAGGGGGAAGGAGAGAGAGAGAGAGGGGGGAAGGAGAGAGAGAGAGGGGGGGAAGGAGAGAGAGAGGGGGGGGGAGGAAAGAGAGAGAGAGGGGGGAGGAAAGAGAGAGAGGGGGGAGGAAAGAGAGAGGGGGGGGGGAAAGAGAGAGGGGGGAGGAAAGAGAGAGAGAGGGGGGAGGAAAGAGAGAGAGAGGGGGGAGGAAAGAGAGAGAGAGGGGGGAGGAAAGAGAGAGAGAGGGGAGAGGAAAGAGAGAGAGAGAGGGGAGAGAGGAAAGAGAGAGGGGAGAGAGGAAAGAGAGGGGGGGGGAAGAGAAAGAGGGAAAGAGAGAGTGAAGGAAAGAGAGAGTGAAGGAAAGAGAGAGAGAGAGAGAGTGAAGGAAAGAGAGAGAGAGAGAGTGAAGGAAAGAGAGAGAGAGAGAGTGAAGGAAAGAGAGAGGGGGGAGGAAAGAGAGAGGGGGGAGGAAAGAGAGAGGGGGAAGGAAAAATAGAAAGGGAGGAGGGAAAAATAGAGAGGGAGGGGAAAGAGGGTGGGGGAGAGAGAGGGAAAAAGAGGGTGGGGAGAGAGAGAGGGAAAAAGAGGGTGGGGAGAGAGAGAGAGGGAAAAAGAGGGTGGGGAGAGAGAGAGAGGGAAAAAGAGGGTGGGGAGAGAGAGAGAGGGAAAAAGAGGGTGGGGAGAGAGAGAGAGGGAAAAAGAGGGTGGGGAGAGAGAGAGAGGGAAAAAGAGGGTGGGGAGAGAGAGAGAGGGAAAAAGAGGGTGGGGAGAGAGAGAGAGGGAAAAAGAGGGTGGGGAGAGAGAGAGAGGGAAAAAGAGGGTGGGGAGAGAGAGAGAGGGAAAAAGAGGGTGGGGAGAGAGAGAGAGGGAAAAAGAGGGTGGGGAGAGAGAGAGGGAAAAAGAGGGTGGGGGAGAGAGAGGGAAAAAGAGGGTGGGGGAGAGAGAGGGAAAAAGAGGGTGGGGGAGAGAGAGGGAAAAAGAGGGTGGGGGAGAGAGAGGGAAAAAGAGGGTGGGGGAGAGAGAGGGAAAAAGAGGGTGGGGGAGAGAGAGGGAAAAAGAGGGTGGGGGAGAGAGTTATTATTAGTACTACTAGACCTATGTAGGTCAAAGGCGAACTGGTTGGTATTATTATTAGCGTCATCATTAATATATAGTGGCAGTAACTAGAGTGATTACTTTACTCTCGCTTCACGACTTAGTTTTTATGCAAAGCCACTAAGTAAAAAGGCAGAATATTTAAACCTGGAAGAGAATGAGCAAAGACTACATGCAGCATGAGATAGGATGAATATTGCGTGTGTGTGTGTGTGTGTGTGTGTGTGTGTATGTGTGACACATGGAGAGAGACGGAAGGAGAGGGGACCAGGCAGCTGCTGCTGTTTAGAGTGAAGGCGATGTAGGCAACGGCGACTGTCAATAGCGAAAGCAGGAAGTGAGAATTCCTACTCAAACGGCTCGATCGTTCCAGTCACTTTCATTGAATCAGTACAAATGTTCAGGTCATATCAATAAACCAGTTATAAACTCGCCTATTGATACGACCCGAAAAATTGAGGGAGAGGTGAGTGTCACTACTAGGGTTTAATTTACAGCAAGTTGTAGTCGAGTCATTAAATATTTTTTTTTAATTATTAGTGTTTAAAAAAAAAATAAAATAAAAAATCACCTTAATTCAAATGATTGTATTATCTTTACGATTACTGTTTCGACTTCACTTCCGGTGGCTCATTCGTCTGTATCTTTTGTTTATTAAATTGTTAGGTGAAAGTACAGAATAGATAAAGGAAGACCCCCCCCCTCCCTTCGTTAAAAAGGGATTTTCTAAACAACGTTATTTAGAAAAAAAAAAAAATGTTCTTAACATGAGAAGGGAAAATCGGAAATGAAGTGGAAATAGTAATCAAAAAGATAACTTTAAAAAATCGGTTATCAATAAAATACGACCAATGTTACTATAACGGAGATAAAAGAAAATTTAAAATTAAACCGATCATAGTAATAATATTTAATAACATTAACTTTAAAACTAAACAATATTCTAACTGTTTAACTAACCGTAAGAAGCCATTTTTCAAAATGACTGGATCTTGTTTACATTGTTCCAGATATATTATGGTTGCATTTTTCATTTTTAGAACTTTTTCTCGAAATGGGCTTATTTTTGCATACATTTTTTATATAAAATTTATTGATGGTTTCAAATTATAATTTACTTCAAAGTTCATTCGTAGGGGGGGGGCTTAGGAAACTGACTGCAGCCACGTGAACAATACTGACCAGATGTTTTCAAATTTAAAATCATCTTTTCTGTTGTGAAAATAAATAAGACTGAGAAAGTACATGTTCATTTTGGTCAAAATAATTAATAAAAAATAAGATGAATGTAATTTATTTTAGCATAAATATTGTAATGAAGTTGAGTGCGTAACAGGTAAAATATTTTCAGCTGAAGAGGGGGGGGGAGATCACCACTTATTCTATAGTGGCCTCTGAGCTTAATAAGGTTGTTAAGTATAACACTGAGATAACACTGATGATCAGTAATGGTGGAACTTAGGTATGGCTTAATTATACAAGACGGCTCAATAATAATAATGGAAAAACAAAAACAAAAAAAAACTCATTTACATTATTACACTTGAAAACGACCATATTATAGTCAGCTGAAAAGCAGCCCCATGATATTGTGTTCCACAGCCGAAAGTGACAAGTTAGTAACAGAAAATAACTTTGGATACTATTTGTGGGTTTTCAACTGAAGTTAAGCGGAAAGGAAATTAATAAATTTGTGGTGGGGAGGGGTGGGGAAGAGGTCATATCCCCCCCCACCCCACCCACACACACCTTTGTTATTTTTTTTGTGTGTGTGTGTTTTTTTTTATTTTTGCTATAAACAAATTTTATTGCAAATTATGACGGTTTCACCAAACACAATGTTTTTACCCAGAGTGGACCCTGTCTAAATGGGAGAGCCTAATGGTTGGTGCAAGGTGCACTATCCCAGATGTGGCAACACTACTCCATGCATGGATGGACGGTATTGCATGCATGCTGGCTTATTAATACATATTAATGTATTGTTTATTGATACAGAGATTACGAGCTTCCCATCCTCAACAACATTTTGTGATGAAGACGTTAATTTATTTAGTAAAACGCAAAACCTAGCCAGTGATGGTGTGATACCATCAAGCCTCCTCCCCCTCAAAAGCGTTAGGAATTAAGAAAAAAATAAAATAAGTTTATCAGCAGATCAAGAGTATAGGAAGTTGTTCATTAACGCGCACGAAGGAAACTAAAATAGGACCATTAATCAAGGTGTAGCAGTCACAGGAACAAACGATCAGTGAACATATTTTAGAGTTAGTTTTAGGAATGGCAATGAGTTTGGGAGCATTTTACGGACAGTCTTGGATTCGCAATAATTGAGGATAGTACACAGTTGAATGCAAATTGTGGTTCGGAGCAGATTGACATGAGCTTACATGAACTGATAAACACTGCTTCAGCAGACGACTATCTAGCTGTAGATGTTAGCATGTAGAGTGTCGATGGTGTCACACACCCAGCATGATACTGATATTTGTAGAATGTGTCTGTGTTTTTTTTTAATGTTTTTTATACTTGTAAAGCTGTGCGTGCCCCTGTAGGAAAATGCTAATATGAGAAACAATGACACTGTCAAAAGAGAAAACAAAGAAAACTACGACCACAGAA
Source organism: Euprymna scolopes (assembly GCF_053919585.1). Taxonomy (NCBI): domain Eukaryota; kingdom Metazoa; phylum Mollusca; class Cephalopoda; order Sepiida; family Sepiolidae; genus Euprymna; species Euprymna scolopes. The sequence continues at coordinate 38,168,729 of NC_136486.1, read as the reverse complement.
GTAACGTTGAGGGCAGTGTTTGTGTTGAATGGGGTAATATGTGGTCACATAATAGTTGAGTGCATGCGTTGCATGGTGAGAAAGCATCTCTGATCTGGGCTGAAGGTACTAAATATAGACATAAACTACTACTTCTTGTTCAGCCAATGTAAATAGAGATTTAAGTGCAAACAGATATTCCCATGTAATTTGGTGTGCGTTAAAGTAAAACTATTTCAGATATTTACATAAACTTAATAAATCAGTCAACAGATGTTAGTAATTTAAGTCAGAAAAGCAAAAAAATTTTTTTCCTTTTTTATGATTTATCATTTACATCTGGCGGCGTGGAAATCAATAAGGAATGCCAAGGAAAACCCCAGCCCATTGGTGAACCATAGCCAATAATAAAATGGACAATTCATAACAGATGATTTGTAAAACGTGGTTTTCTTCCTCTTAACAGAACTTCCATAAACAGAGTTTATTTCCAAGAAATATCACCTGTGGAACACATTAGCACAGTACTGCTTCTCTACAGACTATGCTATGGTCATTTTATATTATGAAACACTAGTGTCTGCAGGTATTAAAAATAATTATTTATAATTATTTCCGCTCCTTTAAGAAGTAAGTTTCTTAACAGTTGAGCACTATCTGTTTAAATGAAAAAATCGATCATTTGGATTGCGTGCAAGATCTGGACAGCTTACTTGCTTGATCACTGTAGACCATCCTTGTATAATGTTTAATTTTATTTGAATATCATTGCGGTTGACAGTGGTCTTGAGGTTTGTTCCTCACTAATGGAGACAGAGAAAGCTTTGTTGTGAGGGTTCAAATCAACCAATAATATTTCCTGCACTAATGATACCGGAAGGATAGAACACTAGTGTCTGTAGGTATTAAAAATAATTATATATATATATATATATATATATTATATATATATATATATATATATATATTTGAGATGTTTGGGGAGTTTACTGTAAAGTGTTGCTCAATTTCCAAATGTATCTTCCTAGGACTGGTATATCTGTTAGTAATACTATTACGTTCATTTCAATTGTGTTTTTGTTTACTTGGGGCTCACAGCTTATCCAGACCCACAGACCACTCTAAGATAAGGGTTAACGAGCATTAGGCAACATCGTGATGATCAGTAATGATGGAACTTGGCTGTAATTATGTAAGACGGCTCAGCAAGGACTTATATGTATTAGACTTGAAAACTACCATGTTGGAAAGCAGCCCCATGATATTGTGCTCCACAGACTGACAATTTTAGGAAAGAAACTTTGTTCATGGAATTTCCGTTTAGTTTTAGGCACAGATAGCGAATGAAGGAAATTGTTGACTGTTGTTTTCTGAATTTGATATCAAATATTACAATGATGCAAAAAAAAAAAAGTAAAGAATTTGTTTCTATCACTTGCAAAACTATTTAATTTGATATAGAGAATAAAATTGTCAGAAAGTTTAGGAATGGGGAAAACGTTATCATTTCACTAATATTAATGAACAAAGCTATATAAAAAAAAGATAATCATTGTTTGGTAGTAAAACAAAAAAGAACACGAAACAAACTGAAACAAAAAAAAACTGTTGTTTGTCTAATTTTGATGTAAAGCATCTACAATTCTATGCCTTTGGTGTTTTTGTCAATCAGCAAAAAAGTCCATCGCCCACATAACACATTCTGCTTCTTGTTCAGTGTGTAACATGTGGTTGATAGCAACTTTAATCACTTATACTTAATCCATTATATGTATTCATTTTTTGCAAACTGTTATCCTCATCTTCATAGTTGATGTTCCTTCACGTTTCGGCCAACTTATCCTCTGGCCTTCTTCAGGTGATAGCTGAAACCTGGCAAAACAACAACTATGAAGATGAGGATAGCAGTCCACAAAAGAATGAATACACAAAATATGAAATCTCATCTCAAAGGAGTAAAAAAAAAAAAAAAAAAAAAAAAATTGCATCCATTATGTTTCTGAATTTTTGAGATAAGGATTCAGAATTCATATTTGGATCCTAGAACTACTGTTTTCATCTTGAGTGTTATTTTCACGTTTGTTGATGTAATTTCCAACATGTGTATAGTGTAAAACTCCCAAATCTGCACAGAATTTCAAACAGAACTCTTTATTTAATCTACAGAAATAGCATGCGCTCATTCCGTCAGCCATGACATAATTGACAAAGTACTTGGTAAAATTCAGTTGTAAATTACACTCTTCTGGCGGTTGAAAGTTCAATCCCCTGTATGGGTGATGGTCAAAATATAATTGTGAATTACTTACTCCTACCCGGTCATTCTTAACAGAGAGGAAAAGGGGGTGGGGCTTTGTTGACTCAAAGCTTGAGTTATGACCCTTTAACATTGACTTTAATGCGAAAACTGGATGAGAGAATTTGACAGTCAACCTCCTCCAACAAAAATATTTTGGTGTACTGCCTTTTTTAAGCTAACATTAAGTACATAACATTTTTGTGCTATTTTATTTTACTTTTTATGAGCAGTTTGGAATATTGAGGTAAAACTGGATAATTGCTGTGACTTATGGCAATCTGCATAGTAAGATAAATGTAAATAAATTTCATGTTCTTGGGTCTAATGGCCTAAATGAAAGTAGTCAGCAGATTATAGTCCCTTTTATTAACAGATTCTATTGTCTTTTCTTTTTTGGCGACAACTTAGAATTATTATTTTTTTTTTTTTTTTTTTTTTTTTCAGATCTAAAGTTTCATCCTAAACTAATTATTATCACACATATAATCAAAAACAGAAAAGATAAGTTGAAAGAGGAAAAGTCCTTTTTTGCTTAGTGGTTAGACCAACGTATCTTGATACTTAAGCAACGTAGATCTCATTTGAACTCGCCGTCATAAGTTCAGTGGTAGAGCTAAGGAGAACTTAAAAAAAGAAAGAAAAAAAAGGAAAGAAAAAGGAAAAAGAAAAAAGAAAAAGGAAAAAGAAAAAAGGAAAAAGAAAAGGAAAAAGAAAAGGAAAAAGAAAAAGAAAAGGAAAAAGAAAAGAAAAGGAAAAAGAAAAAGAAATAAGAAAAAAAATAAGAAAAAGAAAAAAGAAAGAAAAAGAAAGAAAGAAAGAAAAAGAAAAAAAAAGAAAAAGAAAGAAAAAAAGAAAAAAGAAAAAAAAGAAAAAAAAAGAAAAAGAAAAAATGAAAAGAAAAGAAAAAAAGAACAAAAAAAAAAAGAACAAAAATAGGCCAACAAAGTCAGAAGTTCTGTCCAATTCATTAGCGCCACTTACTGTTTGCAAAAAGATTGATGTCAACTCTAAGTGAAACAGATCTCTCCTCTTAACTATGAGAGGTCAGCTTTCATACAAGTAAAAATCCTTCATACATTCAAGTGCTATAAGTGAATATTTATCACAGAAATAAGCGCTTGTGTGGAATGGTGATCTCTTAAACTAACACATTTCAGGTGAAAACATTACACATTTATGGGTCATGTCCAAACTTGTATAAATTCCAAAAATTATGAAAAATGGTCCAGTAGAAAAATCATTACAAGTAAAAATAGAATTTATCAAATTATCGAGTTTTCTAATATGGAAGAATTGTGCAAGCAATTCTGTATGGTAAACTGGCTTATCTCAATTGATTTGAATCAAGATCTGTCATTTTTAAACAATTTAATTGTAGATCATTTTTTTAATACATCTAGTATATCTACTGGATCATTTCTTGTAATTTTTTTTTTTTAATTGATATCAATTTAGACCTGATACGTAAGTATGTAATAATGTTTTCACCTGAAATGCGTAAGGTTTAAAAGATAATCAATCTACACAAACACCCAGGAATGTAATCTATAATATAAATCTCACCTGTCTCTTTAAATGTATGTTTGAATGTATATTTGTATGTATGTTTCGCAAAAACTTTCAACAGAGGCGACGGATTTTTACGAGATTGTTATCATTTTGAAGCTCGACCCTTTGGATGACAAATATTAAAAAAAAATGGCAAAAAACATTAATTCCTTTACCCTCAAAATGGGCACTTTTCTACAGGGAGGGGTCGCTTTTTTTCAATGATATTTTCTAAAGTCATCGCCTCTTTTTGATTGCCTAGTCTTAATTTAAACCTACGTCACTTCTGGTTTGGCGATGGGTGCAACAACTAATGCGTCACGTTTTTTTTTTGTTTTTTCACATTCTTTTCCTCCTTCGCGGTACGGGTTTGAACCTGCCTGTCTACTACCACATTTTTTTTTTTTTTTTTGCTTAAAACACCTCTAAACACCTGGGCAACGCCGGGCACTCAGGCTAGTAATAAGCAAACTCTTAAGCAAACGTTCAATTGGCTTCTTTTTTTAAATTGACTTTCTCTTAATAGTTATCTCAAACCTAAATTTTATTTTCACATCAAAAAACTTTTACTGTGTGCAAATAAATCTTTGCAAAAACTATGATACTGACTTTTTTTTTGGTAGCACAATTAGTACCCCCCCCCCCCGGAATTATGATTGTTCAAAAATTGTTCAAAATTAGAAAATTTTGTGTACTCTTGTTTCAGAAGCCAATTTTCAGTGTATAACTAAAAAAGAAAAATGTTTTAAACAAGTGAAAGCTCCTTACAAATGTAATGTCATCCTGTGGTAAGTGAAAATTGTAAGAAGCAAGGCTACCTGGCGTTGCCCGGAGTAAAATGGTAATATTTCTATTAGAACATCTATCTTTCCATCAGTACCTTCCCCCGCCTCATCCAATCTCTCTCTGGACACACACACACAGACAACTCCCCGAAGAATGAATCGGAATAAGGGAAATAATTCCTTGATTAAAAAAGTCAGAGTTACTTTTCTATATTTAGTACATAATCTATAGAAAAGTAACTGACTTATTTTTTAACTGATCCCCTGCCTAAAAAACAAAAACAAAAAAAAAACATGGATTTATAAGACCAAAAGAAAAAAAAGAAAAAAAAAACTGTGCCAGTTTACGGTCAAACAATGAATTTTCTCTTTTTCTCTCTAAAATTTTAGATATAATTCATCTGGGGCAAAAATAGCCAAGAAAAATACCAATATAAGTATTTGTTTTAGCGTTCTGGAGTTTTAACTGTGCATACAAATATGCATAAAAACAACTGTCATTTATATTAGAGATGGAAGCAATAATTTATAGATCAAGTCAGCCTAAACATGAGGCCAAATCTTTTTACCTCTTGGAATTCATTTCAACAGCTAACCCACTGGATCTTCTAAAGGTGATCCATAGCATAGCTGAGATCAAACTAGCTTTTTGTTTTAATAGGAAATCAATAATAGAAAGAAAAAACAAAACAAAAAAAAAAACAACAACAGATTTATCCAGTTCTGGTCCAGACTCCTTTCCCTGCTATATTCAAAAACAAAAAGTAAAATCTGTATGATGTACCTCTGACAAAACTAAAATATATTCCAAAAATCATATACGTTGATCTAGTAGTTTTATTTTCATACATAAAATCATTTTTAAGCGATTAATGGGAACTTGTAGACATTACAACATAAATCTATGAATTATTGTTGAGTTACCTTTCTTTGTCTTTTGAAATTGTTTTCAAGACGGTGGGCGAGACAATCATTCCTTGGATACTCATAAAATTTGATTTTCTTATTTAAAAATAAAACTATTCTATCAATTTAAGCGATTTCTGGAATACAATATTTTTTGTTTCGTCACGACTACACATACACAGATTTTTCTTTATTTTTAATATAGGGGAAATTCTGGACAAGAATCAAAGATTCAAACAATTTTATAATAGGGTTAAAATTTAATTCACTATAGTTTTCAACTTGGATTTGTTTTTGTGAAAGACAACTTAAAACCATACATGAATATATATTAATATTATATATGTATCAGGTATAATTATTATCACTTTCAAACCACCAAGTTTTAGGTTCATTATTAAATTTTAATAAAGAATGAGATGTTCCAAATATCAAGTTTTCTTGGTCATTTATTACTTTTGAAAAGGTAGCCATTATAACTTTGTAATGGCTACCTTTTCAAAAGTAATAAATAACCAATTGAGAAAACTTGATATTTGGAACTTGAAAAATTATTATATTACACTATATATGCTCTGGAACCAATAAAAAGCATGCATTGAGTTTAAATTATTTAAATTTTTTTTTTTATAACAATCTTTATTAGAAAGGTTTTTTTTTATCCATTGCAATTGCTATAAACTGAAGTTTCAAGTAAATGATTAACCTACATATATCCATCTCATCACACAAAAGTTTGTCTGACAAAGAGCGAACATTTCTAGAATCAAAAGTTTCCCCCTTCCTACTTTATATACTGATTTATGCATTCTTGCTATTTTTCTTTTCTTTAAATTCTTAAGTTTGAGACATTTTCTTTATTTCCTTAGGTGAGCTACAATTGTTTGTTGTTTTCAGTTTCAATTACTCATGTCTTTGAGTTTTTTAAAACATTTTTTAAACATTCAGCATCATTTTTTTAATATCTAGCTGGACTCCTAACTGCCAATAATTAAAGAAGAAAATAAAACAAAAGGCTAAGTTGGTGTTTGGGGGTTCAGATCAGACATAACTTGCATTTTTTTAAAACTCGCAATAGTTCAGTCCTATCCTATTGAAATAATTTTTTTTTAATGCATTAGGTAAACTTACATCAGAAAGCAAAATAGTATATCAGATAACCACTATCATTTGAAGTTAATTCAAAAGAAAAAAATTCACCTTCTCCACTCAAAAACGTCAATGTTAAATATTTTTTTTATATCATCAGATTTGATAATTTGTATATGAAAATTTACATTACTGTTGTAATTCTATGATTTTATCGGATTAGTTTGTTCCAACAAAGTTTGAGAAAAGGTGTACATTAGTCTCTTAAAAATACAGAGACAGTTTTTAAAAGAAAAACTTGTTTTTAGCAAATGAAAATTCCATTTCAAACTTGAGCGTGACAGACGACACATCTAAAAATATCAACTTCATGTTCTTGTGATTCTAACCAAAAACACGAGTTGGTGTTGTTAACCATTCTTAAAAATAAAAAGAAAATTGCATTAAAAGAAACTTACATCAAAACAGCTCATTTGAAGAGTTTTAAAAGCATGACTAATGTTTCTTACTTTTCAACCTTGTGTGTCATGTGATGGTCCTACCTTGTTGGCTCTAATACAATGAGAATGGTATTTTTTTTCCTGTACTAGGTTAAGAAGGCCCTGTGCCAATATGGAAATCTTGCAGCAAAATCAAAATATTCTCTATATACATCTGATTTATTGGACTTTTATTAAAAAAAAACTACATACAATTTTCATATTTTCTAAATATTTTTTTTATACATAGGTATTTGTAGTGTAAATTATCATGTGATATTTATCTTACAAATTTATGTAATGCATAAAATATGCATATAAAGAATAGATAAAAATAATTTTCTCTAACCCCCCCCCCCAAAAAAAAAAAAAATAACAGTAAAAACTATTATTAATATTGCAGCTGAATTAATCAAGGTTTGTTTACTCAAATCTTTTATTCTATACATTTTAAATCATGCTAAAATATTAGTTTTTGGATTGAGTTATGTTTGAAAAAGAGGTTGTTGTCCAAAATTATTCCTATATTAAAAAAAAAAAAAATCTGACTCATGTATGTAGCAGTAGCGAAACGAAAATATTATACGCCAAAAATCATGTTAACTGATCATGTAGTTTTATTTCTGAATAAGAAAATCAAATTTCATGAGAGTAACTGTAGAATGTTCGTCTTGTCTGGCATTTTGAAAAGAAGATAACTTGATAATTCAAAATTGCAAGATTTATGCTGCAATGTCTACGAATTCTAGTAAATCACTTAAAAATGATTTTCTTTATAAAGATAAAACTACTTGATCGATTTTGGAGTATGATATTTCCGTTTAATCACGTCATCATACAGATTTTTCTTTATTTTGGATTTTTTAAATACAGAGAGAATTCTAAACAAGAAGCAAAAAAATTTCCATTTTAATTGTTCTGATCAGCCGTGATTTGCAATTAACTCACCAAATCGACCCATCTATATATATATATATATATATATATATATATAAATAAATAAAAAGGCAAAATTTGTTAGTGTGTGCACATTTGTGTATGTCCGGCAAAGGCTTTTATGGGGGGGGGGGGGGTACTCGGGGGGGGGGACACTGTTTCTTAGAACTTTTTATATGCTACCTTGATTATAATATCTACGATTCACAAAACGAGGCTGCATGCATCTTATTTGGGCGACTTTTACATGCTATTTTCGCGATATTTCTTGGTCTCCGCGTGTTTCTTTGGCTTTTCCGTATAAAAAAGCGAAGCTAAACCCATAGCAAAAGGAAGGCCCCTGGCACTCATGCCGGAGACGTCCAGAAAGCAATGACCTTTGATCAATGCGGCCAAAACCAGTCATATCAGACAATTGCTGTTCAGTTGGACACTCCTCTTTTTATGGGAAGCTAGTTTTCCTCAATATCTTGGAGGAAACTGGCTTGCAGTGAAAGTTAAATTTCCTCTATCGCATGATGTTTGACCTCACTTTACTTTTTAATCGTTAAATTAAAATGCTTTTCAGTTCCTGTCCTGTCATGGCTGAGTGGTAAGATGTCAGGTTTTTTCAGACTTTCTTTTTCGCCTTCGCGTCAAGGGTTTGGGTTCAAGCCTACTTAGCTACCAAAACTTTTTTTTTCTTCTTTTACACCGACAAACACCCGGGCAATGCCAGGCACCCATGCTAGTCTCTTAAGTTTCAGTCTATCACTCATCCTCTCTCCTATGTTGCTGAATTGAACACTTATTCAATATGATGTATATCACTTGCTTCTATCATTGTTTAAAAAGTCAATGAAAATAAAGCTAAACATAAAACTGAACATTGGAATAATCCATTAAAAACAAAGGAAAATATCACCACATGTAGTAATACCATTTCATTTAACCAGCAGCTAAAGAGATGAGATTTTTTTTTTTTATGGTGGTGGTGGGGGGGGGGATCAATCCTTGTGGTCATTTTATGCTGAGTATGCATGCGTTCGGGAGTGGATGGGGGTTCTCTTTGGCTTTGGTTGATGTAAGTAATAATAAGTATGAAGAGATAAGAGAAAGAATATAGCAAACAGAAAAAAAAAAATTAATTTGTAATTTTATCTGTTTAAAAAAAAATTAATTTATAATTCAACTGGTTTTGCAAAACCTACCCATTCAAACAATTTAACCAGAGCTCAATGGGTGACTATGGGCCAAATTCCTTCAAATTTAATTATAAAATTGTTTTGTTTTAGAATTAATTACTAATTAATAAAAAAAAAAAAAAAGGTGGTGGGGAGTTTTAATTGTTGCAATAGAAACAATAAAAACCTATAAAGAAATAAAAGAATGAAGTAAATATGAGGTGCCGTTAATAAGTTTGAGACTTTTTTTCATATGGGTACTTTTATTGATAGTAGACACATGAAACTCTAGTCCCTTTGAAGTAATCTCCTCTGGCTACAATGCACTTCTGGAAGGCTCCATGGAAGTCCACTTGTGTGAGCATGTCAATGACCCTCGTCACAGCCTCTTTCATCTCAACTGCTTCATAACAACCACCTCAGAGGTTTTCATGAGCTTAGGGAATAACCAAAAGTCACAGGAAGCAAAGTCTGGACTATAGGGAGGGTGAAGAACTATCTTGATGATGATTATAATGTTTTTCTTTCTGATCTTCTTTGAGCACCATGGAGACAAACTTTGCGCAAATCTTGTGCATCTTCAGTTCCTTGCAAATAATTGTGTGTACAGTCCCCACACTGACATCAAATTGTGAACTTATTGTCTCTAGAGACACACGATAATCCTTATCCATTAAATTCTTTATTTTGCCAATCAATTCTGGTTTTCTGACTTCATTACTCCTCCACCTCTCATCATCCATCACATACTCCCTGCCTTCCTTGAATCTCTTCTGCCACTCAAGAACTGATGCACGATTCATGCAAGATGGTCCAAAAACAGTCTGAAGCATTCCATACATTTCTGTAGCATTTTTTCCAAGTTTAAAACAAATTTTTATTGCATATCGTTCTTCTAAAGTGTTTTCATGTCCAGATTGTATTTTTGAAATTCATCAATTCAATCAGGCTTTCGCAGGGTGTATTCCAATTCCTGCTGTAGCTATTCATTTGAAACTGAAACCATAAAAATTGATCAGTCATCTCATAAGATGTATAGCAATAACATACAGAATTTTCAAGAGTCTACAACAAATTTAGATGCCTGTACGAAAAAGTCTGGAAACTTATTGAAGACACCCTGTATATAAGCTCAATTTAAAAATAATTCTGATTTGTTTGCACAAAAGAGAGTGAGATGAGGCAAAATGCCAAGTAACAGGTTGCAAAGAATAGTAAATTAGCTAAATAATTTAAAAGATGGTTTAAATCTGAAGCCATTATACTGATACAACTGAATCACGACTGGATGAAAAATAAATTATTCAAATCACTGCTTTTCTTTGGGGGGGGGGGCACAAAAATAATCACATTTTCTAAGCTTGATAAAACAATTTATAATCTATATGTTGCAATATTTTTTTTTATATTAAATGGGGTATACTCCTCAGAGTTGAGAGATTCTATTTATAAACGCTGCTAATAGGAACTGACGAATCAAATTAATTCACATTCTGCTATCAACCAATCAGAAACCAGAATTGTTCATAAAAATGAAATCTTTTAGCATTCCAGCATATAATTTTTTCATGTCAACACGAGAAGGATCTTTTGCTCTTTGGCTGCACAAGTCCAGAACCTGTACAGAACAGCTGCCCACTGAGAATTCTTCATCTCCAGGACTTGTATAGAATAACTACCCATTGGAAACTTTTCTGAAATTAAACATGGCTTCCAATTCAAGATAACAAACTGTTTGTCTTCTTTTAATTATAAACTTGTAAATTTCATTTTTTTTCTTGGAAACTACTGGGTCACTCTTTCTAAAATTTTGTATAAATATTTTTTTATAATAAGGTACAATGGCTTAAGTATTATGGTATCCATTCGACAGGGATTAATATTTAATGCAAAAAGAGTACACATGTAGCCATATTCAACCATAAAGCAATCATTTTAAATCAATGCGCTATAACTTTTGCTAAAAAATCTAGTTAATAAATAATGCATGCAGACTGTGTCGCTGATATACAAAAGTTATTTTTTATGGGGATTTTTAAAACCTGCACCTAATGACTGAGGGACTTTCATGGTGTGGCTTTCAAATTAAGGAACATTTCAGAAACCTGACAGGTACTTCCGCTAGTATTACATATGCATGAATGAACTAAATACAGCAGAGACATACATTCAAAATCTGAATGACTTTAGCCTGAATGATAGCTAATATTTATGACTATAGAAATTATATATGCGTCTCACTTTTTACACCAAGTAACTATCTGTGTCACTTGGATAAAACGCTCACAAATGCACCGTGTACTTGCGGAGTGGATCGGGAACAAAAATGAATTGGTTCTTATATACAATAGGGGCACACAAGTAAATTATGGTTTTTCGTTGATTCAGAAGCAAAACTATTACTTAATGGAGATTTGGCATCTGTCTGAAACTGAAATTATGTTATTGCTTCTATTAATATTATACTAATTTGGTTAAATACAAAATAATTTATGTAATCTTGAGCTCCACATTTTGTTTAGTGGAAGTCATATTTACGTAATTCGAGTTCAATTTTAAAAATTTACATTAGTCTTTACTTTGAAATGCTTCTCTTTCAGAATGGTTTTATTTTTAACAGGGCTTTATGTTGCAAGTGAAACGGTCGCATTTGTGAATGATTTTTCAAGAGTGACTAGAAATAATAAAACGCTCATCTTTTGGCAATTGTGTTTTTCACCGACCATCTTCCAAATCTTATTACTGAGTGAAAAATGTCTTTTCAACTTTTATTTTTTAAAATCAAACAAGCAAAATCAAATTATTTAAACAATATACTCTTTTTTTTTTTTTTTTTTTTTTTTTAAACAAATGATGTTTAAAAAAAATATCTGAAGAAATTCGAACATTTATACTTTCAAGTCTCAACATAAAATTTGGTGTATATTTAGAATTACACTTATTTAAAAAAAATATACAGAAAAATCTTTATAATGTATGTATTCATCACGGAATGAAGATGTCATATTCCAAAAATCATGTGGGTTTGGTTAGTAACTTTTCTATTTTGCTAGTAAACGAAAATATTTAGTTGTCAAAAGTCAACTAAAAATAACTTTGCCCGTAGAGCCCTGTTTAATAAAATGTTACAATCAAAGTTTTTAGATTTTGCTTGAAAAATTTTTTTTCAGAGTAGTTTTATATAGTAATATTTTAAAAGTTTGCATAAAAGATTGTGTTTACTTCAAAATTAAAAATATTTTGTAATATAAATATATTTCTATATATTCTGAAAACCCCAGCGGGTAAGCAAAAGTTAATGCACTCAAGCACTGTGCACAATGATTTTATCATCATTATTATCTATAAAATAACATGCTCAGGTAATTTCATGTTTGTACGTTATCACCTTCCACCCCTTTTTTTTAAAAGATGAATCGCTTGATCGCCAAAGATGCAATGCAAAAGAAATTTTTTAAAAAATTCTGTCTGATGTTGCTGTTGTGTAAATACATTTTCTTGGCCCTCAGACTAGGATCACGGAGTACAGTAGGCGGTCTACCATCTAGAGAGGGTTGGGAGGGTCCTACTAACGTTTTGCCCCCCCCCCCCATCATGTAATATATTTTATTCAAAAAGGATTTGATTTGGGAATCTCAAGTACGATGACCCATGGCATTTTTGAAGTATTATGGTGAATGAGAACTAGAATTAACATAGACCAACAAAAGGTACAGTGACGAGGATGGCCATAGAATCCTCCTTCCCTCCTCAATTTTTGTGAGTGGCCTTGTGCTTTATTTTTTGTTTTGTATAATTTCTACAGAATAAAAAAAAAAATAATATAACTTAAAGAGTAGTTTCTGTGCCTGCATTATACAACAGATGAAAGATACAACTGTGGAATTTCCATGGGTCCCGTTATTATAATTCTTAAAGATGAGCATAAGAGGTTGAAAATCTTGAAATGACAATTGTAGCAATAATACTTTAGGTGATCCGATTTAAAAAGCATCCATCAATATCAATTCTGAAATTCAAATACTATAAAAATCAATAAATCGGAATTTCTTCCTCTGAAGCGCATTTAAAAATGTTATGCCAATATAGGAGATGTTAACAGAGACAATAAATAAAACTATCATTGGTTAGTTTTCAAAACATGACCTGAAGCTTTATTTTTATGTTTGAATTAGCAAGGCTACTTGGCATTGCCCTGGGTAAATGTGTGACACATTTCTATTAAAACCTTTATCACTTTATCTCTTTATTCATCTATTTTTCTTTTTCTCCATCCACCTAATCCCTTCTTTCTACCCTGCCTAGTCTATTTCTTTAACTGGACACCCACACACAAAAAAAACTCTCCTTCACATAAGATTCCTCTAGGAACGAGTAAGCATTTTATTTCCAAGTAGGATCTGGCCTTCAGGCTGATTCAAGTGTAGTATCTGTTTTGATGCGACACTTATTTAATTTGTCCTTAGTGTAGGGGAACCCCTTTTATACTAAGGCAATTTTTATTTCTGCCTACTGTCAGAGTGTTCCTTTTTAGGGAGCTGGTTTTCCCCCTACATTAAAAACTACCTTGTGTCATATTTTGCTCTTGTGAGAAAGCAATTAAATACCAACAACACTGAAAATTCGATCCTCCCTGGCGAAAAATTGCCCAGTTGATCCACAGAGAATGAATAATTTTTTTCTAAAAACTGATAAAAAAAGGTTCAGTTGAAAGAAATCCAAGTGAGCTCCCTCTACCATGCTAGAAAACTTCTCACATCTGCCAGTATCATTTATCTCTACAAAGCCATCATTCATCCATGCATGGAGTATTATTGTCGCATCTGAGCTAGTAAGACACTCCCTCTGTGTTGAATTAATCAGCTTTTAGAAATTGGCTCCCAAACAGCCAAATCTTCCACCAGGTCTTTATTTATCCGTCTTTCTCAAGCTTATTCCTATCATTTCCTCACATTTTTTTTTTGGCCTTCCCTCAACCGCAAGATTGTGCCCATATTATGCCCCCCCCCCCTAAAACTCGTTGAAAATAAAAAATACTTGAAAGAAAATTAAATTTGGCAAATATAATTACCTATTGCTAAAATAAATTGCACAAAAATCAGAGATATCTGAATTTTCATAAAGGGCTTCCATTTCCTCTTTGCACAAAACTAAATTAAACTGAATATAGCCCACTTTATCCACCCTTACATCTAGCAGCCATGTTCCAAAATTCATGATAATCAGTTAATTAGTTTAGGAGCAATGTTTGTACATACAAATTAGTGATGGGAATGATTCCAATATTTTCCCCAAATCAGATACAATTACCAATTCTGTTCTAAATTACCAATTCTGATTCTTTTTAAATTTCTAAATATAAAGTTATTTTCTGTGCATGTTGTGTGTGGGGGTCGTATTATGGCAAAACCCATGTAATATGAACATATATTTTCGTAAACGCAAAAATACACTTACGGGTACAACCTATAGGTTTTAGTTTTACTGGTAGTTTAAAATCAATAAATATTTATCGTTTCATCATTAATATGTACTGCGGAAAATTAAGTTTTAAACGAAAGCAAAGAAATAAAAACAAAAAAATTGTTTGGGGGGGGGGGGGGCTCAGAAAATAGGCACACTTTTTTTTTTATATTCTGATATCCCAAAAAAAGCTCCAACCTTTTTGATTCCCCGATTCAAATCAATCATCCCAATACTAATAGAACTATATAAACATATTTAGCTTTATATAAATAGAAATATGTACATACTTTTACTTGTGAACAATTTTAGATGAGAGCTGGACATTTTTAAATTTAAGGAATTAGCATCCAGCATTTGTGCTATGGATTCCAGATCCATGCTTAGGTGAAAAAGAATAGTATTCTTTGACTTATTACGTGTCCCTACCTGGCATTGCCCGGGAGTTTTTCTGCTTTTTGGGTTTCTTTTTTTTGTTTTTAATTTTAACTTTCATTGCTACTTCCCTGAATTTCAATTTCTTAAGGTCTCCTTAAGCTTAAACCTGAAATTTGAGATATTTTCTAAAATTAAAATAATGTAATGAATCATGAAAATCAGAATAAGGATTCTAGACACTATTTTCTAAAATTAAAATAATGTAATGAATCATGAAAATCAGAATAAGGATTCTAGACACTATTTTCTAAAATTAAAATAATGTAATGAATCATGAAAATCAGAATAAGGATTCTAGACATTAGGTTTATCATTATATGCTGATTTTAATCATCATCAGGAGATATAAAAATTGTGCAGAATTGTTCTGTTTACACGACCTGAGACAGCTATTCTAGTTGTTTTTATTTTTATTTTTTTATAAAATAAATGGTATATTTTGTATAGAAAAGTTTACTATGTCTGGAGTTATACATTTAATGTAAACTGTTTAACCCAAGCCAAATATATATATTTTAATTTATTTATTCACCAGTCTTTAAAAACATGAAAATTGGAACCAAAAATGCATTTAAGAAATACTGTCACTCTACAAGTGCATTATCAAAACAAATTAAAAAACTGCCTCAAATAAAGTACATTTTGACTCAACATTATTAACATAACCCATATTGAATTACATTATTCAATAGCTTTTATTATTTAAATAGTATTTATTTGGAAAAACGGTTAATAAGTAAATATTTTCTATATAAGTTTCTACATCTAAATTGAGAATATCATTGCTATTGCAAACAAAAATGCAATAAAAAGAAATACAGGCTATTTGGTTCATCCCCCCCCACTCCGACTTCAATGCATATGTAAGTAGCTATCCTAAACTGAAATTTTATTTTGATTACTTCTATGTATAAAAAAAAAAACTCAATGTAGATACAACATAAACAATGATGTCACACTTATTTTGGTAGTTCAATTAACCACTAAATTATGACCGTCCAAATTCTGATGAAAATTAGAAAATTTGCCATTTTGTGTTATCATCCCAGAAGGCAATTTTCATAGGGTGTAACAAAAAAAAAAAAAAAAAAATGGAGGATTTGAACAAGTGAAATATCTTTACAAATCTTGTGTTAAATGAAAATTAATCATAACAAAAGCAATAACTATTAGATCAAACCAGCCTAAACATAGAACAGGCAGTTAAGCTAATAGTTAAGTTAATAAACTAAAAAAGCATTTCAAATGTATACCATCTTTTAATTCATCCTTGCTTTATAATATCATTTACACACACTTGGCTGTATACTTTCAATTTCCTAGATGTAAATCCACTGAAGCTCCAATGTTTATCAAAAAGTGTTTAATAACAGAGTGCAATTATAGTACTTAATTCGTACAAGCATTTTTAGAATCTGGTTTCATCGTAAAAAATCTAGCCTAAGGACTCTGCTTCTCTAAAGGAAAAGCAATAGAAACCTGTGTGCACATATGTAACCAATAATAATAATAATAGCACATGCACACATATGGAGCATTTTTTTCTCTCGATGAAACATGTCATCAAATATGACAGTTTGTCTGCATATTTTTGTTTTGATTCTTTCTAATTTCTGTATGTTTTTTGGTTTTCAGCAAGAACTGGCTGATGTATCTATCATCTATAATAATACAATATTGTGTGTTATTTTGTGTGTTACGCTTACATCTTTTTTCTTCTGAGTGACCTTCGTTTAATTGTTATGACCTTCCATTTCTTGTAATAAATAATTTTACCAAGAATTCTTCATAAGTTTTGGTTTTGATTATAGCTGAAGGAACTCAAACTATATACATATATTTGTTTTTTCTTCATAAGTTGTGGTTTCGGTTTCCATTCAAGCTGATGCACCCAAGTCATATAGATATATATATATCTTTTTAACCACAACTTTATAATATATAAGAATCAATAGAAAATTGATTATAATATATACAAGATTTGCATAAATTAAAATATCATATTTAAGCCTATTTTATAACTGGGCTATGCCGGGCATCCCTGTTAGATAAATACTTTTGTAGTTTCAACAACAAAGCTACAATAATATCAGAGCGTCTCCATTTACACTGAACATCCACAGAATGCCAACATCAATATATTACATATTTCCACAGGTTCCACTAGTATTTCATTAATATCCTAGTACTTTTAATAATAGTCAAAACATACTAAAATGCTTATAATACTAACACAAGTACCTAATATAACATGTGATTCTTGCAAAAACTAATAAATATCCATGCACTATATTCTTTATTCGATAACTATAACTGAAGATGGATCCAGGCAGATCAGAAAGTACTAGGGACATAAGTAAATAGAGCAGATATATCGTCCAGTTTCGACTAAGCCAGAAAACACAGAAATTAGAAAGGCTCAAAAGAAAAATATGCAGACAACATATACATATATTATACAAATCTCACCTGTCTGTTTAAATGTATTTATGTATGTATGTATGTATGTCTCGCAAAAACTTTCAACAGAGACGACAGATTTTCACGAGATTGGTATAATTTTGAAGCTCGACCCTTCGGACGACAAATATCGAAAACTTGGCCAAAAACATTAATTCCTTCACCCACAACTGGGCACTTTTCTACAGGGAGGGTCGGTTTTTTCGCTGATATTTTTTGCAAGTCATTCAAAGCTCGCGTAAACGATGTCACATAAAAGCCATTATTTCCACCGCCTAACACACATCTCCACTTTCTTTACCGCCTTTGCGTCATGGGTTCGAGCCTGCCTGCCTGCCTGCCTACTACAACTTTTTTTTTCTGCTCAACACACGCCGCCAAAACACCCGGGCAATCAGGCTAGTATATAATTCCAGGTTAAATTTATTCAGAGATAAAAAAAAAAAAAAAAAGCAATGAATTTAACGAGGTTTATATAAAAGTGCTCAATAATGAATAGAGCAAGATATACTTTAACTATTATAACGGACATCAGGATAGACACTTTTTGTAAAGATATACATCATGCTGATGTATTTTATGATAGTTATCAGAGCAGCTTTTGTACTTTGACCTTGTATTATTTGGTATTTGTTTCACCTATTTTTGATTTACTTCCATTAACAAAAGTGAAATGAAGAATCGTTTATTTCATTCTTCATTGTTATTAAATAAAAACAGGCCCATTCTTAAGACGTGGCCACTCAATTCATCCATTTAACAATGAAAAAGTCATATCAAACTTCAGATGGATTTTCAATCTTTTATAAATGTATACAGCATCTAAAAATGCCATTTTAATCTTAAATATAATCTCGGACATGTGAGGATACACATGATGTCAATTTTTTTCCATTGAACTGTTGCTAATAATGAGACAGCTGAACATATCTATGAATCCATCTTGGCACTTCAATGGATTCTGTCTCGAAAGTCTACAGTTAATTGACTTAAAGGGACATTCATCCAGGATGGATGGAGTCGGCTCCTCCCATAAAACACACAACGTGCTGGATAAACTCAGGCCACGCATGATGGTCCACAGTGACCAGGATAGTCATGGGTAACCAGTTCCGGGCTAGCATGGAACGCTGTAGACCTCTAAACTGCGGTTAGATTTGATGTTGACTTTGATACTGTGTAACTATGCCTTTAATTGGCCTCCCCGGTGTTTTTGTCAAATTTGGAGAGGTCCTGGAGCTATTGCTTTGTGGATGAACTCTCCTAGGTTGTGACATGCAAATCATGATTGAATCGGCAAAGTCTCCTTTTTTTTTTCTTTTTTTTTTTACAGTTAAGAAATTATCATTTTATCGATTATTATTATTTGTAATTAAATACTAGAAAAAACAAAACATGGCCCATTGGGTTATGGTCAGATTGTTTGAATTAAGTGAAAAAAAAAAAATCAGAAAAAAAGTTAAATTTTTAAAAATAAAATCCATCTCGTCAGAACACTAAAATTTAGGAGATAACCAACACTAAGCCAACAGGCAGAGATAAAAATGCTATCATACTGCATGAGGACGTCTGTGGTTTCAATACGAGATAAAACAAAAGACAATTTCTGTCAAAGGTGATGTAAAGAAACTGATTAACAAATTGAAACAACCATTCGAGTCAGGCAAATTGTGGTTCTTCCACGAGAAAAACTTCAGCTAATACCAGATCATCTCTCTAAACAACGGGTGGCTCCAGAGTTGTTCAGCTAAAAGTTTTAGTTTAGTGTTGTCTCTAAGGTGACGTCATGTTAACTGCAAGTAGGCCATATGTGTGGCAGCAGGACTCACCACTTTGCCATGCCAACCAGAAAACACAGGTCTGACTGCCGGACAATTTTGTCCATCATACTTTATCTGACAAATAAAATTAGTAAATCTGTGTGTGTCATTGCAATGGAGAAAGACTCGATAAAACAAGGCGAGCATGCAGAGTGCCCTTCCATGAATGAAAAGTTTACTTTCACCAAGACTAATGTTTGTGCAAAATTTAAAAAAAAAAAAAAAAAAAAAAAAAATCTAAGGCAAGGTTATTGAGAAAAGTGTGCAAACAAATGAATGATTTGGGGCAATTTTACCCCTACAATGCCTCCTGAGGGAGGGAGGGGTCCGTTCTGGCAAAAATTTGCTTGTGCAAAATGTAAAAAAAAATTCAAGGAGTGATTATTGAAAAAAAGTGCAAACAAATGAATGGATGAACAATTTTGAGGCAATTTTACTCCTATAATGGCCTCTGGGAGGGGTGGGTGGGGAGAACCAGAGTTATCCTGGAAAATCCATTCTGGCAAAAATTTGCTTTCACTATGACTAATGTTTGTGCAAAATTTAAAAAAATCCAAGATGTGGTTATTGAGAAAAGTATGAATGGACGAACGGGAGTGAATTACTAGGTTTAATCCCTCCTTTGTCGGGGGACCAGAAAAAAAAAAAATTCATTTGGCTGGTGGTGCATAAGGACATTGATTACAGTTCACACAAGATAAAAGAAAAGGACAATTTTCTGTCAAAAAAAAAAAAAGGCTGACCAACAAGTTCAAACGCTCATTAAAATTAGGTATGCTGTACTTCTTCAATAAGAAAACTGTTGCCAAAACAAAAAAAGAAAAAAATAAAAAAAATTTTTTTTTTAAATCAGGTTTCAGAATAAGTAGCATGCTGTCTTGTCCAATGTTTTAATGGAAATCGTCTCAGGCAAGATGAAGCCACTTGATATAAGGAGCT
This sequence comes from Euprymna scolopes, assembly GCF_053919585.1. Lineage (NCBI taxonomy): Eukaryota > Metazoa > Mollusca > Cephalopoda > Sepiida > Sepiolidae > Euprymna > Euprymna scolopes. The sequence goes on along the minus strand of NC_136486.1, from coordinate 38,148,425 downwards.
TACAAGAACGAAAAATGATTATTACAAAGACAGCAGATGCTTATTGATCTTAGTTTTGAAAGGACCAAGGCTGTTGGTAGGAGGAAAACAGTGAGCAGGAAGAGAGTTCCACAAGCTGGAAAGAAGCTACTGGAATAAGAAGCTGCATTACAATGAGGTATCAAAACAACAAATTGATGGAAACCACTAGACCAACAAATCAAACGAGCTGGAACAAAGGCAGCAGAGACCAGATCAGACAATTCTCAACACATGCCATAATAGTATTTGTAGAAAAGACTGAGACTATCACATCACATCTGTGTGAGAGAGAGAGGTTGCAGAGAAGATAATTAGTGGGGCTAATTAAATTGCAGATATGTTTCTGCATCTTATCAAGAACTCTCAAATGAGAGAGATTCACCAGCCAAATAGGACAACAGTACTACATACATGGTTTGATAGTAGACTTGTAGAGATAGTGAATAGCTTCAGGCGTGAGAAAGTTTTTAGGACGATAGATAGAACCGATTTTACAAGAAGCAGAAAGAGCAATGGATCTAATATATGTAACCCAAGAAAGATTTGATGAGAAAGAAAGACCAAGAAGTTTTACTGCTATCGATGAGAATCTCAGGAAGAAAAGGGACACGCTTACAATTGAAAGACATGAGCTGATTCAGCTTGTTTTAGATTTAGTGATCTAAATAAATAAATAAATAAACAAATAAGTAAAACTGTCACTTTCTAATATTTACTGATGTCCAGTGATTTTCTGATGGTCTGTTTCACATCTGAATGGTGAAGGTTATTCAGTAGTTTTGTTACCTTGGTGATACTATTAGAACACAGGTGCTAGCATGATTGCAAAGGTTAGGAGTTGATGTAGTTAAGTTCAGAACTCATATTACCAGCCAGCAAAGCTTTTACCACTATTGCCCAAGAGTCTATCGTGCATACAATGTGATGATGTATGGAAGTAAAACCTGACAAGCCATTGAGGACATGCATTGCATGGAGAGAAATATGATATTAATACAATGGATATGTGAGACAAGTAATAAAGACTGGCTTAGATCTGATGACCTCAGAGGAATATTAAATATGGACATTATAAAGAGATAAGTGCAAAACAAAAGATCTTAATTGTGTGCCCATGTTGAAAGAATAAATGATAACTCTTGAGTTAAATGTAGTAGGTTCACAAGATAACAGGGGAAAAATGAGAGGAAATGATAAGAATGATAGAGAGAAAGAGGAATAAATAAAGACCTGGCCAGATTAGGTTGGCTTGAAAATTAATTTCTAAAAGCCATCCAACACATGCCAACATTTAAAATGAACATTAAACTTAATGATTTTCCTACAAGAAAATCAGTGTTTAATTAGGTAAATTCTGACACTGAAATTATTTAAAAAAGACAACTAATGCAATTAAGCTATATTGGGATTTAAAGAACAGTAAAACTTTACATATGATTTCTCAATATCAAACAAATACCAATCTTCCCATAACATTGATTTTAGACAATAAATATAAATATAAAATATAGGAAGTAAATGGCAAAGATAACGACCTAAACAGATTGTCTTATTAGCATTGTTACTTTGTGTAAAATCTTAGTAATTCATCCTTCTTCTATTTCAGCATACCTGTGATTCAAGATGAATAAAGCCTTATTAACTGGTTTTCATTCGTTTTCCATGTTCTGAATCATTACAATTTATTCATATAGAATCTAATCCAAAATGGACCAATTTCTGAAGCCAGTGTTTTGATGGTAACTCTTCAGCGCCTGATTCTGCAGACCATTGGACACATTGGCTGTGTACATTCAACAACTTCCTGAGGTCAATTGACTGTCCACTAACTAGCAAACTAGACTTTCTTACCAATTACATCTCCTATCCAGCGCACAAATTAATAGCAAATTGTGACTCATATAAATCAGTCATTGCTAAACTCCAGTTTCTTTTCATAAAGCCCTCTAACATTGTTCATTCTAGACATCTTTTGGCAACCTTTAGGAAAGAGCCTGGTGAAACGATAGATGTTTTTTTTTTCAGAATTTAGATTCGCTTACTGCAGATTGTCGCTTCAGGGCAGTAACGGCCGAAGATCATGACCAAGCAGTTTGTGATGTCCTAACAGGCATTCGCTCTCATACAGTTCGATAACAACTCTTAGAAAGGACACTCAATTTGAAAGACGTTTCTGACAGCTCGTTCTCTAGAAACAAGCCAGAAACAAGCCAAATCTCATATAAACCTCACACCATGTGGCACCACCATCAGTGACGGGTTTTTTGTACTTCCGAAAATGTTTAGGCTGTAGTGAGGGAAAAATCTTTCTTCTGTGGTAATCAATGACATCTACAAATTAAATGCCCTGTCCATGATATGGTCTATAGAAGCTGTGGCAAGAGGGGACATTTCCAACTAGTCTGCCGATCAAATCGCTACCCTAAGAAGGTGACTTCTGCTTGTGAATCATCTATCGCATCTATTATAATAACCGCTGCATCACCTGATTGTCTGTCGAAAGCCATAATTAGACTTTCAATGAATGAAATAATCCTGGAGGCACTGGTGGATACTGGTAGTTCAGAAAGCTATATATCATCGAACATCATTCATAAGTACAACTGGCTAATACAAACTTCTCGCTGGAAGATATCGATGGCGTCCATAGCCTTATCAAGCAGTACATTAGGTCACTGCTATGAGACATTAGCATATAAAGGGTTTACCTACCTGTGTTTCAAACTTTCAGTATTTTCTTCTCTTTGCTCAGACATCTTACTTGGCCACAACTTTCTCAAACTACACTCAAAGGTAGAAATAGCCTTTGGGGGTCACTTTTCTGTATGCGCCGTAATGGCATCCCATCTTGTTTCTCCACCACTATTTGAACATTTATCACCTGGTTGCAAGCTTATTGCTACAAAATCCAGAAGACATATACCATACCGATTCATCAGCAGTTTATACAATCCAAAATTCATGACCTTCTAAAAGATGGTGTTATCGAACCCTCTCACTCTCCTTGGAGAGCACGGGTTCTAATAACCACTAACGGTCGACACAATAAGCATCTTGTCATTGATTATAGGGTACTCATGCAGAGAGTGAGCTGTGCTGAAATAATAACGTTATTATTTAAAAAGCCATTCTTAAGATGGGGAGAGGAGGGTGTTTTGTACCTATTCTGTACTTTTAACCTTACAATTGAATAAAAAAAACACATCATAAAACTTTAAACATGGAAATAAGATTTAAAAAATAGCGCGGATCACCCTCTGCATTAGCACCGATTATAGTTAGACCATAGTTGAAGAATTGATGAACTTGTATAAAAAAAAAAAATTTCTCGCAAATCCGTTTTTACTACCCTGGACTTGCAGAATCCATATCATCAAATACCAATACAAGAAGAAATTCACACCTTTCGAAACCTGTGAAAATCTATATCAATTCTGTTGTATTCCATTTGGTTGGTTGGTTGTTTTTGTTTTACAGCATATCAACCTTTTTCAGGTTATTTAATGCTGAATCTAGTTATTTTGAAGAACGATTTTTAATGGAGTATATTTGTTTTTTAAGTCGGATTCTATTTAACCCATAGTTGGGACCCTAACAGGTACTACCATTCCGGGTCAGAGTGGACCTGGGAGCAATGGCAATTAAAGGGTGGCTCCACACTCCCCAAGGCCTGTGTATTCCATTTGGCATAACAAATGGTGTATCAGGTTTCCAACAGTGGATAGACAATCTAATAAAACACGAGAAGGTTGCAAACACTTTCGCATATGTTGATAACATCATTATGGAACATGATGAAAACCTTAATCGTTTCTTAGATGTTGCCAGGAAGTACAGCATAAGTTTCAATGAGAACAAGAGCATTATGCGAACTGGGAGAGACACCCTCTTAGGGTATGTTGTGTCATTTGGAGTTGTAAAATCAGATCGTGAATGCTTCCGTGCTTTGAGATATCTACCTCTACCACAAGATGCTAAATCACAACAGCGGGTTGTCAAAATGTTTACATATTATACTCAATAGATTCATTGTTTCTCAGATAAAATTCGATGGCTACAACGGAACCAAGTCTTCTCTTTACCTGAATCATGCTTAGCAGATTTTACCAACCTCAAAGAAGAGCTAGAGTATGCTTCACTTACGACAATTGATTCCAACATACCCCTTACCGTAGAAAACAATGCATCGAACATTGCCCTGGGTGCCACTTTCAATCAGAAGGACCGCCCAGTTGCTTTCTTCTCCTGATCTTTCAGTCAGCGAGCAACATTACTCTTTGGCTCTTTGGTCGAAAAAGAAGCACATGCCATCATCGAAGCAGTGTGTAAATGACGTCACTACCTTATCAATTCCACCTTTAAACTCATTACAGACCAAAGCTCTGTAGCTTTCATGTATAACCTGAAACACTCAAGCAAAATAAAAAATGAGGAGGTAGAACACTGGAGAATCAAACTATCAGCCCTTACATTTCATGTAATATACTTACATTTCATGTAATATACTGTCCAGGGAAAGATAATGCAGCTGCAGACACACTTTCTCAAGCAGTTTGCTCCTCGATTAATTCAACCAGTCTATAAGACGTACATGTTTTATTGTGTCATCCAGGCATCACACGAATATCTCATTTTGTACATCTGCATAACCTCCCTTACACCATTGAGGATGTCGACAAAGTTGAATTGCTGGAGTGCAATTCTCAATACGCCCATGTTAGACTTCCAACTGGAAGGGAGGAAAATGTGTCATTGCATCAACTTGCCCCAAAACAACACAATTTAGCACCTAATACTAATTAGCCTGGGTGCCCAGCGTTGCCCAAGTGTTTGGAGGTGTGTGTTGAGCAAGAAAAAAAAAAGTGTAGTAGGCAGACAGGCAGGCTCAAACTTGTGCCGCGAAGGCGGAAAAGAAAGTGAAAAAAAAAAAAATCTGATGTCTTAGCCGATGTCTCCATGATACAACTGGAAGTCAAAAGCGTTGGAATTAACTGAAGTCAATCCAATGGTGACGATGACTTGCTAAAATGTCAGCCAAAAAACATCAAACCCTCTTTGTACAAAACGGCCGAGTATAGGGTGAAGGAATTAATGTTTTTCAGACAATTTTTCGATATTTATCGTCCGAGATGATAAGCTTCAAAATGATATCGATCTTGTCAGGATTCGTCACCTTTGTCAAAAGTTTTTGAGAGACATACATACATACATACATTTAAACAGACAGGTAAGATTTATATTATAGATGATTTATCTCATCGGAGACTGCATCTCTACAACCAGATGCCTTGTTTGAATCGGGTGCATCTGAAGAACCTTGTGAAACTTCACACGCTGATATAATGCTCAATAAGAACCTATCAGAACTCATCCTTAGACAACAACACATCCATCCCTATCATCTAAGAAACAGAGATGCTTGAACTTGAACCTTTGTATATCATTTCATAACCTCTGGAAAACAATGTCGTGGAGAATAGGGCAAGAAAATATTAAATTTAAGATCAGTCCATTGTGAAAATTAGAAATGAACAGTCACTGGAAATCATATCTCAAAATGACAAAATTATTGCTCATCATTGATCTGTCTGTTTGTCATTATGTTCGTCATATCTAAGTATCTGCCTATCCATCTATCCAATAGCTAATGACAGTGAAATAACTCTCTCTCCTTTAAAATTTAAGTAAAATTGTATTTGTAAAACACTGAATATTTCTCTCCAAAATAAGTCTTCCATTCAAAGCATCTTAATATTCTTATAAATGCACAACAAAGAGGATAGCATGCTTGCGTTCCATCATGATGACTGGATAAAAGTCTCAAGTAATTTGCAATTGTACTTTTCTGGTTGCTTACACTGAGGATTGAACTTTCAGTCATCAGGAGAATGTCACTTACGACCTCTGTCCAGTCATGGCTGACAGAACAAGAGCATTTTACCCCCCATGAAGTAAATAAAAGGTTCCGTTCAAAATTCTGTGCAGATTCCCGAGTCCGACAAGATACACCTGAAAAAGGTTGGAAGTTACATTTACCAAAACGTTGAGAAAATGATACTCAAGATGAGAACAGTAGTCCAAATAATACAAATAACCATTCCTCATCTCAAAAATTCAGAAACCTAATAATAGTCAATAAATCATCTCTTTTCAAAACAAACATGCAAATAGTTAACCTTATGACCGCAATCAAACATAAGTATACAAAAAGATGGTGCGTTTATTGTAAAGAATTAACATGAAATAGGGAGTTTTGCAAAAAATTGGCTCAACTTTCACATATATTCATTTAGATTATAGAGATTTCAGAGATTAGCTAGGAAAGGAGACTCAAAATGGCTGAGATTTCCTGTGACTGCGTCTGTAGAGATTATGGTAAAATATTTCCAAGCAAAGTAGTCAGTTTACCCAAAAAGTGAAAACAGTTGGAAATAAGTTATATACCATCCACTATGACTATGCAATTTCTACAGTTACATGCCTAGAAAACAAGAGATATTAAATCTGACATAATGATCTAAGACAAGGAGAAAGAAGCAACCTTAGTAGAAGTTAGTGTCCTCAATGATGCTGGGTTAAACAGCTGAAAGGAGATGAAGAAATACAAAAGTCTTATGTACAACATGAAAAGAAACTGGAATCTTGGGAAGATCTCCATAATTCCAGTAATTATAGGACTCATGAAAATGAATTTCAAAATCTACCTGGCGAATATACTCAGTGAACCAAGTGCAAGAGAAATACAAACGACTTCACTTAAAGGGACAGTTTGAATCTTATAAAGATCTCTTGGTTGGAATGTATGAGATAGTGGGTGAATGTCTGGCATCTGGTAGGATGCCCCATTCCCAGCTAAAACCAAAGAAAATTTAAAAAAAAAAAAAAAAAAAAAAAAAAAGGAGATAAAATAGAAAAGAAAAAAAACAACTTGTAAACTATCTACTTGGAACTTCAAACAGCAACCTGAAACTTATGCAGTAATAAGTGCGAATCTGCAACAACATACAAGAATCTACAAAGATTCCAGTAATCATAGGAGCTACAGAGTTCATGAAAAAGAATTTAAAAAACTGCCTTGCAAATATACCCAGTGAATCAAACGTAAAAGAGATTCAAAATTGTGCTTAAAGGGATGGTTAGAATCTTAAAAAGCTCTCTCAATTGAGGTCTCTAAAATAGTGAGTAAATATCTGACATCTGGCAAGATGCTCCATCCCCAATTAAAATAAAAAGGTAAGACTGACAGAGAGAGAGAAAGAGAAAAAAAAGAAAAAACCAAATCAGCAATTTGCATAGGGCAACATGCTTGTAATTACTATGCTAGAGAATATAAGAGTCTGTCGGGATTGAAAAATCATGTTCGATATGTTCACACATTAATTGAATAAGCAAGTGATGGCAATGCTTGATATAGACTTTGCTGTCACTAATTATATATACATGGTACATATATTTATATAACAAAATTAACATTACTTAATCAAATGTTCAAGGACGAATACATTAATCCACAGAGTTTAGAAAATATAGATTTTTCTCATTAAAGGAAATAAATAGTTTAGTAATGTAAACAAGCTACCCATGTGTGGTCCCACTCTGGTGCTGCATGTGAAATGACGCCACAAAAAATAGTGAAGAAATGATGATTGTGAGAAGTGTGAAGGGCCAACGTTGCCTTCACATTTTTGCGAAGTTTCAGAAAAATCTAATGGATGGGGCAAAAGTTATGGGGTAAAAAGTGTCATTTTTTACAATTTTGGAGCATTTGTGATCCCTTTTGAGCTCCTGGGAATGCCGAATCCCAGTGAAAATGGACAAACGGTGCAGTTCTATGCCTTAAGACATGTATATTTGAATTCAGCACCATGGAAAACCACTATATATACATACATATCAAGTTTTTGAGTAATATGAAAAAAAGAGCCCCAAAAAGGAATATTTTTTTAGCCCTAAAAGCCCCAAAGGGACACGAACCATAATTTTGCCAGGGTCACCCATACTGAATTTATATTAAGAACAATGGTCTCCACATTTTGGCCAAGTTTCAGAAAAATCTAATGGATGGATCAAAAGTTATGGGGCAAAACGTTATTTTGGGGCATTTTTTTTACCTCTTTTCAGCCCCTAGGGACGCAACGGGAATTTTCGCAAAAAAGATTTTTTTACTATGCACATCTATTTAATGAAATATAATTTATGGCAAAATTTCAGGAAAAACTAATGGACGGTTATCTAGCAATCGTCTGGACTAACGGACACGGACGGACAGACGCTACTGAAAACATAGGCCCCTCTCCAATAAATCAGGGGACCAAAAACATTTCTGGAACCGTATAAAAACTTAGAATTTGCAGTTGTGGACATATAGGAAAAATATATAAAGGCTACATACCTTAAAAATATTTTTTTATAGAATCTAAGAAATTCACATACAAAGTCATAGTTCTTGTTTGTCTGTTCTAAAAACTCAGAGTTTTAGAGGTATTCCGACACATCTGTATATATTCTGTAACTTCATTACCTAGAGTATCTGGATAAATATAACTCACTTTAATTAGAGGGGGTAAAACAATATTGTGGAATCTGCATTTGTGCCAGACATCTATAAAAAGAAATAGATTTTACTTTATTCTGTTTGCTTTATAGTTTGAAAATGATAGAAATTAAAATAAATAAATAATAATAGAAATGGTAATATGCAGTTCAGGGTTAAGAGCATACATACACAGGGTTCTTCAATAATATACGGTTAAAGACTACTAATTTACCAAAGAATATTCTAATAAATGTCACTAATACTGTCGCAACCAATCAATGCTGAGAATTATATTTTGACTCTACTCCAAAAATTGAATGATATGAAATATAAAAAAACTAATAAACAAAAGAATATAGGGATGTGTGATGGGAGTTTTAAAGATAAGCTTAGATCTGATGATCTCAAAGGAGGATTAAAATCTGGATAGTATAGGAAATTTGTGTTGATGGTATTATGACCATGTTGAAAGAACAGATGAGAGTTGTTGAGTTAGTAGGTGCAGAACAGTTGCGGTTGTAGGTTCAATTCATGGGGGGGGGGGACAAAGAAAAAAAATGGAAGGAAGTATGAATAATGAACTTTAGAGAAAGTGGGATAAATAAATACCAGATAAGAGATAGGTTAGTTTGGAAGTCAATTTCTAAAAGCCATCCAACACATGCCAGCAAATAAAACAGATGTTAAATAAATATGATGATGATGATGTCATGAGTTGGGCATAAAAAGATATAGGGTTCTTCATTCGATCCTGGATAACGCCAGGTTTCCATTTAGATCTAAATGGGAAACGCATGAGGATGTATATAATTGTTGATATGATTAAATTGAAACCAACCATGTTGACAAAATAAAAATCACTTGATAAGGTGTAGCCGATTAGTTATATTATTGTCGTGCAATCTTCATGGGCGAAATCCGTTCTTGTGTCCGTGCCATATAAGGACATTTTTAGTGTAAACAACTTGAATTTTCTCTCAAATCAACAAACAAACAAACAAAAAAAAAAAAAAAAAATTGTCTCATAGAATAATGGCAGCAAGAAAATTACACACTAAATAGAGAGACTAAGCCATTTTCTACCCACCCACTCGAAAGGGAGGGGGAGGAGGGTTCAAATTAAACAAATTTTCCTGCCGTAGACCAAAAAAATACAGACGAGCAAATGAACTGGGTCTGAGGTTCTTAAGTAGAATTCAAAGACAATGGAAGAATATTTGTTCTAACAATGCAGCTATTTGTTATTCAAGGATCTTATTGTGGATGGAAGAAAAAGGCCAAACAATGAATATGAATAAGAAATGAGAGATTCCTTAACAATAAAATAAGAAAAAAAAAAAAACTTCATAATCTTAATATCATAACCTTGGCTTGCAGCAACAATGGAAAAAAAAAAATTTAAATACTGTATTGTCTAATTTTAAAAATAACCTAATTCATAACACACTAGCAAGACAACCTGCCGTTGCCTGGGATTGAATTCAGAACCTTATGCTTTTGTTTTTTTTTATTCTAAACTCATCATAAATATTACCATTTTTATTCATATTTTACGCTTTATAATATTCAATTTCGATGGATGAAAGGGGTGTGGGTTAAGTAAGGTATCGTTAATTGAAATAATTTCCAGTAAATTTAGTCTTTAACCACTTGGCATGCCCCAGGAATCAATGAACACCTTTGTGTACTACTGCTTGAAGTCCTGTACCTCTCCCACATTACCATTTCTAGTCTTACTTTTTTTCGTTTGACAATTTTCAAGTTATAAATAAAATAAAGTAAAACATTGTATTTCCTTTTTATTTTTTTGGCTATCAAGTGCAAAATCAGACATTAATATAATGCTGTACCCTCCTTTGAGCAAAATGAAATATACTTATCCAATTACAATTTTCATGTTCGTACGTACATTATCACCTTCCACCCCAGTTTTTAAAAGATGGAATGACCCAATCACCAAAGATACAATGCAAAAAAAAAATAATTTAAAAAATTTCATCTGATGTCACTGTTGCATCCAAATTAAACCATCTCTGGTTTTCAGAGTCTAGCCGATGGTTTTCCTTTGGCACCAAAGCCAACATAGGAGCCATTATTGAAATGGCCTTTTCTCTGTTGACCAAAGTTTTTGCTGGTTCTATGTAGTTCTAGGAAGCCCACCCTCCAAGACCATTGCTTTCTATCTTTTGGGTAGAGTTAATTATTTATTGCTTACTGCTTGAGGCAAACTATCAGGAAATGCAGCTGGGACTGTCCATGTAATTCTGTAATTGGTCAGAATGCTCCTATTTTAGGGGTGCTGGCTTGATTATTTCCCCTTCTTCCAACCTTGTGTCACATCTTTCTACAGCGGAGAAAGAAGTAATTACACCATCTTGGTTTTGAGGTCAAAATCAAACTATAATATCTGTTCTATCCAAGAGAAAATGGTACAATAATATCATGGGGTTTGTGTTTACCGCTGGACGCCAATAGTATGGAAATGTGTCCCAAATCGTACAAGGATTTTTGAGATTGGTCCTCATAACAAGATATTTTCTAAATCTACATTAACTGGAATAGTTAGATAAGTACATTTCAGTTTGAACAAAGACAGTAAAATATTATGCGGTTTGCGTTCACACTGAACATAGAATGGAAACATATCACAGACTCCTTCCAAGCTTAACAGCAGTATACAATAGATGAAGGATACAACTGAAATTTTCATAGGTCCTGCTAGTTAAAAAGATAATAGCAGAGTCAACGTATTGAGAATCTATCAACTGTGCATACAAAATAGCAGCGTCTTAATTGGCATCTGCAAATAGTGCATATGCACATTTGTAAAGGGGAGATGCAAATATAGTGTCATTGACAAGCGTGCAATAGATTGTGCACACGCACACACTTTATTATGATGCGGAGAGAGTGAGGTATATGTAAGCCCTGCTTAATCAATATCCTTGCAATTTCAGAAAAGTAATCAATTGGTTGGTAGAAGCAGCTATCTAAGACTTAATAAAAAAGAAAAATATTTTTATAACAAAGGTTTGGTGTTTTTTTTATCTTGAAAAATATCAGACATGATAATAAGTCTAAAAAGTGATAAAAAAAATAATTTAAAAAAGAAAAAAAAAATAGTGAGGAGTCTGACACTTGTTTCAGTATTATTCTCTTTTCTTTCTTTTACCTATTAATTCTAATTTGATTCCTACATGTTATTTGAAAATATAAAAAAAGAATAATTTAAGTACAGTTGATGTAACTGCACCATAATCGGGAGTGAAAGGAAAAAAAAATTTTTTTTTTTTTTAGACTGGAAGTTTTGTTTTTTTTTCAGAATGAAAAGTAAATCTACTAAAAATGGTATAAATATGATATATATATATATATATATATATATATAAAAAAAAAGAAAATGTATTAGTTCTAGGTACATGCAAAATGAATGGCTGATGACCAAAAGGTATAAACATTTTGGCCCCTCTCTTCACTTAAAAATTCACTAAAATATAAGAAATCAATCAATTATATATATACTAGCATTTCAGCCCGGCATTGCCCGGGTGTTTGGAGGTGTCTGTTGAGAAAAACAAAACAAACAAAAAAAAGCGGTCAATTTTTTTAACTTTGACCTCTATTATGATCCCTTAACATTTATTGTTTGGGGCTCAAATCAAGTTATTAAGTTAGATCCATTTCCAAGGAATCTATATCTAAAATTTCAAGTGTTTAGACCCAAAATTGGCAGAGGAGTTTGGTAGAGTTCTCAAAGGTTAAATCGTTAACTTTGACCCCTTAATGGCCAAATTTCTGGCCGAAAATGGATTACAAAGGTTTTCCCAGATCTCAGTACCCTGTATATCAAATTTCGAGTCTGTAGACTTAAAATTGACAGAGTTATTGCGTAGGGAAATGTAGACACACAGACACGTTCACTTTTATGCATATATATATATATATATATATATATATATATATATATGTAGATATAGCATATAAATCTATCTATCCCTCTATGTACTATCTATCTACTATTATATAAACGAAACATTCTGTGTGAGTTCATTTGCCAATGGCTCGAAAATGGCTGGGTGGATTTATATGAAATTTCACACAAAGGTACTTTATGTGCCTAGCAGTGTTCTTAGATAGATTTTGTATCAGAATGTCTTCGATAACTATCGATAATCGGAATAACCCGATGACAGAAGGAACAGGCGATTTTAACCAAAGTTAACACTTTATACAACCTAACATCGCAAGTGCATTTGAGAAGTTTTATTACAACACAAGTCAAAAGGCATAAAATCAACAGTATTTTCTTTGATATGAGATGAGCAAGTTTGAAATAACTGTTTCTGTTTAAAGCATTATTGCACCATAATTGACTTTTTTATTTTAAACTTTGATTATTCAAGTCATTATGTACTTTAATTAAATCAAACCATTATATATAAAAATTTTATAAAATCAACAGTAGATTCTCTACAGTGTATTGTAGACAAAATCACTGCAGGGAAGCATGTGAAGCTTCCTACCGGTGCACCATGATGGGTCCCCAACTAGAGTAGGCAACTAATTGATTTAATTGAAAATTGGTTGATTTCACCGATTTGGATGACAATAAAAATAGGGGAGTGTGAAACATTTTTTGATCATCATTCAATCCTGGGCAACAACGGGTGTCCGTGCTAGTGTGTATATATATATATATATATATATATATATATATATATATATATATATATATAAATAAAAACTGTAGATATGTGTGTTTGTATGAAAATATTTAACCAATAAACTATATATATTAGTGATGGAATGATTCCAATATTTTTCCTGATGCCAATACAATTACCAATTCCATACTAAAATCCTGATTCCGATACAATCAGATTCCCATTCTTTATAAATCTCTAAATATTTGACTATAAAGTTGTTATTTTCCCCTCCCCGATTACCATAAAAACATGTTAAATCTGCATGCTTTCTCAAACATAAAAACACTTGTGTGTGTGGGGGGGGGAGGGATTCCATACATTTAAGTTTTATTGGTAGTTTAAAATCAGTAAATATTTATTACTACTATTGTTTTAAAGAAAATCGAATAAAAAAAAATAATAATTAAAGGAATCATTTTTGGCATCAGAAAATAGACACAAATTTTTCAGACCCAGACACCCCCAAAAGTTTAGATTTTGCCAATTAATCATCCTAACACACATAATTTTCAGAATGTGAAAGATGATCTAATTATTTCCAGTCAAGCAACATCGCAGCTCACAAGAGCGATGACAGCCAACAAACTGGAAGTCCAAAACTTAAGCTTGTTGGCTGTCATGGCTCTTGTGAGCTGTGACATTGCTTGACTGTGGAAATAATTATATTATCTCTCACATTCTGAAAATTCTATTACCAATTGCTTGTTAGGTTAGCATGTTGGATGACATCATCCTAGTGAGTGTACAATTCCTACTTGGGTACTCTTTGGTTGGATGACCATCCCCTTGTTTGAGACAAAGTCTGATATCGCTGCTGTTTGCTTGATCTGTGTTAGTTAATAGATTTTGTGTGTGGTGCGGTTGCTCAGGTGGCACAGTACTCGCCCCATATGCAAGAGACTTTAGTTTTGAATTCAGAGTTCAGATGTTATCAGGTTTTACATTTTTTTTGTTTATTACATTTTCACCCCAAACAAGCACATTGCCACTTTGATGTAGGGGGGGGGGGGCTACTATCAGGGACATAAGCTACAGGGGTACTATGTAGGAAGTTGGGCAGCAAAATGTCGATTCACGTTACACTTGAACTTCTGCATGTCAGTACAGTTGGGGAAGCAGGAACCCGGAAGGGAATTCCAAAGTCTAGCGATTCTGGGGAAGAAACTACTGGAGTAGAAGGCTCTCTTACATCTAGGGATCGCTACTGTATAGGGGTGGGATTTAGCTGCTTGTTGGATTTGTTGGGGGTATTTACGTCGAGAGGGTACAAGTGCTTGCAGTTCGTCAGAGAATTCACTGTTAAAGTAATATTTGTTAACAAGAGAAGAAATAGTTGTCATATTTAAACTAACACAGTTTTCACTCTTGAATAACTCCATTATCTTTGTCTTTTAAAGAAAAGCAATACTTAAGTACGTGATTAAAAAAAAAAAAATCACTTTTCCTTTAATAATAACTAGCGGGACCTGTGAAAATTCCACAAGGCACTCATTCATGTGTAATATAATGATGTTGGCATTTTGTAGATGTTCAGTGTAAATGGAGATGCTCTGATATTATTGTAGCTTTTTTGTTAAAACTGAAAAAGTATTTATCTAAGCCTGCATCAACGCCCGGCAAAGCCCGGTCGTAAAGTACGCTTAAGTATATTATTATAGAGTTAATGTTCTATCGATTTTTATATCTTATAAAGTTGCGATTTCAAAAATAAAATATTTATCCATATGACATGGGTGCATTAGCTTGAATCGAAACCGAAATAAAAACACACACAAATATATATATATATATATATATATATATATATATATATAACTTGAGTTCCTTCAGCCATAATCAAAACCAAAACTTATGAAGAATTCTTGGCAAAATTATTTATGACAAGAAATGGAAGTCCATAACAATTACACGACCCAGATGTAAGCGTGACACAGAAAATAACACACGCACTATATAGATAATAATAATAATAATAATAATAATAATAATGAGGAGAATTTATAATAATTTTATAAATTTAAATTACTATTATATTTATTTTTAGCAATGGTGAGCATCTTGTTGAAAAATAAGTTTAAAAGATGAGCCCAAATGGAGTCATAACTTGAGTCTTGGACTTCTGGTTTGTTGGCTGTCATGGCTCTTGCAAGCTGTGTTGTTGCTTGACCATTTATATATATATTTCCACCGACAAGCAAAGTTTGCAAGTTTACTGCTGGTTTGAGAGGACATGTGATTGTTCATAGGAATACCCTTCAACCTCCAGAGGAAATCAACTCAATGGAAATTGCTCAATTTGTATGTCACATCTGCTTCAAGGTGTGCAAATCTGCGGCGGGAGTGCAGAGTCATCTGAGATGGCATGGACGACAAGATTGGGAGAATTCAATGTGACGGCAATCATCTGGAAAGATGCAGCAATCATCATCATATATATATATGAGAGAGAAATTCATTCGGAAACATCATCCAGGGTACTTGGATAAGTATATTTAATTTAGATCAAAGGGAGGGATAACATTATTGCACTTGATATTCATAAAAAGGAATACAAAGATTTACTTTATCTTATTTGAAACTTGAAAATTATAGCAACTAAAAACATAATCGGAATGTTAAGGGGGAGGGGGTTTCGAGCAGAAGCAGACAATGAATCCTCATTGATTCACAGAAAGTACTCACATTTATTTCAATTTATGTCACCTTATAACCCTCTATTTGTCTCATCAATGCTATGCATATCCTTGGGACTCATCCTAATAAATGATAAAATTTTAAATGAATAATAAAAAAAAAAAAAAAAAAGTCTGTACCTCCTCAATGAACATACACAGGACAAATTTGTCTAGCAGCAAACTCCCACCCTTTCACTGTAAAGGTCCCTAGATGCTAGAAAACCTTTCACTCTAATAGATTCTTCCCTTGGACTGTTAGACTTTGGGATTCCATAATATAATAATATATCTCTAAAAGTGAGAATATGTGTGAGGACACTTCTCAACCTATATACTCAATGAATTTTTTATCTACAAACTTAAAATTTGGTATATAGGGTATTCAAACTACGTGGAAAACTTTTTAATCAGTTTTCATCCAGAAAAAACAGGCTGCTAGAGGGTCAAAATTGAAAAATTGGAACGTGGGGGGGGGGGGGTCATCGGATTCTTCACAAATGTGTGAATCATTCACATGACACATTCCTTATGTTAAGAATAAATAGGTTTGAAAACACTTTTTAAAGATCGTGTCAAGCTGGCCTAATGGTTATTATACTTAATTCACTGTCTTGAGGTTTTTTGGTTTCGATCTCAGCTTGAGTATTGTCTTTTACTTACAAGAAGTGAACTATTTAGAAAAAACAATACTCGCATGCAGGTCTCAGTTTCTGTGTGAATTAAAATATAATATTTATGTGTATTGTACGACCGGGCAACGCCAGGCGGTCTGCTAGTATTTGATAAAAAGACTAAAAAATAATTAAAAAAATAAAAAATAATAGAAGCAATAATAGCATCTTTATACCTTTCACCTTCATATTGACCTAATGAGAAAGTATTGCATCAATAGAAATGTTCATAGGCTGATGAACATTTCAACATAATGTGGGCCTTCATGGACATACAGGACAGGTTTTACATGTTTATTAACAAGAGAAGAAATAGTTGTCATATTTAAACTAACACCGTTTTCACTCTTGAATAACTCTAGTATCTTTGTCTTTTAAAGAAAAGCAATACTTAAGTATGTGATGAAAAAAAAAAAATCGCTTTTTCCTTAATGATTAATAATAATAATGAGAATTTATACTTTTATAAATTCAAATAGCTATTATATTTATTTTTAGCAATGGTTAACATCAAGCTTAAAAATAAAGCTTTAATGTATAATATTACTATATATATATATATATATATATATATATATATATATATATATATATATGAAAATGTATAAAAAAAAAAAAAAAGAATACGAAAAATATAAGTTTATAACTTTTCTTTATTTTCTATTGGTGACGTGCAGGAATACAAAATAATATTATGAAAAAAGAATTAAAAAAACTTTTTTTTACAATTACATAATTTTCGACCGATCCTCCAGTCCATATATATATATTTATATATATATATAGTGGAGATGGTAATTAATAAAAACTGAAGAAAATGCTCAATACTGTTGTAGAGCAAATATGCGTTTTATTTTTTATTACCCTATCTTTCTGTTAAGTTACATTATTGTTTCGGCTACACGGCCGTTTTTTTGGCCATCTGTAGCGTTCTCAGACTTTTACAGAAATGTTCGCTGTGAGCCAAAAGTAGGTGGATAGTAAAAAACATTTAGATCACGTATACCTACAACTATATGTAATAAGACAATTATATTAATGAAAATTAAATGTTATTTATCAACGCAAGTGCTCAAACTGATATCCTTCTTGATTTACACAGCTTTGCAATCTGCCTCTTAAGTTCTGATAAACATTTTCTACTTTTAGCTTACCCTATATATATATATATATATATATATATAAATATATATATATAATAAATATTTAACTGATAAACTCTAAAACTACTGGTCACATAACACTGAAATTAATAGGAAATAGTAATCATACACAAAGGATGGTTTATAACAAGTAAAATCTTTGGATGGATGAATAACGTGTACAAAAATATGTCTGCAAGTGGAAATGCAAAAATATTCATTTCAACTTACGCCATATTTCTATTACTTTTGCGCATGCGCAAATTCATTCATAGCTTCAAATAATTTAATTAAAAAATTTTTTTTTTTTTTATCTATTTGACCAATTGCTCGCTGGGTTAGCATGTTGGATGCCATTCACCTAGCAACTGTAAAATTCCTACTTGCGAGACATCGGCTTAGGTATTTATTGGTTGGATGACCACACTCCTTGTTTGGTTGGTTGGTTGTTTTACGGCATATCAACCTTTTTCAGGTTATTTAATGCCGAATCTAGTTATTTTGAGGAACGATTTTTAATGGAGTATATTTATTTTTTTTAAGTCAGATTCTATTTAACCCATAGTTGGGACCCTAACAGGTACTACCACTCCGGGTCAGAGTGGAACTGGGAGCAATGGCAATTAAAAGGTGGCTCCACACTCCCTAAGGCCCGCAAGGTGGGGCCTCACCATCGGATATAGTTTACCCCTTGACAGAGTTTTATTTCACCACGGTTTTCTTGATCTGTGTTAGTTTAAAAGACTATTTTGTGTGTGGCGCAGTTATTAAGTGGCAGAGTACTTGCCTCGTATGCAAGAGATGTTCAAACGGTAGGGAACATAGTTGGAGCACTAAATGTTTTGGTTTCGACTTTAGCTGATGGTACTCAAGTCTTTAACTTTTGAAATCAGTATTATATACTAAGTACAATATAACATACAATAGAGAATTCATTCTGTAATAATAAACAAAATCTGCATGGATTAAAATATATTTAAGCATATTTTACAACTGGGCAAGGCTGGACGGCCTCGCTAGTGTATATATGTATATGATTGTATTACTGTAGTTTCTTCGATGTAAATGCACTGAATTCTGGTGAATATTAAAAAGTGCTAAATAACAAGTCAAGCAGTACATATGTGCATGCATTTTTCTGCTGCAATTTCTTTCAGAAAAGCAATCTAATTGAATTGAATCTTCACAATGAACAAAAAAATAAATGAAACTAGTGTTCATAAAATAATGCTCAATAAACAGAAGCGGTAGAATGATCCAACCATTTTTCCAGTGACCTTGGATTTGATATATGCATTCCATTTCAAATCAGGATTAAAGGTCAGACCCAGAAGCTTGTCACAAAAAAAAAAAAAAAAAAAAAAAAAAAAAAAAAAAAAAGGAGCCTTCCCAAGACGAGAGCCATGAAAGAAAAATTTAACTTCTTGAGATATATATACATATATATATATGTATGTCACACAAGGTTCAAGTCAATTTTGCACGTATTGGTCCAAACCAAACGATCTGTTTAATATGCAGCAAAGTTTGCAAGTCTATTGCTGGTTTGAGAGGACATGTGATTGTTCATAGGAATACCCTTCAACCTCCAGAGGAAGTCAACTCGATGGAAATTGCTCAACTTGTATGTCACATCTGCTTTAAGATGTGCAAATCTGAGGCGGAAGTGCAGTCATCTGAGAGGGCATGGATGATAAGATTGGGAGAACTCAATGTGACGGCGATCATCTGGAAAGATGCAGCAATCATCATCATATCACACATATACACATACTAGAACACTGATCCAGACTGGGTAAAATTAACCCTCCAAACAATGCCTTGCTAAAACTCATTTTCATCCCAGTCACTGGAAAATTGCATTTATGGTAATGCTTTGCAAAAGTTTCCTTTCGCTCTTCGCTACTGATCTTTTGAATCATTGATCAATTTAGTAATAGTTCAGCAACTGAAAATGCTAAATTTTTTCACTAACAAGAGTACAGGTTTATCTCATTTTATTGTGAATACCCTAATACTCATCTCCGACTGCATATATCACACACTAGGTATATTAGAAGTAACTAGGATGGTAGCATCAGATATCTCCAAGATCTTTGACAAATTTTGACATGAAATCTTCTCAGGAATATCAACTTGCATGCTATTATTAAATGAATCTATCTATACTCCTATAAATTCGTTTTTCAAGCGTGTGTATTGATATTTATATTAAAATCCCTTTCTCTATTTATTTTAAAAGAAAATACAATTTTGTTATGTATGGGGTATGAAATTGCATCTAATAGAAGAAGATCTAACTAATTTACATATTCTTTTAAACATTCCTTTTAATTAATTCCCTATTATTTTCTTCGGTTTTCTTATGGGATGATCATCTTTAGTTAACTATTACATGTGATTATATTCATGCAGATATTCTACATGATTTATACTTGCATAATATTTGCATAAAAAGTTTATAGTAAACAAAAAATTGTTTCCATATATATTTATGCATACATATATATTTTTATTAAAAAAACTTTTGCCTACCAAACTCCTCCTAGAGGTTTTGGTCTACAAACATGAAACTTCATATATAACGTATTTGAATCCATGCAAAACTTTATATTTGGGTTTTAGCCTGGAAAAAAATCAGTGCAAAAGTGTGAAAATTTAAAAAAAAAAAAAAATGAAATTTGCCAGGTGAAGAAGGTCGAACGCCGCCATTACGAACTCATAATGTAGTAGCTATTGGTTCATGTTTTAATTTTTAGCATTACAGTAAATATGTCTTCATGGTCCAGTCATTGGCGGCAGAGGCAAACATAAGTTGTAAGTTGAAGGTTTTAGTTTTGATTCTCGGTGGTAACGCACGAGTCTTTATTTTTTTTTTATAACTTTTTAAATCATTACTATATATTGCGTCCAATATAATCTATCTATTATATATACAAAAGTGAATGTGTCTGTGTGTGTGTGTACATTTCTCTACGCAATAACTTTGTCAATTTTCAGTCTACAGACTCGAAATTTGATATACAGGGTACTGAGATTTGGGAAAATCGATGTGATCGGTTTTCGACCAGAAATTTGGCTGTTAAGGGGTCAAAGTTCAACGATTTGACCTTTGAAAGCTCTACCAAACTCCTCCGACAATTTTGGGTCTAAACACTTGAAATTTTAGATATAGGTTCCTTGGACATGGATCTAACTTAATAACTCGATTTGAGCCCAAAAGAATAAATTTTAAAGGGTCATAATCAGGGTCAAAGTTTAAATTGACCGCTTTTTTTTTTTTTTCCTCAACATACACCTCTAAATACCCGGGCAAGGCCAGGCACCCATGTTAGTATATCTATAAAAGTGAAATTGTGTGTGTGTACATTTTCCATAACAAACTACTCTGTAAATTTTCAGTCTACAGACTCGAGATTTGATATAAGGGGTATTGAGATTTGGGAAAATCTTTTTAATCAGTTTTCTTTCGGCCAGAAATTTGGCTGTCAAGGAGTCAAAGTTCGATGATTTGACCTTTAAAAGCTCTACCAAACTCCTCCACCAATTTTGGGTCTAAACACTTGAAATTTTAGATGTAGGTTACTTGGACATGGATCAAACTTTTTAATTTGATTTGAGCTCAAAACAATAAATGTTAAAGTTAAAAAACATTGACCTCTGTGGACTCTACCAAATTACTCAGCCAATTTTTGGTCTAAACATTTGAAATTTTACATAAAGTGTATTCAGGCATAGGGCAAGCTTTTTAATCAGTTTTTGGACGAAAATTTGGCTGCCAAGAGACCAAGGTTGAAAGAACTGACCTTTGCAGATTCTACCAAACTCCTCCGCAATTTTGGGTCTAAATACATGAAGATGTAAGTTACCTGGACACGAGTCAAACTTTTTAATATATATATATATATATGCACATAAAGTTATGGACAGTACATAGGGCCCGAGCAAAGGCGGGCTAAACTGCTAGTATTTAATATAATTAGATCTTTCTTAGCTAAAAGAAAGATCCAGGTCATTCATGACAGTCATACATCTAAACACCGCATCAATGTGGGTCTGCGTCAGGGGTCGATACTTTGATCTACATTATTCTTGATCTTCAATAAACAACCTCTCTGATACAATAGTGTCTGAGATGGGTGTATTTGCAGATGACACCATGCTCTATTCCTGCTGTGATCATGAGAGTTTTATAATGGTTGCTTAAGATCAAGGCTTGATGACGAGCACTTTTAAGATAAGTGGTCTTAGCAATGACAAGTACAAGTTCTGCCATACAGAAGTAGAGAGCATGAGTCACCCGATATTCAGTTCTAGGGTTACTCAATGCAACACAAATGGAGTATGTCAATATCTCCACTAAAGTTGGAACATCGAATGTAGCAGCAAATCTTGGGAGTATATACCAGAAAGAGCAGTTGGAAATAAGTCATACACCATCCATTATGACTATGCAATTCCTACAGCTATGTACTTAGAAAATAGAACTATTAAATCTGACATAGTGATATGGGGCAAGAAAAAAGTAACAATCTTAGTAGAAGTGTCCCTAATGATGCTGAGTTAAACAGAGCCGAGATGGAAAAGATAAGGAAATATCAAAGTTTTATGTATAATATGAAAAGAAACTGGAATCTTAGGAAGATCTCCATCATTCCAGTAATTATAGGAGCAAACGTATTCACCATCTTCAGATAGAACAAAATAAGAACATGAGGGCAAACATACAATCAAGGTAATGGTTTAGTCCTTAGAAAAGGACCTCCAGTTTGTAGTAGAATGGGACTGGATATCATATCACCAAAGTTCTGTTCCTGTAATAACCATAAGAAACCGTCCCCAGCCAACGCTTATGGCTGATTGCACCCTTTTCAAGAGTCCACCATTTAAACTCTTCAGCCTAACATTCTTAAATAACGTGAAGTGGAATAAGTACATAGAAGATGCTGTCAAATCTGCCGCAAAGTAAGCTATTTCTAGGGGGGTAGAAACCTGATGACACCACCTGTTAGCATCTTATCTATATATCTACTAGTGGGGGTACCCGGCGTTGCTCGGGTGTTTCGAGGTGTGTGTGCTTTTAAATAAGAGGAGGGGGGGGGGGGTAAAAAGTTTTGGTAAGTTGGTAGGATCGAACCCGAAGCCCTGAGGCGAAGTTTGAAAATAAAATGTGAAAAAAACATGAACCGTTTGGCCAGCCAGAATGAGTTACTGAAAGATGTTTGAATTTATTTAAGTAAGAACAAAATTGACAGGTGCCCGCACGGAAGTCGTAGAGTTAAGATTTTGTGCGAGCATTACGACGACGACAACGTAAGCAATAGCTATTCAGCAGTTAACATTTTCTGCGGAATGACTAGGTTTGTTTGTTATAAGCGAAGTAAAAAAAGAAAACAGAAAAACGAACGTTAAAACTTATCTGAAAAATAAAGCGGGGGGGGGGGGATCAAAACATCGGAAAAAAAAAAACACAAAAAAAAATAACGTAAGGAAAAAGAACGATGTTAAATGTAAAAATCGAAAAAACAAAAAAGAAAACAGAAAAACGAACGTTAAAACTAAAAACAAAAAAAAAAACGTGAAAAATGGCTTAAATTTTGATATGAAAATTTTTTTAAAATCGGTGGGTTTTTGGGTGTGTGGGGGTGTTAATGAAAACCTAAGAATAAGCGAAGTAAAAAAAAAACAAAAAAAAAACAGAAAAACGAACATTACCTGAAAAATGGCTTAAATAACACTGGTTCAATATTTAAATTTAAAAAAATCGAAAAAGAAAAAAAAAAGACATCTCACACCACGATTCGAACCACAAACGTTTAGATAACGACCCAACGCGCTAACCAACTGAGCTAACAGGACGTACATGAAATTTAGTCAGTTCTTCAACTATTTAAAGTAAATCAGGTCATGACGTCATCTAACGCATGTGTAGAACCGGTCGTCGTCACGAGAGGACCGTTTTTGTTGATATGTGAGAATGTGTGTGTGAGGACAACTATCAACCTACGTACTCAACAAATTTTTGATCTATAGAGTTTAAATTTGGTATATAGGGTATTCAGACATGTGGAAACTTTGTAATCAGTTTTCATCCGAAAAAAAAAAAAAAAAAAAAAAAAAAAAAAAGCTGCTAAGGGGTTTAAATTGAAAAATTTGTACTTGGGGGATCATCAGATTTTTATCAGTCAACTGTTTCATGACTGCGCATGCGCGAATCATTCACAAGACAGCTTCCTTATGTTAAAGATCGTGGCAAACTGGCCTAGTGGTTATTGTATTTGACTCACTATCTTTAGGAACCATTTAGAAAAAATATATTCGCATACACATGTCTCAGTTTTTTTTTTTAAAAGAATTTAACGTAATGTTTAATACTGGGCAACGCCAGGTACATCTGCTAGTAAACATTAAAATCAAGATATAAGATAAATCAAGATATAAGATAAATCAAGATGCCAAACCTTATGTCTAGAATTCTTATTCAAATTTTCATCAAAATCCATCAGTTTTCATTCTAGAAAAATATTCCGAAGAAACTGAAATTCGAAGAATCCTATATTGTTAAAATTTTACACACATCAAAGACATCTGAATTTCCACAAAGGGTTTCCACTCCTGTTACAATATTTTTTACTATAATGGGGTATGATCTCGCACAGTCAGGAGATTCTATTTATAAAACGATGCTGCTAGGAACTGACGAATTGAATTAATTCATGTCCTGCTACCAACCAATCAGAAACCAGAATTGCTCCATAAATATTAAACCTTTCTGTAGCAATTTCGCATATGTTTTTCTTCTTTGTGTCAACACGGGAAGAATCTTTTGCTCTGTGGATTCCAACTCGAGAACTGTCTACTGCAAACCAGTCACCTCCCAGAAATTGTGTAGAACAACGAACCATCGGAAACTGTTTTTTTTTATAAAACTAAATGAAATACAGCCCATATTAGAGTGCTTTCCCTCTGGACTCCAAAACGGTTGGCCGATTTTTTTAAAAATAAATTTCACACAAATGTACTTTACGTGTCGGAGTATTTTTAGCTAGGTTTTGTATTGTAATGCCCCCCCCCCCCCAGTAAATATCAAAAGTTGATAATTGCAAAAACTCTGATTAAAGAAGGAACAGATTAAATTTAAGCCATTATAGAAAACAATCTTATAAAATCAACAGTAAGTTCTCTACAGTGCAATGTAGACTACAAGTCACTGTGAGGAGGCATGTGAAGCTTCCTCTCAGTGAGTCCACAACTATAGCAGGCAATCAATTTGATTTGATTGAAAAATGAACAATTTCACCAATTTCGATATATAGGAAGTGTTGATCCTAATTCAATCCTGGACAACATCGGGTATCCCTGCTAGTTTAGTTAAAATTGGAATAAATTATAGGGATGGATACTGATGAAAAACTAATGCACATTAATAGTTTATTAAATGTACAGTTGAAATAGAAAGAAAGGGATGACTCCAAGAAATATATGAATCTGACCTTTATGTCACTTAGTAGAAGGAGGTAAATAGTAATCCTCCACCTCCTTCCAATTACTTTTTTTTTTTAGCTACCATGGCCAATTAATATACAGTGATGAACATCTGTACATGCTCCTTCAATTACTTTCTCTAAGGAGTAATAAACATGAACACAGGAAAGGGCACAGTTATGTTTGTAAGAGCAATATTTATTATTGCTTTGCTTGTTTAATGGCATATCAACCCTTTTCCAATTATTTAATGCCAAATCCAGTTATTTTGGAAAAAGGTTTTATGCTTCAAGTTCTTTATATAGTCAAATAGATGTTTGGTTGTTTTGTTTTACATCATATCAACTTTTTCAGGTTACTTGGTGCTGAATCCAGTAATTCTGGTAAGAGTTTCATGCTTTATATCTTCAAATATTTATTCATGGTGTTTGGTTTGATTATTTTATAGAGGAAAATTGTTGCTTTTGTTTTTGACTTTGCAAAACATGATTGAGTTTTGCAAAAGGCAAAGAAAAAATTATTTGTATGTGATACTATACAGCAAAAAGTAATTAGCCACCTGAAACTATTGGAGTCAGTTATTTGGTCAGCAGTTTGTGGTATATACTTTGCTGGCTTCTTAGTGTGATTAAAATAAAAAAAAAAAAAAGACTTGTCAGCATTCATACAACTTTCTAGGTTCCAACCTGTTCAGGTTGGTTCCAAGAACTAGACTCCCCTGCCCTCTCGATTTTAGTCTTTTTATAACGTTTTCTTGGAGTTGAAGCTTTGATATGCAAATCAATGCATATCAAAACTACATTCTTAAAGATCATCTCAAATAATCTAATTGTCTCTCAAACACCACTACATTCCATTTCTCAATGCTTTCAATTTTCATAAAGTCTAATTTCCGTCTTGGTTGCATAGACTTTATATTTCATGCCGAAATAGCTTGTAATTTAAAAAAAAAAAAAAAAAAAAAAAAAAAAATGATTGTTGTCAGCATTTGTATGATTTTCTACATTCGACCTGTTCAGTTCATTTCCAAGAACTCAACTTCTCTGCTCTCTCGACTTTCGTATTTTCATAATGTTTTCTTGAGAGCAAAGCTTCATTGATATGCAAATCAAACTACACTTAGTAAATCTTCTACAAATAAATATGTAACAATAATAAATTGTGGCTTATCCTAAGTTATTAGGATCACGGATTATTCAACTAGATGCGTTTTAATAAAATTCCAAACAAATTCAAACTAACGCGGATTAGAAAACACTCCTCTGTTCAGTTTTGATATGTAAAATCATTTAAGGTTTAATTAAGAAAATTCTGAAGATTAGAAGATCCATGAATCTGTAATATAAAGCTTTCTTGATTCAATTCCACTTTTGAGAAATTAATGTTTTATATATAAATGTGTGTGTATGTATATGTAATAATGTCCATAAACAGCTCCATAGCTCACACAAACCATGAAACCAGAAAGTTCTAGGCTCAAGTTTTGGCCTCCTTTGGGCTCATCAATAAAACATATCCAAACTCAAAATTTGAAACCAAAGTCATTTGCAAGGCAAATGCCCTGCCATCTACAACTGGCAGGGTACTCTGGTTTGAAAACCTTAGTTTGGATATGTTTTATTGATAAGCCCAAAGGAAGATGAAACTCTAGTCTAGGACTTCTGGTCTGTAGCTTTCATGGTTTGTGAGAGTTGTAGCATTGTTTGCTTGTGGAAATAATTATATATATATATATATCATCTCGCATTCAAAAATCTATAATATAAATCTCACCTGTCTGTTTAAATGTATGTATGTTTGTATGCATGTATGTATGTTTGTACGACTGCCTAAAACTTTCAACAGCAACCGATTTTCACGAGATCAGTATTGTTTTGGAGCTCGACCCTTCAGACGACAAATATCGAAAAATTGGCTAAAAACATAAATTACTTCACTCTCAACTGGGCACTTTTCTACAGAGAGAGAGGGGGGGGCTTTTTTTTTTTTTTTTTGCCAATATTTTCAAAAATTTCAAAAATTTTCGATTGACTAGTCTTAATTTAAACATTCGTCAGTTCCGGTTTAGCGATAGGTGCAACAGCAAAGATGTCACTTTTTTTTCCACGTTCTTTTCCTCCTTTGCGGTAGCCTGCCTACCTACTACCACTTTTTTTTTTTTTTTTTTTTTTTTGCTCAACACGCACTGCCTAACACCCAGGCAAGCAGGTTAGTCTAATATATATCCCTGAAACGTGTCTCATGATAAACAACTGATTAGGACTAGAGTGTGAATGCATAAAAGCAAAAGCATATAGCAACTACAGGGGAGCAAAATAATTTTCCAGCAAAAGACTAAAAAATTTTTTTTATGTAGTTTTAAAGGTTGAAAAAACTTCCAAGACTTAAGTGTCCCTAGATGTGAATGCCTCCATGATGGCAGCCTTTAGATTTAAAAATGCTGTAGATAGGGTAGCTAATATTAACTACATGTCATGACCAAGAATAGCAAATAAGATTGACATTGTGTTAATATGGTGTTTTCTTATCTATCAAACTCTAGTGCGGAATAAAGTTTTGCAGCTATGTCTAGTTGTATTGGCCTTTTGTGAAGGAGTGTAATACTGTTCGATGATGCAGGCATGTCCAGCGGTGATCTTGTCTATACAAGGTTTACATCTCACTTTTCGGCAACATTTGGTAGCTTTTAGCAGTTACTAACATGCACTTTAGAAAAAAAAACAAAAAAAACGAAGTGTGACATATATATGGACAATTATTTATATATATATATATATATATATATATATATATATATATATAAGATTGTTGGCTACTGTACAAGTAGTTAGACATTAAATCTTAGTTTGAAACTATGTCTAGCCACAATGATGAGTCATAATGCAGCAAAATAGCTGTCTGTAGAGAATTCATGTCATCATCCAGTTTTGATAATTAAAGTGTTACAATAGTCTCTGTCTGAATTGAGCAACATCTCATTCTTACTCTCGATGCAGTCCGATCTAAAGGACCAATATCAGTCACATCACAAGCTGTCAAATTATCTCCTATGCACCCAAGTCAGGTCTTTCTTGGTTTACCATGTTCAGTAGAATATTCAAGTGTGTTATGAAGTTAATGCAAGAGAGGTTGTATGCATGTATCTTTTCCTCCAATTTGCTGCTACACATCCATTTGACTTAAGACAATATTCACCCAGAATAGGTTAAACCGGCCCCTCCCATAGAACACACAGCATCCTGGATGAACACAAACCATGCACAACAGTTAAGATAATGAGGGGCAGCCAATCCTGGGACCAGCAGTGAATATCGTACACCTGTAGATAGAACTGGGTTCGATGTTGGGTTTCGGCGGTGTGTAATCACATCTTCAGTCAGCCTCCCGGGTGTCTTTGCTAACTTTAAAGTGGTTTTAAAGCTATTGCGTTGTGGATGAACTCTTCCAAGTTGTAGCACCGTGACCCAACCTGATCATTAGAGTAATGCTTCATATATAATATACATTTTTTATTTATATACACATTTCTGGCCACACAGGTGCGTAAATGTTTTGACCGAAGCAAATATATAATGAAGAGAGAGAATGGATACAGAAAAATAAATTTGGTAATGTCAACAAACAGTTGATTGATATATAGCTAGTAAATTCATTGGATTCAGATGTGATAAAAAAAAAAGAAAAAAAGCATTGGTTTATTCATGTGCTGGACTAATAAGTAGCAAATATTTTTTGTTAATGGCAAACTAATTTCTCATCTACACAACTAATATTGTTGATGTAATTTGTTTCTAGCCATAAAATTTCCGCAAATCAATGATGTCTTATGCAAAACAGAAAGCTTGCCGCTTTGATAAGTTCCATTGCTAATGGAAGCATCACAGACAGTTAATCCAGTAAAAGTAACGGTATGGAAAATGACAACCGATAAACACTATATTGGAAAAAGTTGTCAGGAACTAAATTTATGAACATGTAAGTCAAAAAATGCAGCTGATGAATGCTTATATTGTGGAAAAAATAAAGGAAGGACCAATGCTAAGGAGGGAGGATGGAGGTCCGAGAAGGTAGGTTCTACCCTAAGGTGTCTTTGACTGCCATTTTACGTTGTTACTGGGAGGCGCTGGCCCTTGGACATATATTGAACATGACTTGGGGCAGGTGGTGTTGGCCATTGGTGCATGCCACTTCATAGATAGAGTTCTAAGGGGTGCCGACGTCGTCCGTGTTCTGCAGTGTTCCCTGTCTGCCCAGTAGTTTCTTATATTGCATCCATTCATGTTACGTGACACGGTAGGTTGCTAACAGTACCTCAGTTGGTTGCCGACGTACATGCACCATTCCAAGTCTGGGCGTGATAATGAGGTATGCTGTGGACTCTGCTGAATGCAGGTGTAGTTGGTTCTTTTTCAGAGCTTGTCCAACAACTCACCATAGAGTCAATGCGTCATATTTCTTCATCTAGCTATTAACCGACTCCCGAGTTGGGGATCGTGAAATATCATTTTGCAACCTTTATACCGGCCCCATCTTGGACCATCCAGCCCAACTCTGGTCGGAATTAAATTTTTGACAATATTTAGTACATGCAAATATGATTTTCTTTTTTACCACTATATGCAAAAAAGTATATTAACTTTTTTTAACTATGATTTAGTGTGATTAATTGTTTAAAAAAATGATGAACAGTTAAGTGCTTCTTTGTAATGTACATATCAAAGTAAATAGGATGAATAGATTCATGCGTTAAAAGACAACGAAATGAAATCACTTAACATTTCTTGAAAGGAAATTTGTTACTGAATTATTTCAACTTGCAGGTAAGTTTTCGAAAGAAATTCAATATTTAGTGCAAACATTTGAAAGAAATTTGGAAGCAATCAAATTGATCAGAAGCCAGTCGTGTTCTGCAAATGTAATTCTATTCATCTCTTAATCGAGTAAGTGAGAATGTAAACATTTATTAGGAGTATCAAATCAATACGCTTCTGAGACATGAAAAAAAAAATTAAGTAGATAGAGGGAACATCCCTTGTTTAGGTTAAAAATGTAGAGTATCTAGTCTCCCAATCTCCCATACAAGAAAACATGACACCAGGTCAGAAGATGGAGATTAACAGGAAGAACATTCTGGTAAAAAAATAAATAAAAATTAAACTAAGCAGCCTTGTCAAAATTCCCTATTAAGGACGCCTTAGACAATTAGCAGTAAAGTTCTCAAAAAGAGAACATAAAGCCCGGAAGGTTGGACCTCCTAGAATTGCACAGAACCATAGCACAGCTTGGCAGAAAAACAATCAAATGTCGGACAGTCGGACTGATTATCGAGGAGGTTTGAACAGCACCACCACGGGTAAGGTCAGGTTGACCTCCACAATGTAATATTACAATAGCAAGATAGTACTGTTATTATTCCATATTTCTATCAACATGTCCACTAAAAAGTCTTACCGGTGTATGTGGATGAGAGTGATAGATCTGATTGTGAGATTGAAAAATTCGACTTCCTGTATGGATGACCATCTAAAGAGAAAATAAGACTAAATATAAAACTTCATTGAAATAGTTTCTGAAAACAACTAATTGGCTTAAATCGATGCAAACTTCTGGACAGGAAGCTATAGTGGTCTGTGAAATATGGAAAAATCGTTTACTTCAAGCAGAAACTAATATATGGTTCTTATTCAACCTAATTAAAAAATAAATTATGTATCCGTCACGAAACGGAGTTGCCAGATTCCAAAAATAATGTAAATCAAGTTTTTATGACTAAAAATAATAACATTTTATGAGTAAGCAAAAAAGGGACTGCTTCTCTTGAAAGAAAAAAAAGGGGTATTAAATTTATAATTAAAACTTGCGAGATCAGCCTTGTAATGTTACAAATGTCATATTAATCGCTTTAAACCATTTAAAACTGATTTTTTTTTAACTACTTGATCTATTTACGTGATTTTGGGAGTATGACATTTCCGTTCTGTTATGGATACGTACATAAAATTTTTCTTTAGCGCTGTATTTTTTTTTAATTATCTTGAATTCGAAATAATCACTTAAGAGTGGACGAAACAAGCAGTTTCTGAAAATACTCCTCAATAATTGGCTTATATTGGTGCCAAAGCAGATCTTCTGGACAGGAAGCTATATCGGTCTATGAAATAGGGGAAATCTCGCCTTACTTCATACAGAAATTAGTAAAGATACATTTATCAATGTCCCTAAATTATACAAAACATCAATCATTAAATGTAGACACGTACCTTAACGAGTTCCTTTTGATTGTCCTTAAGTGTAGCCGACGCCAGGCTGGTTGGGAGCTCCTCCCTGCTGGTCTCAAGACCAGAGGGGCTCGGGTTCAAACTGGTGGGTGACCCCGTCGGCGCCGTAGTGGTCAGGTTGCTAGTCGTGCCACAGGTGACACCAGCAGCACCGGTGGCGGTGCCACCAATAGTGGTGGTCGTGGTGGTACTAATGGTGTTGGCGGTCGTACAAGAGGAGGAGGAAGGAGAAAAGGGTGTAGAAGAGGTTGTGGTGTTGGCGAAATTGCTGCTGTTGTTGTTGTTAGTGGTGGTGGCTGTGTTGTTGCTACTACTGCTCCCGGCGGAGGAGGAGGTGCTGCTGCTCCCGTGCCCAGCCAGGGGCATGGAGCTGACACCGGTGTAGTCGGCTAACCTCTCGGCGGCGGCAGAGTTTTCACGGGATTTACTTCCGTCTCGCGTTTTTCCTTTCCTCGAACTCATTGTGTTATTAGCCTCATTCAAACGGGCGGGAAGGAGGATAATATCCGAACAGAACGACGTTTCAATGTTACGATGACGATGATGATGATAATCGATGATGCTGATTCTGATAGTTGTAGTAGTAGAATAAGGTGGGGACAACAAATAATAGACAACCTACTCAGCGTGATACTACTACTTCTGGCAGTAGTTCTAATAGTAAACTCCGTTGTCACTGTGGGTTGGAGAAGGGAGGGAGGGCTACTTATAACAGTAGTGGTGATGGTGGTGGTAGTAATAGTAGTCGTCGTGATTGTAGTAGGAGGATGAGGACTAGCTTCTTTTAACTTAAGTAGTAGTAAGAGATGGTGATTCTGAGGTTGTGTGTGAGGATGGGCCTTCAGTGCGTACCAACTCGGGAATCCGTGTGATACAACGTGGGGGTTTTGAACGAAGGCAGCTCTATCAATAATAAGAAGTATTAATTAAGAATTATAATAATAATAAATGAAATAACCATACGTTACGTCGTAGTAAGAAAACGATAATTAGAAAAATCGGTGATTGACAGGAATGAATGACTAGATATGTTATATATATATATATATATATATATATATATATATATATATATATACATATATATATATATTATCGGTTATTATTCTCTACAATATACGAGAGTAACTAAAAAATACATGAGAATTCTCTCAGCACGTTCGTTTTACGTTTAAAATGCGTACACAAACTAAAAACAGCTTTATATATGTGTATATATTTCTAAGTAGAAAGATCAGTTTTTCTTGACATACGTAATAAAACAAAGCCTTTCTTTTGGGGGAGGGGAAGGACTAGAATTTTTTTTGTTTTCACCACCGGCTCTGAAAGTACCTACATTAATGTAAGTGATTAAAAAAAAAAAAATGTACCAGTATTGTTACTGATGACGATGATGCTAGAAAAAGAAAGCGATTAACAGAGAAAAAGGAATATATAATATATGTATGTATATATTTGTATATATATATACTACACGAGATAGACAGAGCGGCAGTTGCTGCTGCTGATACTGATGACGGTTGCTGGTTTTATAGATGATGTTGACAATGATGATGACGATATTAAGAGTTCCGTTCCGGTTTTTATACGCAGACGGACCAACACGGACAAGCAAAGAGAAAGAAAAGTCGACAAAGAGAGAGAGAGAGAGAGAGAGAGAGAGAGAGAGAGAGAGAGAGAGAGAGAAAGGAAGAGAATATAATCAAGATTACATAGAGATTTTCTTCTAAATAATAAAATTGCAATTACATATCTTTAGATATTCGAATCGATCGTAATAAATCCGAAAACTTACAATGAAATCGCTCTTTTAAATAACGATTCCCTTATTGTTTTTAAAACCGAACGACTTCTTTTTACTCACACAACTAACCATTTACATAATTATTTATTTTTTTTTTTACAAACAAAAGTATATGTGTATAATACAAAGGTATTATATATACATGAGTTTCCTTTGTGTATATCTAAATAAATCTAAATATAAATGACATATATGGTTTTGTTTTACCTCAAACTTTCAATTTAAGTGGGGGTATGTTTTCCTAATCGGTGGTGATGACAGCATTAAAATATTTTTTAATCCGATTTCGTAATTTTTTTTTTTTTTTTTGTAAAATTATTATTTCCTGGGTTTTATAGTGAAAACATCCGGGCATCCAAGAACTGAGGTTGTGTTGTAGTAAGGGTATACCTTTTCTCTTCTTTTTTAAAAGATGCTGGTGTTGTTGCTGTTGTCAGTAGTGGTCGTTTATTTATTATTATTTTTTTTTTGGGGGGGGGGTAATAATGATGATGCTCGTAGTGATGGTGATTATAGTAGTAGTAATAGTAGTAGTATATAATAATAAACGGTAGTGATAGTAAATAGTGGCAAGTTGGATGCTGTTATCGGCGGTGTTGATGAAAAAAAGGCGTTGGTACGGTCAGTACTGAAAGAGGGGAGGCAAATAAAAAAAAAAAAACGAGCAATTGTAGTAATATCACTTTCCCTATATAACGGTCATGTTTTTTTTGGGGGGATGGGGGTGTCACACAGCAAAATTTAACAAAAAACAAAAACAATCCAGCTTCCTGCACTAGAGGAAAAAGAAAGAGTACTGAACTGGAAAAATAGAATAGACAGATAGACAGAGGGAGGGAGAGATAGAGAAACCAGACCACGGTAACCTATTATTTTATTCCCCGTGGATGAAGAATCTTGGTGTCAAAAAAAAAAAAAAAAAAAAAAAAAAAAGTGGGGGGAAGGGGGCAGCCAGCCCCTTTTATAATTTTGGTTTAGGCTTCTCCGCTAAAGTAAGAAGACCTGTACACTCCGCTATTTAAATATTATCCGATCGTAGTAGCAGTAATACATAATGAATAAGGATTCTCTGGTCAGTCTGTCTGTCTGTCACCATAACGAGGCAATGACATACATTCACATCTTTTCCTCCTCCTTCCTCCTCTTTGACTCCTCCTGCCACCACTACTGTAATCCTGCTGCTGTTACCACTGCAATCCTACTGCCGTTCGACTCCTTTTCCTCAACCACTAATTCCGAGGGTCTGGTCGGTTGTTTGCGCCCGCTCGGCGACCGAATGCATCCATGCACGACGTTCAAGTAGCTCTCATAATAGCCGACATGGACGACTTTGCAAGCAAATCAACGTGTGAAGTTGATTTTAAAAAAAAAAAAAAAACAACAGCAGTGGCAAGCTGGTTTTAAGGCCGACAGGGAGCCACACACGAGCTAACTGTCGGTGGTCTACTCAAAATGCGCAGAATGTTTGTGCGCACAAAGCAACAGGAAGTGACGTCAAATAAAGTAGTTTAACATAGGGAAAAAACTATGGAGGCCCGCAACGGGCACAAACTTGATTGAACTAAACAATTCCTAGTGCTTGCAATAACATCAAAAAGAAATATAAGGCTTAATTTGATGTTTGTAATGAGTAGTTGTTTTTTTTAGTCAGAAAGTGTAAGTAGATTATTGCATAACAGTGTGACACTACTATTTTAGGTCTGTAGGAAATATTTTTTAAGTAGCGTGTGTCAGTCAGTGTGTGCCATTCATTAGGAAGAAATTGACCAAATTGACGTAAACGAAAACCTGTTGTAATAAGATATTATTTAAAACCGGTTTTAACTTTAGCATCCACATTCGATATAAAACTATGGCATGGTTCAATTATAGAATAGGGACCCTTAAAATCGCATCTATTTCGGTCTTGCATACGTTTTGAATAAAACTGATTTAGGTTTAAAATAAAATTTTACTTTGCTTTTAAACGCCTTAAATTTGAAATTTGATTTATTTATTTTTATTGACTCCTATGTACGTTTTGTTTCCTATGACCAATACAGACAGCGCTATTTTTAAAAATCTTTTTTTCAAATTAAATTAAAGTTTTACGTTATCTTTTGTTTATTAAATTGTTACAGAATAGTTACCAAACGGAAGGCCCACCTCATCCCAATGTTAAGAATGGGTTTTTAAAGAATAACGTTATTATTTCAGCACGGTCCGTATTCTGCATAAATACCGTATTTTTTATTTATTTTGACAATTGTTATTAAATTATTACATAAAATTCAATTTTAGTCACATAAAGTATGAAATGGGGTTTTTGGTATTATTCACCAAAACAAATTTATTTTAATTGAATGTTTTGGTCATCTTTACGATTACTGTTTCCACTTCACTTCCGGTTGCTCCTTCTCATGTTATGGTCATTTTTTTTTTTTAATAACAACGTTTTTTGGTGTTTTTTTTTTTTTTTTTAATATTTTTTCGTAATACGGAGAAAGCGAGGCTTTCTATATGTATTCTGCACGTTCACCTAACAATTTATTTAAGAAAAGATACCGTGAAAAACAATTAAAAACCAAGCGACCGGAAATGATGGGGAAACAGTAATCGTAAAGATAACTCTAGTTTTAGGTTTAAAAATTTAACCGTAAGTTATAGTAAGCTTAATTATACATATGAAACACCGAAAATGAAATTGCCATATTTATAACATGTGAAGAACGAGGCTAAGGGCACATAACTCAAATTAATAATTTTATAGTTGAAGGACAGGGAACAATTTTTTTTTTATTTCGTTAAACTCCGGTAAAACGTAATTTTGTATATATAAAAAAATGTTTAAAGTTTATTTAGTGTCAATAAATTTATTTGCTGTGTGATGACATTTTTTTTAATTAGAAATATTTTTGTTGTAAGAAAGAAAAAAAAAGTTGTCACCATCGACTAAAATATTGACAAAAGTTAAAATTTCGACACTTTTACAAGAAAATTAGAATATTATTTCATGACTGAAAATAGAATTTAAGCTAAACAATCAATTCATCCAAAGTGAGTGCGAAAACGATACGAAATTGATAAGATCTTTTATCACAACATTTGGAGAGGACCTGATATGAGTACCCTTTCTTGAATTGGCAGGGTACAAAAACGTCTTCGAAATCTAGTGGGTAAAGACGTTTTCGCATTTCTTCTCCCTCTTTCTGCCAGATAAACTTTAATTCAAGCCATTGTGTAATTTTTTGGGTTTGTATTACTGTACACATAGATTCAAAAAAGTTGTCAAAAAACAAATATATAACAAATAAATGTTATCAAAGGCAAGATAAGTTATTTTTCTACCAAACTGGATATATTTTTTGTGTTTTTATTCAATGTAACATGTTTATTCAGTTCGAAAAACATGCAGTGTTTATCGATGTATTGGAAAATTCAAAATGCCGCCCGACTCTCTCTTTGACACGGTATGTTTGGGAAAAGGTTTTATAAATAATAAACTAGACAAAATACTATTAAAAAACCACCGAATATATGTCAATTTATGTCATGGTAACATATATTGAGCGAATTTCTAACAATATTTTGTCGCCCGCATGCGTTTATGTGGAAAAAAGTCTCGTGGAATCTTGGGGAATCTCGGAGAATCTTGTACCCTGATTCCATAAATAACGAGGAAAGGAAAGCGGGACACAGACGAGTTTTGAAAATTATTGAAATCATTAAATATTGTCATTACTCTTAATATATATACTAGTGGGGGGGGGTTACCTGGCGTTGCCCGGGTGTTTGGAGGTGTGTGTGGTTTTGAGTAAATCAAAACTCCGGGGAGGGGGAGGGGGTTAAAATAAAAAAAAAAGTTTTGGTAGGTGAGTATGAGGATAGAAGCTGAACCCTTGAGGCAAAGTTGGAAATAAAAGTGTGAAACAAAAACGTGCGACGTTAACCATTGGGCCACTGCAACATACAACTGAAACAAGTTTGAATTTATTTATTTAACTACATGTGGACGCAATAAAAGTTAACTCTGCTGCTTCCATTTGACCTAATTAATGAGGTCAGTTAGAAGTCACGCAGTTCACTTTTGCTGCGGGGTAGCGTTTGGGTTTGTTTACCCAACTTTGACTGTTTTTTTCCCCAAGATGTTGGGGAGGGGGCCCCATTGTCCAGATTGAATAGCAATTGTCTGATATGAGAGAAGTTTTGCCCCCACATTGATCAAAGCTGATTGCTTCTGGACGTTTCCCGGCACGATACCGAGAACTGTGTTTAGCTTTGAATTAGTTTCGCTTTTTATACGAAAAAGCTGAACAAACACAAGACGGGATGAAATAGCAATAATTTTGTAAAAATCGACATAAATAAAACTATACGCTACATGCCTTCTCAAATCCTAGATATTATTATCTACGGCCTATATAAATACTTCTAAGCGATCGGACCCCCCCCCACAGGAGCGTGTGCGAGAAAAGCCTTTGCGAGACATACACGAAATGGTCACACACATTTTGCCTTTTATATATATAGATTAGCCCCAGCGTTTGGAGATGTGTGTTGAGAGCATAAAAAAAAGTGGTAGCAGGCAGGCAGGCTCGAACCCGTAATATGAAGGCGGAAAAGAAAGTCTGATGTCTTACCTCTACTCCATGACGCTACCAGAAGTGTAAAGCATTCAAAATTAACGTAGTCAATCAAAAATAAAAGATGGCGTTGCTTTTAAACCGTCCACGACAGCAAATTAGACACAAGGTCATTTTTAATGTGGGGGAAAACCAGCTCCCCCAAAAAGGGGACGCTCTGACAGTATCCAAATAAATAGTAATTGTCTCAGTATGAAGGGTTTCCCCTACATTAACCGAGGACAGGCATTGGCATTGGCGTTCAAATAGTTTCACTTTATTTATACGAAAAAGACAAACAAACAAACGACACGATGACATTGTGGAGAAAGAAGTGGCTTACCGTCAAAGCGGCTGCACGTTTGTGCATGAAAAGCACAAATTGAGAATCAAGATGGTGCCCGCATGCGTTTATGTGGAAAAAAATCTCGTGGAATCTTGGGGAATCTCGGAGAATCTCGTACCCTGATTCCATAAATAACGAGGAAAGGAAAGCGGGAGGACAGACGAGTTTTAGTCACTAAAGCGAACGGACGTGTGTAAAAGAAGAGGTAGAAGAAAAGAGTGTGGTGAATGAAACAAACAACGACTCGGTTGAAAGTAGAGTTGTAACGAACACAGACATGGTGAGAATTTTGTTTAACTCAATCAAAAAAAAGATAGAGACGATGTCCATTTGCGAATCTGAGGTATTGTGATCTAGGAAGTATGCAAACACTTTTCGCGGAATCTAACCGACGCGAGAACCCTCACCCAAAAAGCCTTTCATGGACATATGGACATACACAAACACTCGCACCGATTTTGCCTTTTATATATTAGACTAGTGTGGGTGCCTGGCATCACCCGGGCGTTTGTAGGTGTATTGAGAAAAAAATAGTTTTAGTAGGAAGGTAGGCTCGAACCCGAACCCTTGACACAAAGGGGGAAAAGAAAGTGTGAAAAAAACTGACATCTTACCACTCGGCCACAACAGGACAGGAGCTGAAAAGCATTCTAATTTAACAATTAAAAAGTTAAGTGACAGGTGCATAAATTTAATGAGATCAAACATCAACTCATACGGGAATGAAATCACGTACTTAACTTTGGCTGCAAGCCAGTTTCTGCATATTTGTTTGTTTCCCCACAAGATGTTGGGTTGGTTGGTTGGTTGTTTTTGTTTTACGGCATATTAACCCTTTTCGGGTTATTTAATGCCGAATCCAAAGATTTTGAAGAAAAAATTTTTAATAGAATATATTTGTTGTTTTCAAGTCGGTTTCTATTTAACCCATAGCTGGAACCCTAACAGGTACTACCACTCTGAGTCAGAGTGGAACTATGAGCAATGGTAATTAAAGGGTGGCTTCACACTCCCCAAAGCCCGCAAGCTGGGGCCTCATCACTGGATATAGTTTAAGGTCATATCCAGGACCCCCATTGAGGGACTTTTACCCTCTGCAGGAGGGCAGTCGGTGTATTCTAATGCCCCACCGACAGGGCCCAAGATGTTGGGGAAAACCATAAAAAGGGGAGTGTCCAAATGAATAGCAATTGTCTGATATGACGGGTTCATTGCTTTTCTGGACCTCCTGGCACAAGTGCCAGGTACACTCCTTTGTTCGTATTTAGTTTCCATTTTATTCTGAAAAACAAAACAAAGACGCAGAGAATAAGAAATATTGCAAAAATAGCGTGTAAAAGTCGCTCAAATAAAAGATACCCACGACCTCCTTTCATAAATCGGAGATATTATAATCTAAGTAGTATATAAAGTTCTAAGAAATAGTGACTACCCCCGAGCGCCACCCCCTCCAAAAGCCCTTGCCAGACATACAAAAAATGTGCACACACTAACACACAGTTTGCCTTTTATATATATAGAAGATATATGGTTATAGTTAAGTAAAGTCACCAAATGCTTTCTGCGAGTCTGTTCCTGAAAGCAGTGAAGACCCTTCTGTTTTTTTAATTATCAGAAAGGCAGTGTGAAAGTGGCAATCAACCATACAAAACAGAAAGTAGACACAAGGCAAAAATGTAATGGCAAAGAAAGATGGCAAACACAGATGATCGGTTAAAGACGACATGTATTGTGTTGTATTTTTTATTCAGAATAAAAGTAAAATGTACAGCAATGGATTACAGATCAGTTGCAAGGTTAAAATTTTGGGGTCCTTAGCTGGACGTCAGTGGGTACTGAAATGGATAGCTGAACGTCAGTGGGCATTATAACAGGTAGCTTGAAATTAATAGGCATGGGAACAGGTAGCTGGACGTCAGTGGGCACTGGTACGGGTAGCTAGACATCAGTGGACACAGGTACAGGTAATTGGATGTCAGTGGGATGCAAGAGTGAGCTGGAGTCACTGAAGAAGTAAGATGGAGTCAAAGCTGCAGAAGTGAGCTGAAAGCTACAGGAGTAATCTAGAATCGCTGGAAATGAGCCAGAGTTGTAGCAGGTTCAGGAATTCAGGAATTGGAGTGGTCGGCTGTGAGAGGGAGACCCAAGAGGCAGGCAGCAGTGGAGAGTGAAGTATGCATTGCGTTCTTCTAATCCTGATTCCCATGCCAAGAATACCAACTTGACAAAAGTCAAGTCGAGATGGGAGTGCTCCTATCTCCCAAGCTGAACCGAAGTATTTGCTATGAAAGCTGCTAGCTTTATGGAAAGTTGTTCTTGATATAGGCTCCATGGCCAGTGATGATGCCACTAAACAATGAATGACTATGATTAATTTCACACCATATTACCTACAGTTAAAAGTGTCTTCTGTGTTTATTAACTGTATTTATTTTAATCTAGATTCGAAATAATAATTTGTTTTTGTTAAGTTTGTTAAAGATTAAGTTTTTGTGTTTGTCGTTGCTGCTTTTAGCACATGTGGTCGTGGCGTATTTCTGGGAGTGTCGAGTTTCAGCTGACAGCATGTTTTTGTTTACAAACAGAGGAGTGGTTAGCTGGCAAACCACAACAGGTTTTCCAAAGATAACTATTTTGGTAATATTTTGTATAATATACGTTTTTTTAAAGACATTTGATTTATTAAACTTCGTTCCATAAACATATTTTTATTAAACAAATTCAAATAAAAAGTTTAACCGTTTAAGTTATAGTTTGTTTGACTTTTTTAAACTAGTCTTTAAATATATATCTATATTAATAAAACAGTAGATGTATGTGTGTCTGTCTGTGTGTAAATATTTAACCATTAAACTATTAAATTACTGAGCACATAACACCGAATTTAATAGGAAATAGTAATCATACACGAAAGATGGTTTATAATGAATAAAATCTTTTGTTGGATGGATGAATAACACGTACAGAAGTCGGCAAGTTGAAATGCAAAATGTTGATTTGAACTTGCTGACATTTCTATTAGCTTGCACATATGTAAACTAATCATGGCTAAAAGTGGTTTAATTTTATAAATTTCTTATCTATCTGTCAGTTTAGCTTAAACGGTGGCGAACATGACTGGAGCACTAAATTAGGGAATGCTGCTGTAATGAAAAATAAAGACCTTTTAAGATATTAGAAAGGTTTTATTCAACATAAAATTCAGCAGGTACAACAACATGGTCGGTAACGAACGACTAAGCTGGGAAAAGGCGCCAATTTCGTTCTATTTGTAAACATCTGGTGCGCATGCGCACTAGCGCTCTAAACTCACAACACTCTCCACCACATTTTATTTATATTTCGGGTTGCAGGTGATCTTCCTTCCCCTTTTTGTAGCTTCTGGAAGAAATTTGAAAACGCCCTTCTTCGAGTCAGACTGTTGCTGCTGCTCTTCTATTTCTAAACACTTTGTTTTGTCGACTGAAGAGAAAGACTCTCCATTTGGTGAGGTATTATTCTTTGGGGTCTCCTGTTGATCAATCCACTCTGGTTCGCGGATGTTTGATGGAGTAGTAGAATCTGGTGATGTACCATGATCAGGGGAGACAGGAGATTCCAAGTTTGTAGAGGAGGGGTCAGTGACAGGAGTGGGGGCTAGGTCTTCTGTTGAGACTGTTGACTGATGGCCGTCAGGGAAACGAATTCTGGCAAAGTTGGGAGTTGCAGATATTATAGCTACTGGTTCCACTAGGGGATCTGACTTGTGTTGGCGGACAAACTTCCTAAGGAGGGCCGGTCCTCCTTGCAACCACTCGGGTAAGGTATATCCGGTACCCGACCTTCTGGAAAAGTTAAACATTCTCTCGTGTGGGGTTGAGTTACTTGCTGTACAAAGTAGCGATCGAATAGAGTGCAAAGCTATGTCGAGTACTTCATGCCAGTGACGTTCGTCCAATTGCCTGGTTTTGAGTGCAAGTTTGATCGTTTTCCAGATTGTGCCATTTACTCTCTCGCATTGTCCATTGCCGATTAGATGGTATGGAGTTGAGTGGGTAAACTCAACTCCATGTTGCCAGAGAAACTCTTTTAGTTCACATGAAATAAACTGACTTCCTCGATCACTATGGATGGAATCTGGGCAGCCAAAAAAGGTAAATAAATTCTGGAGACAATTTATAACAGTTTTTGTTGATATGTCCTGACATGGATAGACAAAAGGATAGCGTGAATATTCATCTACAATCACGAGTAGGTATTTGAGATTATTCGTAGATGGTTTTGGTCCCATGAAATCTATTGAAAGACGTTCAAAGGGGGATCGGGAATGGATTAATCGACCTGATGGAGGTTTGAAGAACCTTGGTTTTAGTTCAGCACATATTTGACATTCAGCGCAGGTGCGCTTAGCATCTTCCATGGAGAATGGTAGATTCTTCTGCCTCACAAAGTGATAGAGTCTCGCTACTCCAGGATGACAAAGTGCTGCGTGCAGGTCCTTTAGTGATAATAAGCGCGAAGCAGAGCATGATCGAGAAAGGGTATCTGCAGAGTTATTAAGAGAACCTGGTCTATATACTATCTCATAAAAATAGTTTGATAGTTCAAGTCTCCACCGAAGCAGCTTATCGTTTTTAATACGATTTGGTGTCTGTGTGTTGAACATAAATGATGCAGCCTGTTGGTCAGTAATAATGGTAAAGTGTCGACCGAGTAAGAGGTCACGCCATTTACGCACAGATTCTACAATGGCTGCCGATTCACGTTCCACTGCTGAATGTCGACACTCTGACTGCGTTAGGGTTCTGGAAAAATATGCGACTGGACGTCCATTCTGGGAAAGGCAGGCTGCTAATGCTGTCGCAGATGCATCAGTTTCTATCGTAAAAGGAACTTCATCCTCAATGGCTGCAACCGAAGCCTTGCAAATTTCATCTTTCATGGCTTGAAATTGATTTTTGAGTTTCTCAGTGATAGGAAAGGACGTAATGTTTAATAAAGGTGAAATCCGATCTGAGAAATTCTCTATTCATAGTGAATAGTATGAGAAGAGACCTAGAGCCCGCCTGAGTGACTGACTGCAGTTCGGAATCGGTAATTCTTTTAGTGGTGTAAGTCTGTCTAGATCAGGACTGATTGCTCCATTTTCCAATAAGTGTCCTAGAAACTTTAGTTTGATCATACCATATTCACATTTTACAGGGTTTAGTTGCAAGTTAAGACGGTTGATAACCTTTCTAAAAGCTTCCATATTTTCGTTTAATTCTTTATTAGTTTTTCCTCCGATGACAATGTCATCAATGTAGGCAAATTTACCTTGGAGTTCATGTTCTTGAATCAGATTATGCATAATACGTTGAAACACAGCTACTGAGTTCGTTAGCCCAAAAGGTAACCTAGAAAACTCGTATAGTCCTCCGTCAGCTTCAAATGCTGTGTAAATTCTCTCGTCTCTACGTATAGGGCACTGATAATATGCAGACTTCAGGTCCAACTTATTGAAAATTTTGTACTGTGATAGTTGGTGTATGATATCCGAAATTTTGGGAAGTGAAAAAGCATCCAAAAGTGTAAACCGATTTATAGTTGCAGAATAGTCAACGACC
Organism: Euprymna scolopes; assembly: GCF_053919585.1. Lineage (NCBI taxonomy): Eukaryota > Metazoa > Mollusca > Cephalopoda > Sepiida > Sepiolidae > Euprymna > Euprymna scolopes. Next base: position 38,104,575 of record NC_136486.1, on the reverse strand, counting down.
ATGCGACGCTTATGTCTTTCATTTCTAGTTACTAATACTTGGGCTCTCCATGGGGAATTCGATTTGATTATGATACCTTCTTTTAATAATTTTTGTATCTCATTCCGGATAAATTCGCAGTCCGATGCTGAGTAGTTTCTGCTTTTTGTTGCGATGGGTTTACAATTCTTTGCTAAATTAGCAAAAAGAGACGGTGACTCGATTTTCATCTGAGTGACGTTACAAATCTATAAAGATGGTATCTTTCCGTTATAACGGAATTCCACCCAGTTATGCAATTGCATGAACTCTTGTCCTAGTATAATTGGAGAACACAAGTTGGGAAGGATAGATAGACGCATATTAGTGTAAATTTGTCCATTAACAGCGATGGACGCAACACAGTGTCCTAAGGTTTTGCTCGTGAGATTCGAGGAAGCCATGCTTACCGTATCATTAGAAGGTAATATACTAAGGCCGAGTGATCTCACGATATTCATTCGTATAAAGTTATGAGTGCTTCCACTGTCTACCATAGCTTTCAAACAGGTACTATTAATTGTTGCATTTACTACAGAATATTGTGTGCATGGAGTGCATTGGGATGACGCAGTGAGGGCAATATATGCAGAACTAGTCCTGGTATTATAAGTTGTTTGTTTTATTTTAGATCGGCAGACTTTAGAGAAGTGGCCCCTCTTTCCACATTTAAGGCAGTCAGCATTCCGAGCTGGGCAAATATTTCGAGGATGATTTTCTCGTCCACAGAATTGGCATCTGGCGAAGTGAGTCGCCTGATTATTTCTGGAAACAGCAGCACATTCATTAGTTAGTTCCAAACTAGAGTTATTTTCAGATTCATCTGCATGAATAGATGCCTTTGCTACAGTTGATGTGTCATAAGCTGCTGCATTATGTTGGGCCATTTCTAGACTTCGTGCAGTTGCTACGGCATGATCTAGGTTAATTTCAAAACTTTCAAGTAATCTCTGCCTAATAGTTGAGGAAGTGAGACCTGTGATAAATGCGTCACGTATCGCTAGCTCCGCATGTTGAGAGGCAGTAACATCTTCAAATTTACAATCCTTAGAAAGATTCTTTAGCTTTAGGAGAAACTGATCAATAGATTCACCTTGATTTTGTTTCCTAGTGGCGAGAAGGTGACGAGCAAACACAGAATTTACCGGTTTTACATCAGTTGCTTGAAGGATGCTAATAGCCCTCTCGAATGTTGAACAGTGAGATATAAGAGAATAGACCTCCGGTGAGATGAAATTAATCAGAATACTTAACTTATTCGGAGGATTTTGAGGATGAGTGACTGTGAGAGAGTCGATGCAGTTGATGAGGGTACGATACCAATGATTCCATTCGTCAGCGGTTGTATCTGATGATCCTTCGAATTTACCAGGTCTCAGTATAGCATCCATTGTTGCTGTTAATTTTTAATTTTATGTTGAATAAATTGTAATAAAAAATAAAGACCTTTTAAGATATTAGAAAGGTTTTATTCAACATAAAATTCAGCAGGTACAACAACATGGTCGGTAACAAACGACTAAGCTGGGAAAAGGCGCCAATTTCATTCTATTTGTAAACATCTGGTGCGCATGCGCACTAGCGCTCTAAACTCACAACAAGCGCTAAATGTTTTGGCTTTGATTCTAGCTGATGGTACCTAAATCATTTTTTTCCCAACTTTTGAAATCAGTACTCTCTGTACATAAATATTCAATAGAGGATCTGTTTTCTTTTTCTCATATTTTTTAAATACCTGCTAAATGTGTGTGTCTGTAAATATTTAACCAATAAACCCTTTAAACTACTGGTCACATAACACTGAAATTAGCAAGAAATAATAAACATACACTGACGATGGTTTGTAAGAAGTAAAATAGAGAGGGAGGGGGTGCACACAACAATGTTCACTGAACATCCTTCACTCTTTAATAAGACCAATGCTTTTATATACGAGAAGCGTGCCAAAATGGATCAGACGGAATTGCAAATTGCATGGTTATGATGACTGAAAAGTTTCATGACCTGAAAGTTTCGTCTCTCTGTTGCAGATAGTGATGGTGTTAGACTCTAAGAAAGCAACCACTATCATGGATGTGCATCAGAAGCAGAGGTACACCATTGAATTCTTGGCAAAAGTGCATTGACAATACTGATGACTATGTAGAAAAATAAATTCTGGTGCTCAAAAGGTTGCTCATTTTAATGGTACCACTCCCGTCTTCGTAGCTCTTCAATTTTTTTTATTTAAAAAAAAAAAATAGGAGGCTTTACTTTTGGAATGACCCTTAATGAATATATATCTGTCATGTCACACAAATATAAATTAGTAAAAAACTTCAAGTGTTTAGGGGAAGGGTGAAAGCAAGGAGTAAATTTGGATCTCTCTTACTGCCAGTGAATTCAGAAATAAATCTTTCATACTAGTTTTATAATGAGACTGTTCTGTCTTTTTTCCTTTCTTCTTTTTAGATAAATTGATACTGTTATTTCTTTTTACTTTTTAAAAACTTTCCGGATTGAGACGTTTTCTTTTCTTTCTTTTATTTCTGCTTTAACTTCACTGATTGAAGTGTTATTTTATCTATATACTAGTGGGAGTGCCAAGCGTTGGTAGTGTAGTAAGGACCCATGGGGGTGGGGGAGTCAAAACAATAGTAGGAGAGGTGCCTGGGTGTGTGTAGGTGGTGTAGTAAGGAACCCCGGGGGACGGGGGGGGGTAAAAAAGTGGTAGTGGAGGGAGTGGGGATCAAAATAACAGTAGGCAGAGGTGTTAAAAAAAATGTGGTAGTAGGCAGGCGAACGCGAAGGAGAAAAAAAAAGATTAAAAAGAACGTGACATCTTAGCCGATGTCTCCATCGTCTGACCAAAAAGCATAGTCAATCGAAAAGAAGACGATGACTTGCTAAAATGTCGGTGAAAAAACGTCCGAGTATAGGGTGAAGGCATTAATGTTTTGGGCCAATTGTTTGATATTTGTCGTCCAAGACAAGCTTCAAAGTGATACTGAAATGGTCAGGATCTGTCACCTGTGTTGAAAGTTTTTACAAAACATACAAACACACACACATTTTGCCCTTTATACATATACTAGCGGGGGGTACCCGGCGTTACCCGGGTGTTTGGAGGTATGTGTGTTTTTGGGTAAATGAAAACAAAAATCGTTGGTTGTTTTAAAAAAAATGAAGCCTTGACGCACAGTTGGAAAATAATAAAGTGTGAAAAAAACGTGCGACTTGGCAGGTGCCCGTTTTTGATGAGTTAATGACGTCAACTACCGCGAGTCTGTTCACTTCTTTTTTTCATATGAAAAAGCTTAATGCACATGCGGCGATCGAAAAATTGTTGAATATTTATCTTTTGAAAGTCAGGCAAATTAAATAGACAGGCGACCCCAGTTGTTAAGTCGTAGATATTATCATTTAGGCACGATATAAAAAGTTTTAAGAAGTTGTGAGGTGACCGATCGATTCTTGGAAAAAAGCCTTTCTTGTACATACACGAAAACGCACACACACACACAAACATTTTCGCTTTTATATTTAGAGATATATACAAAAAAAAAGACCCTATGTATACTGTCAGAACAGATACTACACTAATCCCACGCAAGGCCGAGAACGATCAATTTCTTTCAGTTTCGCTTTTTTATAATGTAAGCTAAAGAAATGCACTAATAGACTAGCGAGGGTTTAGAGGTGTCTGTGTGTGAGGGTGTAAAATCAAAACTAAGCAAAGTAATAACCCTGTTTAAATATTATAAAAAAAACAATTTTAAAACTTCTATAAAAAATCGGGAAAAAAAAAAAAAACTATTACAAAAATGAACATGATGCAATACGAATGGTCCAACGGTGCCAGGGTGTTTGAAAAAAAAAAGTTTTGGAGAGGGAGGTAGGCTCGAACCCTAATACTTGAGGGGAAAACGAAAAAAAAAAAAGAAGCCTGATAACTTCACTAAAAAGTGAATTAGGTCAAACATCAATCCCGCAGTTAAGTTTGCTTTGGTTTTGTTTCCCCAAGATATTGGGTGGAAAACCAGCTCCCCATAAAAAATGGGGGTGTCCAAATGAAAGCAATTGTCTGATATGACGGTTTTCACTGCATTGATCAAAACCTTATTTGTTTTCTGGACGTTCCGGCGCGAAAGCCGAGAACACATGCGTTATTTACTGCTTGGCCCCGGGCCTGGCATTATCTACTGCCAGGCCCTCATTTGGGGTCCAAAACACTTAGGCATGGAGCCGGTAGGAAGAAGTGGGGGTCGAGGGTCATTCTAAGCTAAGAGCTAGGTCTTTGAGAAGACTTTATTAAGTTCCCAACACTATCACCATAATACCTCATTCTTACCATGAGGTTTATCTACTTAAAATCTCCCAAGCGTATGAGTCGGCTTTACATACACTCAGAAAAATTAATATTTACATGTTAACAAAAATGAAATCATATGTACAAACAAAAGGATCTTTTTTTTTTTTTTATAAAAAATATAAAACTAAATGAGGGATGAGATGATGGGGAGGGGGCAATCTAAGATATACCCAAAAAGAAAGCAAAAGAAAAACAACTAAACAAAATGCCTATGGGGGCGGGTTAGTAAGGGATCCTCTCAACCTACTTCTAAATATGGAGCGCCCACTGTCTTCCGGTCCCGAAGGTCAAAAGCAAGCAGGTCGTTCCCTAGTGGGGAGTGGAGGACCTAGGGACGATATCTCGAAAAACAAATTAGATAGGGATGAGCGATATAGGGAATGGACGGCATCTTCCAAGATAAATGTACATATAGGGGCAACAGACTGGGGACAAAACAAAGGGTGGACTGGGCATCTTTGGAAGTTCTCCTAGTGCTGATGAAAAATAAAATCGGGGACAGGATCAACTATCATACTTGCCCTAGTCTAGCACCTAATAAAGTATTTTTCACTCAGTGGTTACAACCTAACTACTCCTGCTCTAAAAATCTTTGTTCGGGGCTGAGTTCTGTAGAACCTTAGCACCGCCTGACCAATACCACTAGGGTGGGAAAACAAACTTAAACCTAACGCCTCGTCGGATGCACAAACTAGTGTTGTGCACCCGTCTCCCATCAAAGTCTATGCGATGTAATCTTTTCCAATCGCATCTGATCTTTACTTTAAGCTGATGCTTAAAGTAAGTGACCAGATCCCGATCCGAAACAGATTACACCCCATAGACAATGTTAAGACGTGTAAACCACGTCACTAATCTAGCTGCAGCTAGGATCACGAGAAACAACAATCGTTTCTCCCCAGTATACGGCAGGTTCATGTTGTCGATGACATACGCCAAATCAAGTGGCACCAACCGCTCGGGGTCAATGCAAGCTGTTACCTCTCTGATGTACTTCCAGAGCCTCCGAACTCCACTGCAAAGAAAAAAGGCATGATCCATTGTTTCATCCTCGTCATCCTCGCAGTGGGGGAAAAAGGGAACGTATTTATCCCTTTTGCAGTCCCTGGCAAGCATGCCAAAAACTAGCAGCGCATTCCGGACAAGCCTCCATGTTATGGAAAACTCTGAATTGTTTAAAAAGCTTCTGGCTGGCGCCCAATTCCACTGAGAGAGGACCTCCTCCCTCGACATGTGCAGCTGCTCAACCAGCGGATCTTTTGTGGTCCCCACCACTAAATCCCAATATAGCCTCCTTAGTAGGTAGTGCAAGGTCACTAGACCCTGGCAATGACCTAAGGGCGGCTCGGCATTCGGAGAGGAATTGCCATTCCCCCACCGGTCTTCTGCAACCTTCAGCAGCAGAGGAGGATAAGAGCTGTGGAAAAGCTTGCTCCACAACTGGTACCCAGTGCAATTCCTCAAGCAGTGTCTGACTCAGTAATGCCAATCTTTCGGCGTACTTATGACTTAACAAGTCAGGCATTCCTAAGCCTCCCTCGCTGAGTTTCTGTGTACAGACTTGTCTACGGACATACGGCTTTCCCCGTTTCCAAAAAAGTTTGAAAAGGAGTTGCTCCAAAGCCTTACAGCAGTCCACAGGCAGTGAAAGTACTGACAAGTGGTAAAGGATCAACGGAAAGACGTAAGTTTGACACGCTCCACACGACCCTTCAGGGATAAGCCCCTGCGAATCCAAGTCCTTACTGATGATTCGACCTTCGTCTGTATTTCCGACCAATTTTGTTTTTTCTTTTTTTATTTGTCCAGCTGGAGTCCAGGCCCGAACCACACTCCAAGAATCTTTACCGGGCCATCTGTCCAGCCGGACCCGCCTAAAAGCGAGTTTACCCCGGTCCAGGCGCTCAACCGCAGGCCAACGGACTTGCTGCGATTGACTACGGCTCTTGTGACACTCAGCGACCGCCTCCATCACCGCTTTAATATAGATCCTTTACCCTACGAAAACGGTGACATCATCAGCGTACGCGGACACCCTGGCAAATTTGCCGCCAGGTAAAGCTATGCTGCGCAAGACTGGTCTAGTCGCCTTGTCCCTTAATTTGCGAAGGAAGGCCTCCAACGCCAGGACATACAACAAAGGCGACAGCAGACAACCCTGGAACACCGACCGAGAGACCCGAAAGGACTTCGACAACCTACCATTTACTTGTACCGCTATCGCAGGATTATGATACAGATTCCAAGAAACCATGGTCAACCCTATCGAACACTTTGGACTGATCTAAATTGATCAGCGCGGCTCCTGTATCATCTTCTAACCCCTCTATGATCAAGCGCACCAAGTGCAAGTTGTTTTGAATCGATCTCCCTTTCACAGAACAAGTCTGATCTGGTTCGACCAAATCGCCAATAACAATCTGCAGTCGGTTTGCAAGAATGCAGGACAAAATCTTCAACTCTGTGTTTAGCAGAGTGATGGGTCTATAATCATCTAAGTCCTCCCCACCATGCCGCTCTCTCTTCTTCAGTAGTATGACCACTCCTTTGGTTACCTGCCCAGGGATGGATCCCTGAGCAAACCAGTGGTTAAACACACCTGTCAAAAGAGAAACAAACAGTTTGTAGGGAAGACCATCGAGCCCTGGAGATTTGTTATGGCCAACCTGCTTCAACACAGTAATGACTTCACGTTCCGTAACCATCCCATCACAGCTAGCTACTCGGACCGGAGTAAGTCGCGGTGAGCTGGCTAAATAGCTGCCAAACTCCTGGCTGCGGAGTCTGTGTAGTACGGTAAAGCACTCCTCCAAATGTTGACAAAACCCATTGCAAATTTCTCGAGTCGATATGAGGGTATGTCCTTCCAGGTTTTTCACTTTCCGAATGTACCTATCCGAGCCACGTCTTAAGGCAGCCTTACGCTCAACAGCGTCAATGTTCACAGCTTCATTAGAGACTCTTTTTAACCTGGCTCTACTTGACCTTTGTAACGCTCGCTAGCCAAGCACTGGAGGTCCCCCTTAACTACTGCTATCTCTAGGGGATCCCCACCAGCCACCGCCCGGGTCAGCCTATCATCTAGGTGCCTTTTGGTCTGTGCCCTAGTTAACGCGAGGTGTTGGCTATATTGGACACAAAAGAGCCTAATAGTAGCTGTTCCTGGAAGTCGTTCATCTCCAGTAGGGAGGCGTTCAACTTCCAGTAGTCAGCCAACCTAGGCCTATTACCTACTCTCAAATGGGCCATTACTAATTTATGGTTTGAATGACCTAACCAGTGGAACGTGGGACAAGATAAGAAATCTTTGTCGCCTCTTCTAACTAACATCCTGTCCAAGTAAGTACTTGGACCAGAGGCCACGTTATTTTGCCATGTCCACATCTCCCTCCCTGGGTGATCCAGATGGAACCTGTCGACAAGATCGCACAAAGCCTTCAGGTCAGACAGGCTGCTTTCACACCTCTCCGACCCTCTATTCCTCACGACTTTTTCTATCTTGGGGTCCAGGATGGCATTAAAACTACCCGCTCCGGACCCGCCAAAAGGAACACCTCCACCTGCCGAAAAAAGGAAACCCTCTCCCCAGCGATATTGGGTATGTAAACAGCCAAAATCCGGAACTTACCGCTTTTAACTGCAACATCGACCACGACCAACCTTCCATTAGCGTCCGTGTGAACTACAGTAACCGTCGCAGCTAGGGTGTGACTCACTAGTACAGAAACCCCACGGCTATAAGAATTGCCATATCCTGAGTAAATGTCAAAGTTGTCCACCAGCACATCGCAATCCCTGGGCCCAACAAAGTGGGTCTCCTGAATTGTAACTATATCTACCTCAAGGGCCACGAGATCCCTCAGCACGCAAGCAGCCTTGCTTTGGAATCTCATGCCCCTCGCATTCAAACTAGCTAGGTTCAAGTTCATTGTGTCCCTAACTAGTAATATTCGTCTATCACGGGTCTAAAGTCCTCGGGGGTAAGGACCTTGAAGGTCTGGCTGAGACTGCCAGTCAACAGCACCACTGCAGGCTGAGAATCCCGAGCCAGGCCTCCTACGTCCAGGGGAAATGTTATTTTCAATGCTCTATACAGGGATGGGTGAAAATATATCGGGACCCTCCCTTTGCATTTCGCCATAATCTGATTCAGAGAGGGATGCTATTCCTCAATTATCTTCAGTCCTGCATTGCCTCTTTGGCCTCCCTAAGCATTTTCCATAACGCTTTGACCCGTGTGCCCTTGTCTTTTCTGACAAAGGTGACACACAGTGGCGCCTCAGGGAAGTTTCTTGGGTCTTGGATTCTTTTTCTATCTACATACAAGAGGTTTGCCAACTGCTTTAGCTGCTTTTTCTGCCTCCCGTTCAACTCTGCCTGTACGTCCGCCTTGTCCGCCTCGCAGATCCTCACCCCCGGCAGAAAGGGCAGCTTTCTTGTCTTCTCAGTTCTTGTCAGTTTCAGAGAGGCTACCTCCTCCTCAGCTTCCTCCTCCTGTGGCTTCTGCATTTCTACTACTACGGGGGTGTTTAAGAGGGGAGGGGTATTCTGCTCCACCGGGGTGTGAGGTTAGGGGTGTTCTCAGGAGCAGGGGTGTTATCTTCATTCGCCTTTTTCTGCGTTCTCTTTTGGTCTTTTTTCTCTTTCTCTTCCTCCAATTCTGAGGAAGGAACCACCAATTTCCACTGTTTTCCAGTCGGATTGAGGTTTCTCCTCCTTATCTGCTATGGTCGCCACATTTGGCGCCGAGGTTGTTGCAGGAACAGCAGCCTGGAGGTTCGTCTTGCTGGACTCTGCTGGCGCTTTTAGCGGGCATGCCTTTGCCATATGGCCTGGCTTCTGGCAGTGTCAGCAATGTGGTCATCGCCCTTCCACTATTAAGGATATCATCCAACTTTCACACTTCAGCTGCACAGGGATGGAGTTAAAGCTTTTTCTGTCGACTTTCATCATTATGTGGTAGTCCCCGGTCTTGATATTCCTCGGGCCACGGACTGAGGTAACCGCCTCAACGTCTCCATGCTGTGACAATATCGCACCGCATGGGACCCCTAGCACTGACACTAGCATCCTTCTTTTCTCCAAATATTCTGGTTTGAATTTAATTCCTTTCCAGATGAGGTCCCCTTTTGCGAGCCTCTCCGCTTCTTCTTTGGTATTCACCAGAACGTCCCACATTGCATAACTGTGCCTGACAAAGTATAAGGCCAGAACGTTCTGATCTACCAACATCTTGATGAAGTTGTCCAAATGACACAATCCTGCTGCGCAAGATTTCTAATGTGCCTGGCTCTGGTCTTATCACATTTCCCTCTGTCAGGGCTTGGTACTTGGTATGGAATAATTCTCTATATTCCTCTGGGGTCCTCTGTGCCTTTGGGCCCCACAGAGTTTTGCCAGGACTACTTTCCTGTACCAGGCTAGTCCACTTCTCCTCCTCCAGTGCCTTTTTTACCTCACTTTTACTAGCATCCCTCTCTGATGCTGATGAACCTGCCTCCGCTCTTATTGTCGCCGTATGGACTGCCACCTCCTGAGATCTTGCCTCTTCTATGAGCTGCATCCTGCTAACCTCACCATCGTCCGTGCCTCTCTTTCAGCCGATGGATACATACCACTGTCTCTAAAGCTCCTTGGAAACTGCCATATCTCTCCAGAAGATTCCTCCAGCCAGCTCTTTAAGCTTTCTGCCATTGCTGCCACTTTATTTGACAACGGAATGTCGCTTGAAGATGCGAACTGAAAAAACTCCCCCTCAATATCTCCCGACTCGGACCCTGAAGCTGAGCTTGGCATCGGGGTATCATCGGGGGGTATCACACCCTGACACGGTCCCTAGACCAGGGGCGTCCTCCATGGTGGCAGAGGCAGAGGCCTGCCCCCTCTAGTTGTTGGCCCAGTGCCTTTCTCCGACCTGCCGATTTGGAAACTAGGGGGGACCTTCGCCTAAAAAGGCACATCAGTTTCCCCTAGCCCGGCTGGCTGCTAAAGTCGGATCCAGACACTAGACTATCTGCAATAAAATAGAAAACGAAACAATTAGTGAATAACAATAACAAAAAACAAAACAATGCCTTAAGGACCACTCACCCAAAGAATGGGGTCGGCCCTTTGAGGCCAAACAATATAAATCCTTGAACTTGACCAAAGATTGGTCAAGTGGGTGGTCGTTGCCGGTCTTTGAGCTAAGCAAAGTTAGTATACTGAGAACAGATACTTCACTTTGATCTTGGCGAAAGCCGAGTTATTTAGCCTTTCGGCCCCGGCCTTGGCATTATCTACTGCCAAGGCCTCATTTAGGGTCCGAAAGAGCTTAGACACCAGGGCCAGTAAGAGGGGTTGGGGAAAAAACCGGGTCTTTGCTAAAGCTATGCCAGACTTGTACGAAAGACAAGTACTTTATTAGTTTTTATACACTAGCGATCTATCATGCTAAATACACCTTCATTCTTACCAGGACCTACTTTAAAATCATCTCCCCACCTTACGGGATGGCAGGCGACTTCATACATTCTGTTGAAAAAATAATATTTACATGCAAACAAAATAAAATATATATTTACAAACAAAAGTATATTTTTATTTCTTATTTATTTATTTTTTATTTTTATAAATGGGGATGATGGGGAGGGATGATGGGGAGGGGGGGCAAACTAATAAACACCCAAAAAGAAAGAAAAAATAAAACAACTAAAAAAAATGCCTAGGGGGCGGGTTAGTAAGGGGACCCTCCCTTCCTATATTGCTAATCATCCAGTGGAATGCCCACTGTCTTTCGGTCCCCTCCCCAAGGGGAGAGATGAAAGCAAGCAGGTCGTTCCCTAATGGGGAGTGGAGGATCTAAAGGACAGCACTTCCGCGGAAATAACTTAGGGTTGGGGTCATCAGGGATGGACGGCGTCTTCCAAGATATAATACATAATGGGTAAACACAGACCGGGGGACAAAACAAACAGGTGGATTGGGCATCTTTGGAGCTCTCCTAGTTCCAATGAAAAATAAAGACTCGGGGACAGGATTGACACACTTACTTCTCTAGTCTAGGCCCTAATAAAGAATTCATCTTCCACTCTTGGTGGTTACCATGCCTAATTAACTAGCTTCTACCCATAGTACAAATAAAACTTTGTATTAACCAAAGGGCTGGATTCTGAGAAAAACAAAAACCGAGCACCTCAGGACCAATACCACTAGGGTGGAAACACGAACTTGAACCTAGCGCCTCGTCGGATGCATAAGCTAGTGTTGTGCACCCATCTCCTATCAAAGTCTATGCGGTGCAATCTTTTCCAATCACATCTGATCTTTATTTTAAGTTGATACTTAAAATAAACGACCAGATCCTGATCCAAATCAGATCGCCCCTCATAGACAATGCCCAGACATGAAACCCATGTCACTAATCTAGCTACAGCTAGGATTGCTAGAAACACCTCCCGTTTCTCCCTGGTAAACGGTGGGTCGACATTGTCAACGACGTATGTTAAATCAAGTGGCACCGACCGCTTGGGTTGATGCGAGACTCTGAACCCTGCTGCAATGAAAGAATGCATATTCTTTTATTTCATCCTCCTCTTCGTCATTGCAGCATGGGCATGGGGGATAATAATAATCACTATCCCTGAAATCTCCGACTAGTCTGCCGAAGAGTGGCAGCGCGTCCCGAACTAGCATCTATGTGACGGAAAACTCTGCATTATTTATGTAACTATTGGCAGGCGCCCAACTCCACAGCAAGAGAGATCCCCCCCCCCCCCCGCCTGACAGATGCAGCCGCTCCACCAGCGGATCTTTCGCGGTACCCGCCACTAACTCCTCATATAGCCTCCACCTAGGCCGTGCAAGGTCACTGGACCCTGGCAATGCCCTAAGGGCGACTCGGCATTCGGTCAGGAAACGCTGTTCTCCCACCGGACTTCTGCAACCTTCAGCGGTGGGGTCGGATATGAGCCGTGGAAAGGCTTGCTACACGACTGGTACCCAGTGCATTTCCTCCATCAGTGTCCAACTCAGGAACACCAATCTTTCAGCGTGCTTATGGCTTTGTAAGTCAGGCATTCCTAAGCCTCCTCACTGAGTTTCTGCATACAGACCTGTCTGCGGACATACGGCTTTCCTCCCATCCAAAGAAATTTGAACAGGAGGTGCTCTAAAGCCTTACAGCGATCCACAGGCAGGGGAAGAACAGACAAGCAGTAAAGGATCAGCGCAAACATGTACGTTGCACTTGCCTCCACACGACCCTTCAAGGACAATTTCCTCCGAATCCAAGTCCCTACTGACGACTCAACCTTCGTCTGTACCTCCTATCAGTTCTTGTCCAGCTGGAAGTCCGGCCCGAATCACACTCCGATGATCTTAACTGGGCCATCAGTCCAGCCGAACGCACCTGGAAGCGAGTTTACCCCAGTCCAGGCGCCCAACCGCAGGCCAACGGACTTGCTATGATTGATCACATCCCCTGTGACAACTTCGTACTCAGCAATCGCCTCTATCACCGCTTCAATGTCGCTACGCCATGCAGCAAACACAGTGACGTCATCGATGTATGTGGACACCCTGGTAAATTTGCTGCCAGGTAGAGCTATGCCGCGCAGGACTGGTCTTGCCGCCTCGTCCCTTAATTTGCGAAGGAAGGGCTCCAACGCCAGGACATATAACAGAGGCAACAGCGGGCAACCCTGCCGCACCGACCGAGAGACCCCAAAGGACTCTGACAACCTACCATTGACTTGCACCACTACCTCGTGATCACAATACAGAGCAGAAACCCACTTGCGGAAGTCCGGACCAAAGCCGGTGGTTTCCACAACAGATCTCAAGAACCCATGGGCAACCCTATCGAACGCCTTGGACTGATCTAAATTGATCAGCACAGCTTCTGTGTCAGCTTCTAAACCCTCTATGATCATGTGCACCAAGTGCAAATTGTTCTGAATCGATCGATCCTTCACAGCGTAGTTCTGATCCGGCTCGACCAAGTCACCGATAACAACCTGCAGTCAGTTCGCAAGAACACGGGATAAAATCTTGAAATCTGCGTTGAGCAAAGTTATGGGTCTATAATTGTCTAGATTCCCCCCTCCATGTCGATCCCCCTTCTTCAGAAGCTTGACCACTCCTTTGGTAACCTGCCTCGGGATCAAGTCCTGGGCAAACCAGTGGTTAAACACGCCCGTCAGAAGGGGCACAAACATGGGCGACAGCCTAAAGAACAGTTCGTAGGGCAAACCATAGAGCCCTGGAGATTTGTTGTGGCCAACCTGCTTCAATACAGTAATGACCCCACGCTTCATAACTATGCCCTTGCAGCAAGCCACCCGGACCGCAGTAAGGCGGGGTGAGCCAGCTAAATAGCTGCCAAACTCCTGGCCGCGGCATCTGGGTAGTTGGGTGAAGCGTTCCATCAAATGTTGCCGAAACCCATTGCAGATCTCCCGTGCCGACACAAGAGAGCGCCCTTCCAGGTTTTTCACCTCCCGAATGTACCCATCCGAGCCGCGTCTTAGGGCGGCCTTACGCTCAACAGCGTCAACATTTACGGCTTCATTGGAGACTCTTTTTAACCTAGCTCTAACTACTTAACCTGCATATTGCTCGCTAGCCAAGCGATTCAGGTCCCCCTTAAGTAGAGCTAGCTCTAGGGAATCCCCCCCTGCCATCGCCCGGGTCAGTCCATCATCTAGCTGCCTTTTGGTCCATGCCCTAGTTAATGCGAGGCATTGGCTATATTGGACACAAAAGAGCCTAATGGTAGGCTGAAGCTTAACCCACCAGCTACTCCCAGTAACCGCCCCCACAAACTCCCTTTGAATTAGTGACGTCAGCTGCTCCCGGAAGTCATTCGACTCCAACAAGGAGACGTTTAACTTTCAGTAGCCAGCCAACCTAGGCCTATTACCTAATTTCAAACGGGCCAACACAAGTTTGTGGTCCGAATGACCTAGCCAGTGGAACGTGGGACAAGATAGGAAATCTACGTCGCCCCTTCTAATTAACATTCTGTCCAAGTATGTGCTCGGACAGATGGCCGAAGTACCATGCCATGTCCACATCTCCCTCCCGGGGTGATTCAAATGGAACCTGTCGACCAGATCACATAAGGCCATCAGGTCAGACAGGCTGCTATCACACTGATCCGACCCTTTAAACCCCCCGACCTTATCTATATTGGGGTCCGGGATGGCATTCCAGTGCCCCATTAAAACTACCCGATCCGGACCCGAAGAGAGAAACACCTCCACCCACCGGAAAAAGGAAAGCCTCTCGCTGTGGATGTTAGGCGCATAAACTGCCACGATCCGGAACGCGCCGCTTTTAACGGCAACATCGACTACGACCAGCCTCCCATGAGCGTCCATGTGGACAATGGTAACCCTCGCATACAGGGTGCGACTCACTAGTACAGAAACCCCCGCCTCTGGGGGCTGCCATATGCTGAGTAAACGTCAAAATCGCTTACCAGCACATCGCAGTCCCCAGCCCCAACAAAGTGGGTCTCCTGCAGTGCTGCTATGTCTACCTCAAGGGCCACGAGATCCCTCAGCTTGTGAGCAGCCTTGCTTCGGGATCTCATGCCCCTCGCATTCAAACTAGATAGGTTCAAGCCTGTGGCCATGTTTCCCTAACTAGTAGTATTCGTCAACTAAGGGTCTGAAATCCTCGGGAGTAAGGACGTCGAAGGCCTGGCCGAGACTGCCCGTGAGCAGGTCGGACATAAGCCATCCATTTCTGACTAGACCCCCCCACGTCCAAGGGGAACGTCAGCTTAATAGCCCTATAGAAGGAGGGGTGAACATAAATAGGGACCCTCTCCTCACAACGCTTGGCAATTTGTACTAACGATGGGTGCTCCCCGTCCACTAACCTGAAGCCCGGAAACGAAGCCCTCCCCTTCCAGTAACGTGTCACAAAGATAAACAATTTTCATTCTTCTCGAAAATTTCTTATCATACCCCTATGCTTAGTTGTTGCTTAAATCCCCACCTTTTATTGCATGTGTTACAAATGGGGGCTCGTCCGGGATTTGAATCTAGTTGTGAGTTAAATGACTGGGGGCTATGAGCCATATAATCTGTTTGTGAATGAGACATGCAGGATAGAGGAACACAAGCGAGAAATAATGAAAGTGATAGGATTAGGGGATAGAAAAATTACTAGTGTAGAAGTATTTTTAAAGTCGCCTTCATGCGAATGCCTTCAAAAATTACCCAAGGATGATATCGTTACAATAGGAAGACATTATGGACTAAATGTTAGACCCGCTCTTCATAGAGCACAATTAATTCCTATAATAGAGAAGTATCTTAATAGTCAAAATAAAAACGTTATGACAGGAGTAGATAGCTTCATAGAATCTCCGACATTCGAAGGACTACTTAGCTTGAAAAAGGACGATATTATAGTCATAGGAAAACGTTATAACCTAGCTGTCATGCCCAGTATGCGGAAGATGCAGTTGGAACGAATAACAACAATATACTTAGTGCAAAATAAAATATTCGATAAAGCCGCGTTAAAATTAGTACCGACAGCTGAAGAGAAGATTCGCATAGAGACAGAGAAAACTAATATTAAAATAAGCGACGAGTACCGAAGAAATAAACGAGATAGTAGACGAACATATTGGGGCAATAGCCATGTTTGCAAATAGCTCTACAAACTTTCCACCCCGACTAGTTTGTCCTAACCCAGTTTAGTCAAGCAATAGCGAGGATGGAATAAACAAAATAAACTAGACGGTGATATTAGTGGGAATAATTTGAAAGAAAAAGCTAAGAACGACATTAAGGAGAAATTAGATGATAAAGGTGATAAGGACCACGATAATATATCAAAATACAAGGAGGACGACAGTTATAAGCTAGATGAAAATGATTATGAGGACGGCGGTAGTAAAAGAATATCTGAGGGGGAGAAATTAATTGAGGAAGCCAAGGAGACTAAACTTTCCTGTGTTGGAAAGAAGGCTGATGAAGTCCACATAAACGACGATAGTAGTAGCGAGGACAATGACGATAATGTTGACGGTGAAGGTGACAGTAATAATGATTACGACAATGATGAGTTTAACAAAGACGGTGATAATCATGAAGACAAGATGAGAAACGAAGATGTGGTATACGATGATAGTGAGGATGACAGGGAAGAGAATAATGACGGCAACTATGTATGTGATATTAATAAAGATATACCAAGTGATGACAATGATGAAGACCTTGACAGTTATGAGAATAAAGCTAAGCGAGATAATTTACATCGACATAAAAATTGGTATAAAGGCCATTCGTCAGATAAATACTTGGAGGCACTCCCACTCAAGTTAGCGTTTTGCAAGGCGGTGAAAACCAGGAGGATTGTGATAATCGCCTGTGCCACTTGTCCTAAACTTTATGAAAAAACGGGTCATACCACGCTTTTTCATTTTTTCTGGTGGGATGATGTGACGTAATCCATGACTTGGATTACGTAATTAATTAAAAATTGAAATATTTAATTTCGGGCCAACGAAAAATGTATCGTTTTTGTTATTTTATTTTATCTTATCACCGAGGCAAATAAAAGAGAGAGAGAAAAAGAGAGTATAGGAAAAAAGAGGGAGAGGCTAAACCTAAAAAGAGAGAGAAAGAGGCAATGAGTATAGGAAAGAAGGAGAGAGAGGTGAGAAAAGCCTTTTGACACACAAGCTAGCGAGATCACCGAGTCATTTGACCAGAAACCTATCGACCCGTACGGGTTGCTAGGCAACGAAGAATAAAGGAAAGATATGGGCTAAGAAAGATACTGAGAAGAAGGAGAGAGAGAGAGAGAGAGAGAAAGAAAAAAGAAAAGAGGCCTTTTTGGTAAAACAGTCGCCGCTGACAGACGGATGTGCAAAAGTCCCACCCCAGCGACAGAGGTAGCGATGCTGTTGAGATAGGAGGCATCGATCCCCCCCCCTCCATCAACAGTGAAAGGAGATAACGCCTGGGAGAAACTCCACCAACAGCGAAAGAAACGAAGTAATGCCTGGGAGAAATTCCATACCAAGAGCAAAAGGAGATAACACCTGGGAGAAACTCCATGCCAACGGCGAAAGGATGCGACCTTGACGGCAGTAAACGGCGAACTTTACATACATGCATCTTAATCAGGAGGAACGGATATTAAAGACATTTTGACCAACTGCTTGGAACAAAAAGAAAGAAAAGATAAAAAAAAAAGAATAAACTCAGTAAGTCATCTCTGTGAATATTTCCCTCTTTCATATATTAAGACATTGAATTCATTTTGCCATCATTTGTTTACACTCAAGATACACTTTCTGTTTTGATATATTTCTCGTTGGCATCTTCGAATAGTAGACAAAATACTCCTCCCCATCTTCATAATTTGTCCTTTTTTTTATTTTCACTTATTTACATTATTCCTCTCCTACCATAGTTAGTTCATTGTTTTATAATAAGATTTAATTTCGAAAATATTACCCCTGGTGTTTTTGTTTCGTTCCTTCTCGCATTTTTGTCGTGTTCAGGTCCCGGGTCTCATGCCTTTATTTTTGTCTGTGTCACATGTGCGATAAGATACTGGGATCTTGCTTTCCCGAAAATTCCCTTGTACCCCTCCCCTTCTGGTAATGTGTCACAAAAATAAACAATTTTCATTCTTCTCGAAAATTTCTTATCATACCCCTATGCTTAGTTGTTGCTTAAATCCCCACCTTTTATCGCATGTGTTACAATATGAGAAAGAAAGATGTATCTAAGTATCGATTTTATTGACCTCGTTTGAATTTGTCTTTTCTTTGGAAAAATTGCAGTGAACACCCATCATAGTATGATCGTATTTTTATTTATTTTGTTTTCAAATTATGGTTGGGCAAAGGGAGGAGGAAGAAACACAGTAATGTTGAATTTAGAAGTGCTCTGGAGACCTACTTAATTTTAATTGAGTGGTTTCAGTAATAGTAATTACTCTTACTATTACTAAGTTAGTCAATCCAAAGTGCTCAGTATCCAGGATAGAGCAGGTGATCTATTCAAATTTGTCTGGAAGACATAGTAATAATAGTACAGTATCGTATTGTCTGAGTGGTGTATGTTAGACAACAGAAAGTACTCAATATTTTGTACAGAGCAGGTATGATTGAAGGCCACATGTATCTTGTTGAGCTCGGGAATCTGTACGGAATTTTAAACAAACCCTTTATTTAATCCACAAGGGCAGCATGCTCTCATTATGGCAACCATGACTGATTAGAAGTCCTAAGTAATTGACAATTGTATTCTGAGTATCATCCCTACTGAAAATAGAACCATCAACCTTCAGAAGAGTGTCACTCACAGCTGAATTTTACCAAGTACTTTATTTATTATGCCACAATCCCTCCCAAGTTCAACCGAAAGATTCCACAAGTTTGACACGATACACTTGAAGAAGGTCAGAGGTTACATCAGCTGAAACATTGTAAAAATAACACTCAAGATCAAAACAGTAGTGAGAATAATCCAAATAATATGAAGGATTTCTTTTCAAATTCATTTTAGATGGCAGGGGGTGTCTGACTTGGTATTTGCTTTTTTACTGTCTATCAACACTTGATATGGTTTCGTCTGGCAGCTAGTAAAAGGCACTTTTTTCTTGCTAACTTTTGTATATGTATTATATTTATTTATATAAAAATATACAAATAAATACACATTTGTCTTTATTATAGAATGAATAATATTGACCAATTGTTAATCAAGGGGAGGTAACTAAATTTGCTTCCTAAAGCAAAATGTATAAGTAATTTGTCTCTCCTTATGCGTAATACTGTAACCAGGTTAAGGAATGTAGAACTTGGTCAGTACTTGGGTGACCTTGTGAATGCTCAATGCTGTAAATTAGGTAGTCCAAGTGTTAAACTGTCGTTCGGATATGATTCTGAAAAATATTTAAAGCCATGGTGATCTTATATTTCAAAATACAGAAATTCAGAGACAAAAAAAAAAAAAAAAGACTTACAAATTTAAAAAAAAAATCTTGGTTTCGATTGAAATAAAAATTTATTTGTAAGAAGTAAATCGGTGCTTGCACAGTTTAATGGAATTTCAAAAAATGCATTTTAGGTGAAGCCACTATTATGTCATGTGGAAATTAGTAAAAATTCCAAAAATTCCAAAAAGATCTCTGAGAACTATTTTTTTACAAAAAACAAAAAACAACAACAAAAAAAAACATACATATTAGCAGTTGCCATTTTCTATTTTGAAATTGTAGATCACAATTATTTTGTCAAAATCATAGACTGCAGTTATTTCCCTTAGATTTTAAAAAGTCTTCAACATTAACAACTGTGATAAAATCAGACTCTTCCATCTTCAAATTTTTTTGATCATTGATTTTCGCTAACTATCGGAGGCATTTTGACACAAAACCTATCTATGGACACTCCCAGACACATAACATTTGTGTGAAATTTCCAAACAATCGATCCAGCCATTTCAGAGTCCATAGGGAACAAACTCTAACTCTCTCTCTCTCTTTCACACACACACACACACACACACACACACACACACACACACACACACACACACACACACACAGTGCCTTTTATATTAAAAAATAATCAGAGATTCCAACAATTACGAAAAATGATTGAGTAGAAGATCAGCTAGAACTATTTTTTTTACAAAAAAAAAAAAAAATGTATATATTAACAGTACACCATTTTCTATTGTAAAATAGCAGATTCCAATTATTTTGAAAAAAAATCATAGACTGCAGTTACCGCCCCTGGATTTTAAGTAGTAGCTTTCAACATTATATGATAAAACTCTTATAATTCAATAACTTTTATTTTTACATGTAATTATTTTTCTACTTGATCATTTTTCATAATATTTTTGAATTTTTTAAATAATTTCAAAATGACACGCAACTACTTGTGTTTTTAAGACATATATGTATATACTTGTTGATTTGTAAATCGCCACTTGTTCTCGTCTTCTTTTACCAACAACGACTATATTTCATTCCTCGCATTGTGATAGCCTTCTAAATCTCTACTACATAAAATGCATTTATTTGAAATTCCATTATATTGCACAAGCACTAGTAAATCATTTTGATATAATTTTTAGCTTAAAGAAAGTTGCTGGTTATTATGAAGTTATTTTTAAAAAAAAGTTATTTAAAATCATTGTCTGCTACAGACAAGCAAACTTTTCTGTAGCAGACAATGATTTTTTCTTTTTTCTTAATTCCATTTTCACCCCAAACAAGGCACAGTGCCACTTTGATGTAGGGGGCTACTATCAGGGACATAAGTTGCAAGGATACTACATAGGGAATTAGCAGCAATATGTCTGTTCACATTACACTTGAACTTCTGCATGTCAGTACAGTTGGGAAAGCAGGAACCCGGAAGGGAATTCCAAAATCTAGCAGTTCTGGGGAAGAAACTATTAAAGTAGAAAGCTTTGTTACATCTAGGGATCTCTATTGTGTAAGGGTGAGACTTTGCTGCTTGTCAGGTTTGTCGGGGGTATTTACATCAAGGGGGTACAAGGACTTGTAGTTCATCAGAGCATCCACGATTAAAATACTGGTAAAACAGGCAGAGGAATGCAACATTTCGTCGATGAGACAGAGGTTGAAGCTTAGATTACAGTTCAGGACCTATTAGGTTGGCGACTCTCTTTTGAACCCTGTCCAGAAGTGAAAAACTAGCAACAGATGCACCAGCCCAAATGTGACAATAATACTCCATACATGTGCAAATGATGGCTTTGTAGAGGTACAGGATATTTCAACATGGTAGAGAGAGCCCACCTTCTTCGCAGCACCCTTGGCGATGCTCTTGATGTATCTGTTCCAACTCATGTTCCCCATGGACGTTAAGCCGCGGAGTTTGAACAAAGTACTTTCAGGTAATGTATCTTTAACCATAGCTATTGGTGGTTGAGATGGTTTCTTGTAATTATTAAAGGAAACGAGCTTAGTTTGGACAGTATTGAACGTTACCATCCATATTAGATCCCATTCCACTACAGACTGGAAGTCATTCTCTAGAGTTGCCGACATTGCGATATGTGTTCATTCGTTTTCCCCTCGTGCCTGTTATAGGGTGTGGTGTCATCGGCAAATATACCCATCTCAGAGATTATTTTAGCAGGGAGGTAATTTATGGATATCAGGAATAATAAAGGTCCAAGGATCGACCCCTATTGTTTAGACGTATAACCATGGAGGACAACCTGGATTCTTCTCTTATTTAAAAAGGATTTAATTATGTTAAGTATTCGTCCAATAATACCATAGGATTTCATTTTCATGAGAAGACTATCATGCCAGACCCTGTCAAAAGCCTTAGATATATCTAGGACTACTGCCCTCCTACCTTATCCACTGCATGGTATACACGTTCAGAGATTACATAGGTAAAATATCTGCAGTAGAACGGGCTTGCCTAAATCCATATTGATGGTCTGACAGAAGTTTACCAACTGTAAGGTGGTGGACTAAAGTTTGATTAATTATGGACTCAAATATTTTGGTGTAAAGAGGGAGAAGGCTAATGGGGTGATAATTTAATGGGTTAGTTCTTTCATCAGAATTCTTGTAAACTAGTACCACAGAATCAATTTTCCAGTAGTCAGGAAAGTATGATTTGTTAAGGTATTTGTTGAAGAGTTTGGAGAGAACTGAAGTAACCTGAGCGGAGCATTTTTTTTAATAGTACAGCCGAGATGAGATCAGGTTCACATGTTTTTGAGGTGTCCAGGATTTTTATGATATCATGCACTTGAGAAGGGGTGATTTTCAGATCATCTAGTGTGGTTTCTGTCCACAAAGGAAAATCAGGGAGGTAGTGGTTTGCTGGGTCCAAAGTAGAGTTTGAGGCAAACTGACAGGCAAACATGCTAGCTTTCTCGGTTGCTATGCAAACAACCTCATGATTGCTAGATAGTGGGGGAATTGTTGCTTGCCCATTATTTACTACACTGTTGTAGATTTTCCAAAAATCACGAGTTCCTAATTTCTGCACTTCAATGCAATTTCTGCTGGTTTCGATATATTCTCTCTTAGCTGTCGCTACTTCTTTCTTACAATTACTTCTAGCTTCTATAAACTTTTGTCTGTTTGTACCGGACTTATGCCGTATAAATCTGTGGCATGCTTGTTGTCTCTGAGCAATAATAACTGTGCAAGTAGAAGTAAACCATTGGGGAGAGTAGGATTTGCTATAGAACTTCCATGTGGGAACATATGCTTCAATTGCTGCTTTGAACCATTCAGTGGTCTCATTTTTGCACTGTTCTGCAGGAAGAGAAAATTGAGCATCTCTGATGTGATCTCTAATGGCATCCCAGTCAGCCTTCGTCAGATGTTTTGTATCGAACTGGGGAACCGTTTGTTAGGAGTCTTGAACCCAACCCTTTATTATTATTACGGGGGTACCGTGTTTGGACTCCATCTAGGCTTTGGGACATAGTTGCTGATTCTCTGTTTTGAATGTTACTTTTTCACTGCCTTCGTTCAGGATTAAACTCAGCACCTTTGGGTAACTGTAAACTTTGATACAACGTCTGGACCACTCGGCCATATGTCACTAGGACAATTCTTAGTTGGTTTTTGTTAATGTTAAACCTATGTTGTTATTCAAGGTTTTCTCTCTCTATCAGAGGTGTCCAAATTGCATTCAGCTCTATGCTTGGTTTGCTCAGTAGGTTGCTATGTCCGAGCATGTGAGCTGTTTTTTTAAGTTTTCTCACTTTCCAGTGGGTCTCTCTGTTTATTATTTTTACTTCATCCCATAGGGGGCGATGGTCCCCCCTCTCCATCCAGACAGGGTTGGCTATACTCGATTTTTCCATCTCCCCTTTAGTTACCGCTTTTTGGTGTTCTTCCGTTACAAGGGTGAAACATGCCGCCCCCTTAAAGTAAGGGTGGAAGAACACCAAAAAGCCAAACTGGATTTTTTGTCAGGGTTTACTCTCTTAGCCTTTGTCTTTACCCACACATTTACAAGGCAGTGGAATTATTTGCCTCTAGTTGGTGGAAAATTGAAAATATTTCTGATTTTGATGAAAATAACAGAGATTCTCTTTGTATCAAAATGCCGTGAGAATATGTGAGTGTATATACATGTGTATATACGTGTGACCAGTGACCGTCTAGCTAAAGTTCATTATGTGTGTATGTACATTTAAATACAGTTCATGACAGGACAATAATATACATGAATAACTTCATAATATAAATGACAAATAACGATTATTTAGGGTTTCAACATTTATTTATTTTTTTTTTTACAAGGTGGTCACCACTTATCAAGGCCCGGAAGCCACTCAGGGATAAGGGTTATTGCAAGTACAGTACGTTAGTGTGGAGATTTAATAAAGTGTCTACTTAAGGGGGCGGTTCATATGATTTTGGTTATGTTGAACTTGGAGACATCCAGGTTGTAGCCAGGTGGGAAGCAGGCAGACGGAACAGAGTTCCACAGGCGTGCAGTTCTAAGAAAGAAGCTTTGTTCATGGAATGTACGTTTTGATTTTGGCACAAATAAAGAGTGGGGAAAATTTTTGACCGTGGATTCAGCTAGACGGGTGTTTTTCGTAAAAGATTGGCGAAGAGGGACCAGAGATTGGAGTTCAGATGAGCACCTGCCATGGAAATAACGATAAAACAAAGATAGGCTCGCAACGTCTCTTCTGTGGGAGAGAGGTTGCAGGGAAGAGAAAAGGGCATCCCCCACTAAGCCACGAAGTCTATTTTGTACTCTGTCAAGGCAGGATAGGCTGTTTTTAGCAGCTCCTGCCCAGATATGGCAGCAGTACTCCATCCTTTGACGTACTTGGCTTTTATATAGATAGAGAATTGCATCAGTAGTGAGATATCTTCTGGAGCGGTAGAAGGATCCCACCATCTGGCTAATCAGGACCATATTTGGTCTATCTTTGGTCTTGTTTGTCAGGAAGTTGCAAACAAGATTCTCTCCAAATAACAACAGAGCCCCAGGTTTTATTTTCAGCAATGTTTTATTCCAGAGTGTTTTTTCCCCTTACATTTATTATTACATTTGATAGGTGTTGAACCCTTTGTTTTCCCCCCGGAGTACTTCAAGCCATTATGACCGGTCAGCTCTTCAACTCTCTACCTGTCTCTTTCAAGCTCTAAACACTAATCCATTTCCATGTATCTCAAAAAGACCATCTCCCCCTCTAAACGACGTCATTAGTATACATTACTAAGATACCTGATGTTTTTACATGTCATTATTTCTAAGTTGTCAACTAAATTGTTTTGATGACATTTTTAAGTTACATTCCTAATAAGTATTAAATGTAAATATATATATATATATATATATATATATATATATATATATATATACATATATATATATATATATATATATATATATATATATATATATATATATATACTAGTGGGGTAGGGTGTGCTCAGCTTTGCCCACCCATAAAATACACTTAAATATGATATTTTAACTTGTCCAGATTTCGTGTATATTATTATGGAGTTGTGATTTCAAAAGCAAAAAAAAAGTACTGTATATACTTGTGTATATATTTTTCTTTTCTTTTTCTTTTCTTTTTTACTTTTTGTTTCTCTTCTTTGTGAGAAGATTCGGAGTGATTAAAAACGAAAAGAAAAAGGAAAAAAAAAAGCAAAAGGGAAAACAGAAATAAAAACTGAAAAAAATCGACTTATACATAAGTATGTATGGTATTTGGGTGCTATCAGCAAGAATTGAAACCGGAAGCAAAACTGTAGCATTCAAAACTGGTGACATTACCACTGTACCAACATGACATGCATATGAATTGATTAAAACTAAACTAAGATGGATTTACAAAATGTTTAACGATTTTTTTCAATTTTGACCCCTTAAAAACTATTTTAACCAACTAAAGACCCATAAAATAACAGTCCATAAAAAATCCAATCATTTGAGGCCCCTAGCACCGCTCTTTGACTTTCAGTTTCGGAAGAGATAGAGTTTAAAAATATGGAGACAGACAGACAGGCAGACAGATATATTGAGTTTTATAAATTAGATTTTGATTATTCTAAAACATATTTCAGCTGACAAAACTTTTTGGCCTGAACAATCATAATAATCATCGACCAGCACCCCTTCGGTATTGCCTGATCAATATCTAACAGTTTGTGGCATCGCCCTTAGCTTTGATAGGGTCATTTTGGGCAATGATAGCATCTTTGAGTATGCCCAAGAACCCTCTGACAAGTAATATAATTTTGGTATAAATGCTATGTTTTAGCATAGAAATAAAAGGAAGCTTAGATATTGACGAGTGTGCATAATAAAATGGAAATAAAATGAAACATTAAAGAAATAGAAGGGTCACCAGGTAGCAAATGCTACCTAAAACATAAATAGAGCTTTGTAAAAGAGAAATTTGAGCAAACGAAATTTTATAACAAAATATTTTTATACAAGCGATAAGAATATAAAAGTTATTTTCAGTCAACATAAAACAGGTACTTGCTGAAGAAAGTTGAGTCACAAGTCAAAATGTTCATTGTGTGACTATATACCTATGTAAGTGATATAAGTATACAAGTATTTGGCAGCGTGGCATTATGTATGTGTATGCATTGGTTTACCTTATTCTTGTTTGTGGATGTAAGTAGGTAGTAACTTTTTCCTATTTGCCTGACTCTTGTTAATGTGTAAACATGTGTCTGTGAAACAAATAAGGCTTGTACGTGAGTCATTGAGTCCTTTCTGTGCAAACGTTCTGGAGTTCCGTTCATGCAGGTGCAGCTGGTGAAATCTGGAGAAAAACTGATTTTGTTGATCAGGATTTGTAGGATATTTTAAGTTAGCACTGATTTACTACTTTCACCTGTACATGTTACATTTTTGGGGTTTGGAACGATTTTTATTGGTTCATATGTTTCTGTGAAAACTTCCTTGCTTTGGGGAGTGAGGAAGATAGCGAATTCTAATGAAGCAGGGAAAGAAAGTGTAGAAATTATAGCTATTTGTTTTTTAGCGTTTTATGAATTACAGATTCGGCCATGAATAATCTTGAGTTGGAAGCCATGTTTAGTTTCAGAGCAGTTTCCGATGGTTAGTTGTTCTATACAAGTCCTAGAGGTGACTGGTTCTCAGTAGACAGTTCTTTTGTTCAGGTTCCTGACTTTATAATTTTTGTAGCCATGGAGCAAAAGATTCTTCCCATGTTGACACAAAGAAAACATATGCAAGCTTGCGAAAGAAAAGGTTTAATTTTTATGGAGTAATTTTGATTTCTGATTGGTTGGTAGCAAAACATTAATTAATTTGATTTGTCAGTTCCTAGCAGCATCATTTATAAATAGAATCTCCCAACTGTGAGGGACTATAGAAATGAAACCACGACAAAATGGATGTTTCATTCTATATTAATAAACTTTATTTGTTACTTTCGTTAGCGGCGTTTAGCAGAAGCGTACAAGAGAGAAACATGTTAGTAAGAGATTTCATTGTTCGTACACACACGTGTATTTATAGTAGTCGTGAAGAGTTCGTTGATAGAGAGAAAAGTGTTCCATGTATTTAAAGATAGAATTAATATATTTGCCGGCGTGTTGAGGGAGACGATAGTTTAGTGTTCGGCGCGCACATGTTCATAGTTAGTAGTTGCTGGAACAAAGGAAACCGGTTAAAAGAGAAAGAAAAGGCAAAGACTTCAGTGTGTTGTCGTGTTGTCATGAGTGTGTGTGAGTCGTCTCAACGAGGACAGTTCTTTAGCATGACAAAGAATGCACATGGAAATAAATGTAAGTTTGAAGAAATATATAGCTAGCTCGTTGTACTCACGTCCTGCCTGGGGCAGCAGCCCAGGCGAAGTCTGCTCCCAGGCAAGGTCAGGATCAAAGAGAGTTAATGGTTTCAGGTTTCGCCTTTTATATACTCTGTCACGTGATAGAGAGCTGACTTGTGATTGGACAAGCCAAGAGGAATTGAATTTCAAATCTTGAAGTAGCTTCTGCCTATTGGAGCGGCTGCTACAGGACCATACCCTATTATTAATCAAAAACATTGCAACAAACAATATATCACTTGTTGCATCAATGTCATAATGTGTGTGGATATCCCAGACACTACGGTGCAAGATAGACTGAAGAAAAACTGGCTTCAGCATGTAAGAAGCAATATGATTGCGTGCAACCTTACTAATATCAACCATTTAGACACACCCTCCCCAATTTTTGATTGGCCTTGTGCCTAATTTTTTGTTTATTACTGTTTTGTTGTAGACTCTTCAGAGTAAATTAAAAAAATATATAACTCAAAGTGTAGTATCTGTTTTTCAGATGCTGCACTTCAATTTCTTGTTCTCTGCCAGTGAAGGAGAAATCCTCCACGACTGAAACAATTTTAATTTTTGTTCCTTTTCTCGAAGGAGTTTGGTAGAGTTCTCAAAGATCAAATCGTTGAACTTTGACCCCTTAACAGCTAAATTTCTGGCCGAAAACTGATCACATTGATTTTCCCAAATCTCAGTACCCTGTATATCAAATTTCGAGTCTGTAGACTAAAAATTGACAGAGTTATTCGTAGGGAAATGTAGACAGACAGACACAGACACGTTCACTTTTATAGATATATAGATAGATAGATTTTAAGTAGGACCCCTCCCCCCGGTGTGTTTGAGGTATTGTGGTGAATAATAACTTTAGCTAGGATCAAGCATAGCCTAGCAAAGGTACAGTGACGACGATGACCATAGACACCCCTCCCCAATTTTTGAGTGGTCTTGTGCCTAATTTTAGTTTATTCTTGTTTCGGTTGTAAATTTTCAAAAGAATAAAAATATATAACTTAACAGTTTTACATAAGTTCTGCTAAGTTTGTGGTTGTAATGCAGAGCCCATTGCTTGAAACCTTGCCTGCTTGACTGCTGCTGACTCTATCTATTATACATCCTGTTTATGGCTGGAACCTGCATAGTATATTTTTAACTTATATATCTACTAGCTCAGATAGCCACTAATATCCAATATTTGAATAAGTGATTACAGCTAATCATCATCATCATCATCATCATCATCATCATATCGTATGGATCCAAAGATTCTATTGCTGGTATTGGTTTCTCCGATATTTTTCTTATCAGAATTTTTTTTAGAAAGACATTGGGATTATGGGAGGGACTATGTGAAGGTTGCCAACATCCTAAATGGAACTGAATTTTGTGGAATGAACTGGATTCAAAATTGGGACACCCAGGTTGTCAGTCTGTGTCGTTAACCACTAGACCACCATCACCTCTCCCCTATATGAGATGAATGTATATTTAGGGTTTAGAAATGCTTTTAGGGCACAACCTAATAAAATAAATAATTCAACACAAGCTTCTGAAATGACGAACGCGACAACTTCATTAAATGTAACAAAGAAAAGGTTTATTCAGGCGAATGTTCATAGGGAGATATTATCCCTGGGTAAAAGCTGGACTCTAGCTATACAACATACGCTTGTAATGCTAATGTGAGCGCGCATTTTTTCCTGAGAGAATATATCGACCACATGCGTCAAAAGATGTTGCGCTAACCCCTTGAAATATTTTTATGTATATATTTATTCTCGGTTTAAGAAAACAGCAATACAAGGAAATAGCGTAAAAAAGAAATAGCGCCTTTTTCTTTTTTTTTTTTTTCTTGTTGAGCTTGAATTTTTTAAAAATTCGATATGAAGTCAACAGCTCCGTGTTTATTTTTCTTTGCCAAGTCTGACGAGGGGTTTTGTCATTGTTCTTAGTCCGCTGCCAGCAAAATTCTCTTTTTCCTCGCCATCTGTATACCCAACGTTGCTTGTCTTTAGTCAAATAATGGGGTGATGTGTCGGTTGTCTGTAAAGGAAAAGAGTTCTGGAAAAACGAGGTCCGTTAGCGTGAAGAGGAAAAAAGGAGGTTTTAATTCCATTGTTGCTTGTTGAGTTACTTGTCAGTAGTAGTTCACTTGTTTTTTCAATTGAAAAGTTCGCTTTTTGGGGCCAAATTTTAGCTCGCTGATTTTGTGTCAGGTTTTACAAAAAATGAAGAAAAAGGCTCACCATTCAGAATTGCTTGTATATCATTTTGGGTTTTTTAATGCTTTTAGGGCACAACCTAATAAAATAAATAATTCAATACAAGCTTCTGAAATGACAAACGCAACAACTTCATAAAATGTAACACAGAAAAGGTTTATTAAGGAGATATGTTCTTTGTCAAAAGCTGGACTCCGGCCACCTGTAGTTATTCCCTGTGGAATCGTCGATACCGTTAGAAATCACCGAGGTGGAGAGAGAGAAGAAAAGGGAGGTCCGTTCTGTTTGGTGTGTCTCTCTCAGTAAGGACGAGTTGTTCTTCTTCAAACCGGATGCTGGCCGATTTCCTTAGGGGATAGGAAGGATCAATGCGCCGTACCCCTGATTGGTCAGTATGTGGCCAAATAGCACGGGGGGGGGGGCATTGATTCGTGGAAGAAAAAAGGTTCCATTTGTTTCTGCTACATATATCATAACTTATTTTATCAACAGATGCATGAAATACCACTGTTGGTGCTGTTGTTGTTATTATTGAGCCAATCAAACTTCTGCATAGAGCTCATGAAAATCATGCCTAAGAGTTATTTGGTCTACATGAAGTTCTCTACATTGGTCATAGTTATCTCTCCTTATATATAAAAGGCACTGTGTGTGTGTGTGTGTGTGTGTGTGTGTGTGTGTGATCGTTCCCTAGGTACTCAGAAACAGCTGAGCCTATTTTTATGAAATTTCACACAAATATACTTTATGTGTCTGGCAGTTTTTTTAGATTTGTTTTGTATCGGAATGCTCCTGATAAGTATAAAAAATTGATAATAAAAAAATCTGACTAAAGAATGAACAGTTCGATTTTGATCAAAGTTAACACTTTTATACAGTCTAACATCATAAATGTATGTGAAAAATTTTGTCACTACACAAGCAGAAGGGCTTGGAATATATAATCAACAGTTGGTTCTTTGATAAGACAGGAGCGTGTTCGAAAAAAATGTTACTGTTTAGAGCACAATTGAACCATTGACTTTTGCATTTTAAACTTTACTTCAAGCTATTATATAAAAATAATTTTATAAAATTAACATCGAGTTCTTTACAGTGCAATGTAGACTAGAGTGTATAATGGACTAAGTCACTGCAAGGAGGAAGATGAAGTTTCCTCTTGGTGCACCATGGTGGGTCCCTGACTAGAGCAAGCAATCAATTGATTAGATTGAAAAATGGGCAATTTGACTGATGTTAATGACAATAAAAGTATTGGAAGAGTGGAACGCTTGTTGATGCTAATTCAATCCTTTACAATGTCGCATTTCTCTCCTAGTTCAATATATCTGCAAGGTTGCAGGCTGTTTTACTCAACATTCAGAGCTGCAATACAATACATTACATACAAAGTTGAGAAAGGCTTTGCCCAGAACACACAAAAGAAAGGCTGTTGTACATGCGAAAAAGTTATCTCCCTTGTGTAGATTTGTGGTTCTATATCTAACACATCATTATTTACCACACGCGGAGTCCAGTCAAAGATCTCCTCAGCCTCCAAACCAACAAAATCTAGACCATTATCAATATGGTTTGTTCTCTATTGGTTGAGATGTATGCTTCTGCATCCTGTGCAGTTCTAGGAGCTTCACTCTCCTAAACTTTACCTTTTTACTCTTTGAGAAGAATTAGTTTATTGCTAATTGCCTGCGTATACAATATAATCAGGTTTGACACACCAGTTACCATCAGATCACCAAAGTTAAGCACCGATGAGCCGGGCCAGTACCAGACGGGTGACTATTTGGGACTTCCAGGTGGTGTATGTTCTCTCTGCTTATCTCGGCATTGTTTTCAGTCATCCTGGACTTCTCCTTGCCACTAGACTCAAGCAGTACCGATTTAGGTGAGGTATGGTTGAGGATTGTGCAACTCTTACCACACAGTTACACGTGCAGTTGCCCCTACAAGGGATATCCTTTGTCTTTCGAGACCAAACGGAGGCATCAAATTGCCTGAGGCATTCCTACCGGAGAATGCTGATGGGTCTGTCCAGGCATTTTTTTCTGCATTAGCATGCTCTTTCTCACACTGGATTTTCAAATCCCACTTTCCCGACCTTGTGTCACAAGAGGCTGATGGATCCTCTTGCAATATTTTTTTTATAATGGAAGAGTATGATTAAAGAAAAATGGAAGGTTCTATTTATAGACACTAGCGATAGGAACTGACAAAATCAAATGGAGCCATGCTCTGCTAGCAACGAATCAGAAACCGGAATCACTCAATAAACCATATTGGATATTTTAGAATGCCCACAAATCATATTTCGTGTCCATACAAGAAATGATTTTGCTCCTCATCTGCAAACTTTTACAGTTCAAGACTTATACAGATTACCTACCCAACAAAAAACTCTAATCTTCGTCTCAGATCTTATGCAGATTAGCTACTCATCGGAAGCTCTTCTAAAATTAAACATGGTTTTCAATTCAAAAGAGCTTGATCTTGACTTCTTGTGGATTTTTACCAACTAGCCACAGTGAGAAAGAGTCAGATTTTGGAGAGGTGGAGGGGGAGAGACTGTTTCCACCGTTTTGCATCAATCAACAAGAAATAAAATCACTCTAATTCCATTTTTCTCTGTAAAACTCTACGATTCTTACAATAAATAATAAATCTTGGGTTCAGAAATCTTGTCATTCCTTCTATCAGACATTCTGTCTGTCTGTCCGTCTATTTCACTTTTTCTCAGAAACTACTGAACTGATCTGGCTGAAATTTTGTATGGACCTTTTTTATGATAAAGTGCAACATACTAAGTATTGTGGTACCTGTTTGATGCACAGTTAGGGATTAATAGGGATTAGCCACCACAATACCACATTTACTCTAAAAGTTTTCTTGGAAACTACTCGACCGATCTGGCTTAAATTTTGTATGGACCTTTATTATGATAAGGTGCAAACATAACTCAATTCCAGAACTAAAGCATCTTTTAGCATGCATTTTGTGTCATTAAAACACATCGAAAAAAGCCTTAAGAAAACAAATGTTCATGAACTCAGCTTTCATATAATAATAGATATTGCATTCCAGAGAATGAGTATTTTGTGGAAATTACCAGAGCAACTAAGTCTCCTTTTTTGTATAAATGCATGTTCTGTTAATAATGATGGAGAAAAATGTTATATTTAGAAAAAAAAAAATTAAATCAATTGCTACAAAATACGCAAACTAAAGAAAAGAAACAAAAACATTGTTGTCATGATAATGATGATGGTATCATCATCATCATCATCATCATCATCATCATCATCATCAGCAGCAGCAGCAGCAGCAGCAGCAGCATTAATAGCAGTGTTGGATAGTTGGGTATTAAATTATTGATAAATAAATGTTAGTGTATATAAACCGACAGATAGAGTGAATATAACTTTTACGATGAACAGAAATTGGTTAGAAATGGCAGAAGTTCCTGAACTTATTTCATCCATTCTGACCTCTTGCAATTACACTAATAATAATGAAGATGAAGGTGGTTCAGTGGTTAACGGCACAGACTGATGACCTGGGTGTCCCAAGTTCAAATCCAGTCCGTTCCATAAAAATCATTTTCACTTAGGATGTTCGCAACCTTCATGTGGTCCCTCCCCCAAGTACCTGATGTCTTTCTAGAAAGAATTTTGACTAGAAAAATATCGGGAAAACCAATGCCAGCAATAGAATCTTCGAATTCATACGAATTCTTCCTACACAATGACCTATTTAAAGGGTTTGTTTTTAGGATTTATAGGAAAAAAATGGAGTTTTTGTCAAAGAATACACAAAAACATCTGACTTGAAATTTGACTTCTTTTTCAATTTTATCAATTTTTTGTAGACTCATAGCAATTTATGTTTGTGTGTGTGTGTGTGTGTGTGTGTGTGTGTGTGTGTGTGTGTGTGTGATTATAGAGCCTTCCTTATCTATAAAATCCTGAATGAATTCACCTAGAAAATACTTGGCACACTGTTGGTTGGCTCATTCTTCCAGTTTTTTGCAATGGAAGTTCTTGGTGTAATTTTTTGACGACTCTTTTGGGCTATTTTCATAGCAGACTTGTTTTCTGATTCTGTCTCATTTGTAAATTTTGTAAGACAGTCTTGTCCACAATGTTTGACTAGTTTTGTGATGAAGGGTGTTCTGCTGGCTCTTGTTTTGTGATCTTGATGTACCATTTTGAAGTTTGGATTTGGTGGGGAAGTTATCACGTACTTCTTTTTTGGGGTGATTCCATTCTTTTATTTTTTTTTTAATTATTGTGATAGTATCGATGAGAGTGCTCAACATCCTTAGTATAGTAACTGTGTCCAAACTGAACTTCATGTCCATGCAGGCAACGCCGGGTATCCATGCTAGTTCCTTTATCTGATATATAAAAGGCAAAATGTGTGTTTGTGTGTATTGCATGTCTCCTAAAAGCTTTTGACAGACACGTGGACCGTGGCAAAATTGGTATCATTAGAAAGATCGATCTCTCGGACGACAAATATCGAAAAATTGATTAAAAAGATTAATTCTTTCACCCTCAACTAGGCCATTTTTTGCAAGGAAAGGTCAGTTTTTGCATCAACATTTTTTGAAAGTCATTCATGCCTTGCAATCTCAACATACATATAAAACACGTTATTTCGAAGGCTCGTGACGTTGCAAATGTGCCTAGTTGATTAACGCATTTGCTTTTTTTCGCCTCCTTTTTGTCTTTCATGTTACAGGTTCAAGCCTGGCTACTGCAGCTAATTTTTTTATTTTTTTGCGGTCGCACAGGCACTCGCGATTATTTTAGTTGTTTTTTTTTATGGCTGGGGTTCGTTGCTTAATAGCCTTACTATACCACCTCTCTACACTCAGGCAATGCCGAGTACCCATCCTAGTCTATCATATAAAAAAGAAAATGTATGTTTGTATGTGTGTGCATGTCTGCAGGTGTTTGTATGTCTGGAAAAAAACTTTTGACAGATGCATCAGACCATGACAAAATTGGTACGTTAGAAAGATCGATCTCTCGGATGAAAAATATCTAAAAGTTGACCAAAAAGATTAATTCTGTGCTGGTCAACTGGGCTGGTTTTGTAAGAAGGAGTCATTTTTTGCGTCAACATTTTTTGCAAGTCATACGCCTACCAATTTCGACGCATGTTTATAAAACGTTATTTCGACGGCCCATAGTGTCATAAGTCACCATGGCTGTGACAGCTAATGCGTTAGCTTTTCTTTTTTCACCTGCTTTTCCTATTTTACATTACAGGTTCGAGCCTGCCTGCCTACCACACCTATTTTTTTCTTTATGTCGCATGGGTACTCGCTGCTATTGTGATTGAAACATTTTTTTCTGGGCGGGGGGTGCTCAACATCCTTAGCATACCACCTCTCTCCATCCGGACTATGCCGGGTATCCATGCTAGTATAATAGATGGCTTGAATTAGAGTTTAAAATACAAAAGTCAAGTATCATGGTTCAGTTATGCTCCAAACAGAAACATTCACTTCCTGTCTTCATGCTTCAAGTTCTTCATATCCTCAAATATTTATTTATGCATGGAAATAAAAAAAAAAATGTCAGAACTTCTTACCAACATCACAATTGATATCCACTCCTTTTAACAAAAACAGTTGTGCTATCGTCCTCTCGATATCCTCTCCTGATTCTGTCCATGAGATTTGGTTTCAAGACACATTCGTGCCATTCTCAAAATGTCATAACTATCGGAGAGTATTAATACCTAGTAATCTCAGGTTTAATGACCACTTGTCTTATATATCCAATAGGGTTAATAAGGAGCTTTAAGTGTTATACATACTGAGCTACAAAATTCCCCATGAGTCGCATTTGCTAACTAGGCTTTACAAAGCAATGATTCATCTCCACTTAGAATATGGGTCCCTGGTGTTCACCAGAGTGGCAAGATGTTCTCTAATTCTCTCGAGCATCTACAGCATCGTGTCATCAGATACATACTACATATTCTCTGCTGCCACACTGTTACCACTGGAGTATATGATCTGCTTGGATTAGATTTGCTGTCTATTCACTGGAATGTAACAGTTGCTTTTGTTACCTGCAAATTATTTCATGATTCTTGCCCCACTGCAATGCTTAAATACTGCCCTGTGCTGCGGTTGAACAGACCAAACCTGCGATGATGAAGTTTCACATAAGAGCCTCTGCATGATCACACTGGTGTTTGTTTAGATATGTGTCAGTGATCTCCTTTCACATTGTGTTTTGCAGTCCTGAACATGCGGCCTCAGAAGTGTATGAATGAACATGTATATCTGTCACATTTTCAGAGTTCTGCATTTACTGATTATCATGATATTTCTAAGTTTTATGCATTCCTTGATTATCTTAGTAGCATCTGTTATTGCTAACGGTTTTATGACCATGGCTTAAAAAAGGAATAAAAATTTAAAAAAAAACTTAAACTGTAATTCACAACATCAACTCTCAACTGCTTCTCCTCTTCAATTTGTTCTTCTTATAGCCACTATTCTCCTCATATGCAAATTAATGCCACATATATATAAAGAACTCATGTACAAACTTAAGTTTTTCTCTTCTTTTTCCTTCCACAATCCTATCACCTGACACGCTAAACAGAGGTGCGGCTGCTTGTGTGAGTAGTATCTTTTATTACAATGCTATATTGTTTTGTTGTTTTGTAGAGGAAAATTATTTTTGTTTTAACTTTGCAGAACATGATTGAGTTTTGCAAAGGGAAAGGAAAAACAATAACGTCTATATTTGATATATATCAGGTTGTTGCATAAGTTTCCGCCATTTCATAAAAATTTTTGTTCTAAAACATCTTTTGATATTTGACAAAGTGTTATATATCATTAGACAGCACTATTCAGTTCGATAAGATAATGGTTATCGTTTTTTGTTCGTATAATTTTTTCTCGTTTTTCAGAACCGTCAAATGGATTGTCAAGTAAATAAAAAAATTACATTTTCGGCACCTCCTTTTCGCCTTTCATTGAGGTCAGAGAGCAAGTGAAGTGACCAAGGATATCTGTGCCATATATGGAGAAAACGTTATAACTGAGAGAACTGTTCAAGATTGGTTAACCAGATTCAAACACAGTAATTTTGACCTCAATAATGCACCTCGTTCCAGGAGACCAATCAAGATAGACAAAGACCAACTCAGGGTTCTTTTGAAGGAAGATGGCCATCAGATATGTAGAGAATTGGGCGAAAAAAGGAAGTGTGATTTTATGACAATTTATTTATTTATTTACACAGAGAGAGAGAGAGAGAGAGAGAGAGAGAGAGAGAGAGAGAGAGAGAGAGATTGAAACAAAAAATACATCATGATTGATTTCTCACAAAAATGAATTATTTAATAAAATTTGTTTTTATTAACACATGAAAAACTATTTTTTATATAAAATTATTTCGAAATAAAAATACACAAAATGTCTCCATTTGGGATCAACAATATATGAAATTTTAGCCTTGGTTAAACTATAAATATTTATTGTACCTATTAACAATGCCTCCACACGGGACAGAGTTAGACACCAGGGTCGCTTTTTAACGTGGAGAAAAGGTACAAAAATAAAAAATTGTAACTGACAGGACGTGTAGTCTTATGACGCAAGGGAGATAACTCCGACACTTTGTCTTAACAGTGAATTATTTCTAGAAATGCAACTGGATCTTAAAAAAAAAAAAGAACAGACACTTGATGAGACAAATTGATTTTTTCCATATAATGAATTAATTTTCTTAAAACTATAAGGAGGTTACAAAAAAAAAAAAAAAAAATTCTGAAATCGACACATGAAATAAATAACATTATTGTACCTGTGAAAAAATTTACAAAATTAAGGAAGGTATTTCCAAGCCCAGTGTTTTTTCTACAGTTTTGTATTATTTTTTATTTTTATTTTTTTTCTAGTGTTTTTAAAGGCTGAAATTTAATTTAACATTGGCACTAGTGGTTTAGAAAATCATCTTAACTATTCAAACAGAACAATTTTGTACCACATTTATTCTTTAAATTTGTAAGAAAATTTTTTATTTATATTTTTCTTATTACATAATACATTTAATTTTTTTTTATGAATAAGATATCCATTTCTGACGGCTTTTTTTATTTTAAAATTTGCTTTGATTTCTAGCCTCAATTTTGTTTTTTTCTTTCTTTTGTCTTCCTCCACCTTTTCTCTTTTTCAATTCTTACTCTATTCTGTACCTTTCCCTTATCTAGTTTTATTTCTCACTTTTCCATTTTTCTTTTATTCTCTTCTTCATTTTGTTTTTAATATTATTGTATATTAAATTAATTAACTTTATTTAAAAGCAACAGTTGGAGTATCCACTCTACATTTCATTTTATTTGCCTAGGAAGCTTGTAGGATTCTTTTTAGGGGTTTCAATTTGGCAGAAGTTTTTCTGGAAGAGCTGTTTTCAGAGAAACATTTTTTCAGTAAAAATGTTTTTTTAGGCTTAAAAAATTAAATGTGAAAAGCAAGAGACATGTTATATTATACACACAAACAAAATATTGAGCTCATATACATAAATTCACAAAAGAGATATTTTATATTTGTTTAAAATGGAAGTTTACATCAATAGGAAAACATAGAATATTTGTCAATAAGTCCTTGTAAAACAAGGGAGATTCTTTGTTAAGATATTGAAGAATTCTGAGTTGATGATTTAAGTGTTATTAATTATATGGGGCTGAAAATCGGAATCAAAATTTATCCACTAAATTATACAAATTATATATTCATTAAAAGTTATTAATAAAACTGTTCATTTTTTTTCATATTAGTAAGAAAATTCAATGAGAAAGCTTAGGAATATTTCAGGGAATAAATCTATACACATTGGTCTTAGATGAGAAGACAATAATGAAAAAATGATAATGAAATGAATAATGAAAGAGTTAATAAGTTGTGTGTCTGTGTCTTCATTAATGTTTGCATGCGTATGTGTAGTGAAGTAGTAAAAAAAAAGAAATTAAAAAAAAATATATAAGACACAGCTGTTCCTTCCAAAAGGTTGAGCTCTTCAACATCCAAAAATAATTCACCGTCACAAAAAGAATTCCCCCCCCCCGTCACTTCTTCCAACCGTCGTTTCACTCTCTGCGCTCTTCACTCCTGCTTAAAAAAAAAGTACCGTTTATATGCTGCCCATTTCTCCACTTATGCAAATTGACTATCAACCAGAGCCATCTAGTTTTCCATTTCTCCAAACAGCCAATTTGCAAAGGGGGACAACTGAAACCACACGCCCCCTTGATCTACACGATCATCACATGTCAACCCATCACGTAGTCGCTCGACCAACATGGCGGCCGTCTCTCTCGCTGCGATCTCTGCGGAGCCTCTTCGTGAACGTCGCTACTTGGCTCGACGTCGCTGTCTTCCTCTGATGACACCACTACCGGCCGCACATCAAGGATGTGTCGAGGGATGCCGTCGATAGATACATTGTTCGGGGACTGGACACTTATCACAATGCCCCTCCCCCAGCATGTGGTACAGCGAGCATCAGGCGGTTTGATCCACACTTCCTCTCCCACTCGCACAGTTGCTCGCTTCTCGCCTTCCTCCGCGGGTACCTGTGCAGTTCGGGGATGCCGCCACTCGTACTTGAAGACTGCCCTCTGCGGCACTGACTCCATTTTTTGCCCTGACTTTGAAGCCATATTATACTAGAAGACAGCGTCTGGCGGCGAAATCTGGCCCCTTTCAGCTATAGCCTTAATGGTCCTGTGATGCTGCTCCACAATTCCGTTTCCGCCTGGTCTATATGCAGCCCTGAAATAGCGCCGCACTCCCCACTTATCCAACACATTCTCCATGGCAGCTGAGCGAAAGGCAGTTCCATTGTCCATTAGCACTTCCGTCACTGGACCCCTCTCCAAAAACACCTCTTCCAAGACCTTTGCAATTTCACCTGCATTTTCCGCCTTGATCTCCCTCCAAATGGCTACTCTTCCTGGTCCACAGTCGACCATTGACAGATACGGCCTCTGTCGATAGTGCGTTACGTCTATCGCCAACCTGCTCCAGTTCTCTGCCACCTGAACCTCACCAGCTTCGTGTCTACTCGGCACAGGGTCGATTGATTGACACCGGCTGCATCTCTCAACCACTGTCCTAACGGCCTCCTTTGTG
The DNA here is from genome assembly GCF_053919585.1 of Euprymna scolopes. Lineage (NCBI taxonomy): Eukaryota > Metazoa > Mollusca > Cephalopoda > Sepiida > Sepiolidae > Euprymna > Euprymna scolopes. Next base: position 38,065,005 of record NC_136486.1, on the reverse strand, counting down.
ATTCTGGGGTCCACCTTCCTGGCCAAGAACAAGGCTCTATCCACTCCAAAATGGTGCATGTCATGCAAATCCTTCAGAGTGTCTTCATTCAAACAACATATTGCAACAGCCGCCTCATTCGACGCCTTTAGCCAGGTCTTCCGCACCCTCGTCATCACATCTGCTTTGTTCTTCGCTGAAGGAACAATAGTGACCCTAAGTTGAAGATCAAATTCCCTAATCAGCTCCCTTAACATCATCAATCGACGCTTTACTAGCATCTCGGCAGCGCCTTTCGTCTTCACCCTCCTTTCTCCTGTAGCTTCGGACTGGATCGAAGAGAACACAGTGGCTGAGTCGGTCCTCACCTCAACATTCTGTAGCCCCCATTTCAAGGCTAAGTTGATGCCCTTCATAACCGCATCCAGTTCCGCCACATTTATATGAGCCATGTCGTCCTTCTTCTGCAACCAAGCAGCATCTTCTGCAGTAACACCACCTATCTCCAAGGTGACCCCCACTGCTATACAGCTTGCATCACACCACACAACACCTTCTGCACTGTTGGGTACATGCCAAACACCTCTCACTGGATCCTCCCTCTTCACCTCTTCAATAATCTCTCTCATAATGTCCACAGTCTCTTTATCAACTCCATCCTCCCACTTCGCTCCACTAGCTAGCCTTTTGATATAACTACATGCAGTCCGTAGCCATCCTGCAATAGGGTAATGGCCCACCAGTCTTCCGCATATTGAGAAGACTTCTCGCCTGCTCAATTTTTCCGACACCTCCGGGATCTCATTTCCTCTCCGGAACACTAACCGTCCTATCTGGTCCTTTCTTAGTTGGAGCCCTAACACAGCTCCTCCCTCCAACGATTCCGGGCGTTTTGCAATTAGCCCAAACCTGTTGAGGTGCTTTACTACGTCCTCCACATTGTTACCGTCTCATCCACCAAAATATCATCAATGTAGGAACTGGTGGCTCTTCTGACTGCGTCCTCCTTGCTTAGCACCGTTTTGAGGATCGCTGCCATGATTTTTGGTGCAGAATTCAGGCAAAAACCCAACCTTGTCAGGCAGTACGTTCGGCCCTTGTATCTGACCAGCTGGTATTTCCAGAATTCCTGTGAAATGTGGATCTGTAGGTATGCAGATTTTTAATTCACAATCGTTGCAGCCTTCTGAATCTGCCTTCACTCTCGCATGGTCTCTCCGCACACATCCATCACATCGTCTCCCGTGTGACACGCAACGTTTACATTCAGCTCCCTGAAGTCCAGTACTGGCCGAACTTTTTGTTTTGTGGGCTGAACAACCGCCATTAACGGCAGCACACCTTCCACCTTCTCCATCCATGGTCTTAAAATCCCCTCTGAGATCCATCGGTCCACCTCCTTCTCAAATTCAACTCTTGTGCCTCCTCGCAACGTATGCTCGTAGCATTCCACTCTGTTGTTCAGTATGGGAGGTTCTCCCTTCCATGCCCATTTGACTGTCCATTTCTCACCATCAAAGTGTGCAGAGAAATCTTGGTCCTCTATCGTGCAACTTTTGTCTGACCCGGCCGTTCTTGTGACACCTTTTTCGAATTGCACACCTGCAGCCCCATTTGATGTCCTCCAAATCTCACGGGGTTCCTATATACCGTAATGCCCCCTAGTCAAGCAATTGCGTCCATCCCTAGCATCACATCGACACCCGTGACAATTTTGTTAATAACAATCGCCTGGATTGTTAGTGACATCCCACGTACCATCAACCGAACGATACTTGTGCCATTGCACTTCACCTCTCTGCTGTCAACTGCCGTAATGCTGCTGGTTCCATTGCATGTGTTAACCATGTTTTTGGTGACAATTGTTGAAGTACATCCCGTGTCGACAAGGGCTTTTGCACTTCGTCCATTTAGGGTCACCTCTACTTGTGGTGACATACCCTGAAGCGCCTTCATCGAATAAGTGGGGTAGCCACCGGCGCAGTGGCTTCCCCCTGTTCGTTTCCCTGGGGACAGAATCTGCTGATGTGGCCAACTTCCCCACAGCGGTAACACGTGACTTCTGGCTTTGGCTCCCTGCACTACCTCTCCATATGGGGGCCTTGGCATCGGTAGCATCTGCCTGAGAACCTGGGTCTCTGCCACAGTCCTCTCTGCTTTTCGTCCTTCACAATTTCCTGCTGCAGTTTGCTTCATTGAGCGACAGCTACGATTCCCTACTCACTCTCTTTTTTCCTGGCCAGCACCCTAGCCTGTGTAATCAACTCCGCCACCTCCATAGTATTTACACCGGGCACTTGCTGCAGAACTATAGAAATATGGTCCAGGAAGCCATTGATAAAGGCCATCTTAACCATCTGTCGACGGCCTTCTCCATTGAATCCTGCTAGTCCCGTCAACCTCCTGATATTGTTGGCGTAAACATCGACAGGCTCTCCGGTCCACACCATACGGCTTAGTTTGCCATATGCCACAAACGGTCCTTCGGTAAATGCTTCCTTCAACTTTTCCTCAATGGCGTCAACAGACAGTCGATCCTCCTCACACATCTCCAGATATAGGGCCAGAGCATCACCATCAAGATACAGCGGTATCAAGCTGGCTACATCCGCGATGTCCCGCAATTTAGCAACAAGTTTAACTTAGTTAAACCAGGTTATAACATCTCCCTCTCCAGAGAACGTCTTAATCATTTCACTGCTGATCCTCTTTGCTTCCATAGTTCCCGCCGAAATAGCTTGTAGTGAAGTAGAAAAAAAAGAAATTAAAAAAAAATATATAAGACACAGCTGTTCCTCCCAAAAGGTTGAGCTCTTCAACGTCCAAAAATAATTCACCGTCACAAAAAGAATTTCCCGTCACTTCTTCCAACCGTCGTTTCACTCTCTGCGCTCTTCACTCCTGCTTAAAAAAAAAGTACCGTTTATATGGTGCCCATTTCTCCACTTATGCAAATTGACTATCAACCAGAGCCATCTAGTTTTCCATTTCTCCAAACAGCCAATTTGCAAAGGGGGACAACTCAAACCACAGTATGTTTATGACTGCATGAGTTAATATACAATACCAGATCCAAGGCATGACAAAGGAGCAAAGGAGAATTGAGCCAATATTGATCTGCTGTGAATTTCAGCTCAACTGTCTATTGAAGAAAAATCTGGCTTTTTATAGCATTCAGGGTGGCTTGAAAATAGCAATTTTTAAAACTCATTGAATGGATCTTATTGGCTTAGAATGTTTTTATTTGTTTTTATTAATTCAGGTGGGTGTATGAGCAGATAGACTTACACAGAAACATAGGCGAAGCCAATATTAACCGTATGTATCGCTTGAAAAATAACAACAATAACAAAATCTAAATTTATAAGCGATAAAAATAAACAGTATAATTAATCTAGGGATTATGGCCTAACGGTTAAGGCACCGGACTGTGGTAAACATGGTCTGAGGTTCGATCCCTAGAAACAGTTAAACTACGCTGATGAGAGGTAAAGACGTTGAAACACGCGTGTACGTAGATTACTGTTTTAAAAAATAAGAAATAAATAAAAATGTTATATACGTCCAAATTAAAAAGGGCGACTTTCTAAGTAAAATAAAAAAATGAGCTCCGAGGCGAAGCCAATATTAACCATATGTATCGCTTGAAAACTAACAACAATAACAAAATCTAAATTTATAAGCGATAAAAATAAACAGTATAATTAATCTAGGGATTATGGCCTAACGGTTAAGGCACTGGACTGTGGTAAACATGGTCTGAGGTTCGATCCCTAGAAACAGTTAAACTACGCTGATGAGAGGTAAAGACGTTGAAACACGCGTGTACGTAGATTACTATTTTAAAAAATAATAAATATATATATATATATATATATATCATTCAAACATGATGAATATATGGTTAAGTGACAGTTTTAGTAATTTAGAACTGCTTTAAAGCTTCACCACTCACTCATTTTTCGACCAAATTTCAAACAATTATTACAGTTTATAGATCACCTTCTCTGCTATATTGTGAAAAATTTCTTTTTCAATTTTCGTTCAATAAAACAAAAGTTATTATGAATTTACTGGTGTTCAAAATTGAAAAAAAAAAACGTAAGGAAGTGAATGACATTTTTTATCACTGGTTGCCATAACAACCACGTTGCAGCAGTGACTACTATTGCTACCAATTCACTGCTCTCGCAAAAAAAGAAGTAACAAGTGAAACAGAGAGAATGAAAGAATGAAAGGGTGATAATTGGGGGGTGGGATTTTATTGAAAGCAGACGAGTGCTGTACATTGTTTTTACATATGTGTATGTTATATTTATGGGGGCAAAAAAAAAAAGACTGAAATTAAACAAAGAACAAGTGAAAAATCATGAATTACAATAGAAAAATGCAAGCATGAAAAGTCATATGGTTAAGCTTAAACATGGAAAAGTAAAGGACTAGTTGCTAAAACTGGAAAAGAAAAGAACAAGATATTCTAGTAAAAAATATAATAAATTCATAACTTAAAATATTACAGCATTAAGATTTTTAAAAATTAAATTTATAGCATTATATAATCAATTCTTAATGCTGCAATATTTTAAATTATAAATTTATCATATTTTATTTACTAGAATATCTTGTTCTTTTTCTTTCCAGTTTTAACAACTAGTCCTTTACTTTTCCATGTTTAAGCTTAACCATATTACTTTCATTCTCACATTTTTTTTATTGTAATATATATATATATATATATATATATATATATATATATCATATTTCCAATTTCCACAGATATATATATATATGTATATATATATATGTATATATATATATATATATATATATATATATATATATATATAAAAGTGTGTGTGTGTGCGTGTATCTGTCTGTCTGTGTACATTTCCCTACACAATATCTTTGTCAATTTTCAGTCTACAAACTCCAAATTTGATATACAGAGTACTGGGATTTGGGAAAATCTTTGTAATCGGTTTTCGGCCAGAAATTTGGCGGTTAAGGGGTCAAAGTTCAACGATATGACCTTTGAGAACTCTACCAAACTCCTCCACCAATTTTGGGTTTAAACACTTGAAATTTTAGATATAGGTTCCTTGGACAAGGATCTAACTTAATAACTTGATTTGAGCCCAAAACAATAAATGTTAAGGGGGTTATAATAGGAGTCAAAGTTAAAAAAATAATTGACCGCTTTTCTTCTTTTTGTTGCTCAACATATATATATATATATATATATATATACTAGCATTTCAGCCCGGCGTTGCCTGGGTCTTTGGAGGTATATGTTGAGCAAATATATATATATATATATATATATATATATATATATATATATATATATATTATTTTTAAAATAAATTATCCACTGACACGTGTTTTGTTGTCTACAACTCATCAGAGTGACTGAATCTAGCGAGATTCGAAATCGGGACCCCACGATGAGTCTAAACCTCTTACCGCTCACCCATCTTGTATGATTGTTTGGATATACCGCAATTTACTTAGATGTTGTTTGTCTTTTTTGCGATACCTTTTGAATGAATTCAATTATTTACAAAAGTGCATTTTTACCTAAATGCTAGTTGAGAATAATTTTCCCTTTAACCAATTTGGTACCCCCACATAGGTAGCGGCATATATATTATTTTTAAAATATAATTATCCACTGACACATGTTTCGTCGTCTACGACTCATAAGAGTGGCTGAATCTAGCGAGATTCGAAATCGGGACCCCATGGTAATGAGCCTAAACCTCTTACTGCTCAACCATCTTGCACGACTGTTTAGATATACTGCAATTTACTTAGATGTTGTTTGTTTTTTTAATTCAATTATTTACGAAAGTGCATTTTTACCTAAATGCGAATTGGTAATAACTTTCCCTTTAACCAATTTGGTACCCCCACGAGTGGTATATATATTATTTTAAATTGTGGGGTCTGCATTCGCGCCTGGCCTCCATAGAATGGAAATAGGCACAAACTTTAATAAAGACTTTTCATATCTATCTGCGTAAATATACTTTGATAATTATGTTTCAGTTTGAAGAAATATGGTATAATAAAATTATGGGGTGTTCGTTCGCGCCTGACCTCCATAGAATGGAGGTATGTCACAAAGTTTAACAAGGTTTTTTTAATATATATCCACAGAATATTGTGATAAGTGTTTCAGTGTGAACAGGTATGGTATAATAAATTATGGGGTTTATCTATTTTATTTTTACTTTCATCATATTTTGCTTTGGTTTTGATACCCCCAAATTCGAAACTATCTCTTTACAACGATGGGTACTTTTGCTACTATATATATAATAGTATAAGTTAAGAAGATAAAGATTAAAGTTACAGACCAAGTAAAGAATAGATACCCCGTAGCAGACGACGCCGCCTGGCGGTGCCAGGCGCACATTTCAACTAACACCTGTGATTCAACCTTGACATTGGCACAAGCACATGGCGTCGGTTGTTTTTAAACACGTCAAATAGTAAACATGCTCGAATATTCACCAACATTTTTTTTTTTAAATATATTTACAAAACCTTTGAAGATTTAAAAGAAAAAGTATATATTTACAAAACATTTTTTAAAAATAAGTAACAAAACGAACGTATTTAAATAAAAGATATTTAAATAAACGGGTGTCTCTTTCTGTTTCGGATTTTTGCGACTAAGATTGATTTTTATGTACCGTGTTTTGTGGGGGTGGGGGTGGGGGTGGGGGGTTCTGTGTGCGTTTTTAAGACAATTCAATATTTATTCTTTAAAACATTAACTTCAGCGACAATTAATATATTTTCAAAATAATATTTTTAAATATTACATTTTTACGAATATTCGCGAGCAAGATTTTTTTAAAAATAAAAGATATTTCAATAAATGGGTGTCTTTCTGAGTGCGTGTTTAATATATTTACAGAACTTTTTAATAACTATTTTATTCTTTTTATCAAACAAAAATAGAACTTTTATAATGACATATATATTATGGACTGTTTCGAAATTTTAAAATTAAAGTTAGTTTTATTTAAAAAAAAAAAAAAGACGAGGTGTTTTTGTGGAGAAAGTGGCTTAGCGTTAAAGAGACTGCGCGTTTGTGCCTGCAGAGCACAAACTAAGAATCAAGATGGCGCCCGCATGCGTTTATGTGGAAAAAAGTCTTGTGGAATCTCGGAGAATCTCGGAGAATCTCGTACCTTGATTCCATAAATAACGAGGGGAGAAAAGGGGGAAGAGAGACGATTTTGAGTCACGAGAACGAACCGACGTGTGTAAAAGAAGAGGTAGAAGAAAAGAGTGTGGTGAACGAAGCAAACAACGACTCGGTTGAAAGTAGAGTTGTAACGAACACAAGCTATTCCGGCATGACGTCAGGATTTGACCCCAAGCTAATTCCCCTGTTTGATAGCAGTAGCACTGATCACTCAGTGCAGGAATGGGTAGAAAAAGCAAAATTAATATGTCAGCTCAGTGGGGTGAAGCGTATAGAATGCGTGGTCTCAATGCACCTCACTGGGAGAGCATATGCAGTATACCAGCAGTTAGCTGATGAGGAAAAAACAGATTTTGCCTGCATCAAGCGTGCCCTTTTTACAGCATTTGCATTAGATCCAATTACTGCATGGAAGGAATTCATGGCCCGAAAATTACATCCTGGGGAAACGGTGGATGTGTATCTGGCTGAGCTAAAAAAGCTATCGGTCCTTTTTGGAGGGATGTCAGACAAAGGCTTGGTGTGCGCCTTTGTTGCAGGATTACCTAAGAGTGTGGAAGATCTGCTCCATGCCCCATCCCAAGTGGACGAGATGGACATATCGGAAGTATTGGCGCGGGCACGAGCAATACTAAAGAAAAGCCCTAACACTATAGACCAAGTGGCAGCTGTACAACCATCACAGGTTGGATTGCAGGACCTGGGCGCAGCTACAGCCTGCTATAAGTGTGGAGGACCCAACCATTTGGCCCTTGATTGTCTTTCGTCACGTCAACCAACTCGGAAACTTGACGGGCCGCAGTGCTACAAGTGCAAAAAACGCGGACACCTGGCCCGCACCTGTCCGGGAAACGGGCAAGGGGAAGAAGCTACAGCGCCAGTCTTCTCCCCAGATCGTCATTGAGCAGGGCGCTACCCACTGTAAGCATACACATTAATGGAAGCGAGCGCCTCGCGCTTGTGGACACTGGGTGCACCCAGACTCTCGTAAGCAAGATATGCTGTGCCACTTGGAAAGCAGAGAGAATTCCGGTACTAACTGTAGGCGGGGGTTCACTAGCCTCTTGTGGGGTGAGCATTATCCGTGCAAGCATCAACGACGGGCTTGCAGTAGCCGTGCAAGCCCTGGTGATGGAGGGAGAGCTTCTCGGGTACGACCTACTCTTGGGTATGGACTTGATTACACAGCTGGGTGGAATTACCATCGACAGAACCGGCAAGGTACAGTTCTCCCGATGTGAGGAACATGTTTGTGCTGCCATAACTTTCAACGAGCCTGACTTTCATGCAGAGTATGATAGAAACACCAATGCATGGACGGCGTCTTGGAAGTGGTCAAACGATCAGCCACCAATATCCTTGCGAAACCGGTTATCAGAATATCCCCCACCCATGTGGCTAAGGGAACAGTATGAAGAAGAATTGCAAACGTGGATCGACAATGGCTGGCTTCTTCCATACCTAGAGGATGAGCTTGGCCCCCCGTGAGGGCTGATTCCCTTGATGGCCGTCGTACAAGAGACCAAACAAAAGGTCCACCCCGTCCTAGACTACCGTGAGCTCAATGAGCATGTCGACCCATATACAGCAAGGGCTGATGTGTGTGCACTCAAATTAAGGGAGTGGCGACAGCAGGGATCGAACGTGGCAACTCTGGACCTACGCAGGGCCTATCTTCAAATACGCATTGAGAAGAAATTGTGGCCATTTCAGACTGTGGAAATTAGAGGAACCCGATATTGTCTAACCAGGCTAGGGTTCGGTCTAAATGTGGCCCCAGGCATTATGACAGCAATCTTGCATGCTATCCGGCAGCAAGATGAGGCAATGCAGCAGGCAACATCCTCATACATCGATCATATATTCGTCAATGAAAACCATATGTCAGCGCAATCGGTTAGAACGCACTTTGAAAGCTTTGGACTGACATGTAAGGAACCAGAGCGTCTGTGCGATGGAGCAAAAGTTCTCGGCCTGCACGTGCGCAATAGCAAGGCGGGACTTTGCTGGAGAAGAGGAAGTCACGTTCCCAAGGTCCCAGCAGACATCACTCGATGAACAGTGTTTTCGCTTTGTGGAAAAATGGTAGGCCATTTCCCTGTGTGCGGTTGGCTCAGGGTGGCCGTGGCAGCCATAAAGAGACGTGCAACAGCCGTGTCGTAGGGATAGGACGATGAAGTACACGATGTCACCCTAAGGAGCATGTTGACAGAGACTGTGTCCAGAGTGACCAGTGATGACCCCATTCAGGGAAAGTGGTGTGTCAGCGGGAATGAGTTCACGGTCTGGGTGGATGCTAGTTCACTGGCCCTTGGAGTTGCCCTTGCAGTTAATGATTCCATTATTGAAGATGCCTGTTGGCTTCAGCCAGAGAATGATTCGAGGCACATAAACCTGGCCGAACTTGATACCACATTGAAGGGCGTTAACTTGGCGCTTCAATGGCACGCCAAGGTTCTACATATCATGACTGACTCGGCATGCACTCATCGGTGGATAACCGATGCATTAAGTGGAAGAGCACGGCTGATGACACGAGCATCGAGTGAGATGTTAATTCGAAGATGGCTTGCCACCTTGGTCGACACCATCACAGAGTACGACCTGACCGTGGACGTAGTGTTGATCAGGTCTGCACTCAACAGAGCAGATGCTTTGACAAGAGTCCCTCAATGATGGCTTCTGGCTGGTGCTCGGAGAGATGCTGATAATCTGCAAAACACATGTGCAGCAGTTGTGTGTAATGTGGATGCAGCGCGCATCATGGACATTCATCGACAGTGTGGACATCCTGGCATCAAGCGGACACTGTACTTTGTCAAGATGATTGATCCAGGAGTAGGAAAAAAAAGATATCCAAAGAGTGGTGGAAAGTTGCGAGGTCTACCAATACATCGACCCAGCTCCAGCACAATGGGAGAAAGGGGAGTTAGGAGTGAGTGGTAAGTGGCAGAGAGTGGGCATGGACATCACACACTATGGTGGCAACCACTTCCTTACCCTCATCGATTGTGGGCCTACACGTTTTGCAGTCTGTAGACTCCTCGGGCGCCAGGACTCTTGCAACATTATTCGTCAGCTGTCATCCGTGTTCTGTGAAAGAGGTGCGCCCGATGAAGTGCTGACGGACAACGACCCAGCCTTTTGCAGCCATCAGATAAGGCAGTTCTTACAAGAATGGGGTGTGCGGATGCGGCTTAGATGCGCTTATGTGCCTTCTGGCAATGGTATAGCTGAGAGAAGCCATCGCAGCATCAAAACAATTGCAGCCAGGAAGCAGTGCACCATCGCAGAAGCTATGTACTGGTATAATCTCATGCCAAAGGATGGCGTCTCTCCAGGAACGGCGCCTGCAAACGCAATCTATCAGTACCGTGTCCGAGAAAAAGGAATCCACCCCGATACAACTGTGGCCACTGAGATAGAACGGAATCGATATGCCAAAGGGGATGCTGTCTGGGTGAAGCCGCCAGGAAACCGATGTACTGACAAGTATAAACGACGCACAGTGACCGATGTGGTGAGTCAGCAGTGTGTCCAGGTTGATGGCGTACCCCGTCACGTTAGGGACCTACGGCCGGCGACACATGTACCACCTCCATGTGGACGATGAGAGTGATTCTGACTCTGAGACGAGTGGGCCATCGCTTTGGTTTGCACCATCCCTATCAAGCAGTGACTCTGATATCAGTACCCTCCACGGAGATGAAGCCTTCCCCGACCATCAGGCGGTGGATGAGAGTGCACGCAAAGACGAGAGCAGCACTGTCCCCCTTCGTAGAAGCACCCGACGGCGGCGATCACCACCCCCCTGTCGTCTCTGTGATCATGAGATCAGGGGGGAGTGTGGAGAAAGTGGCTTAGCGTTAAAGAGACTGCGCGTTTGTGCCTGCAGAGCACAAACTAAGAATCAAGATGGCACCCGCATGCGTTTATGTGGAAAAAAGTCTCGTGGAATCTCGGAGAATCTCGTACCTTGATTCCATAAATAGCGAGGGGAGAAAAGCGGGAAGAGAGACGATTTTGAGTCACGAAAACAAACGGACGTGTGTAAAAGAAGAGGTAGAAGAAAAGAGTGTGGTGAACGAAGCAAACAACGACTCGGTTGAAAGTAGAGTTGTAATGAACACAGTGTTTTTGTTTTTTGTTTTTTTTCAATTAAATTATAAACTTTATTTGAACTTTCAACAAACTTTTACAGACATAAAAATAGACTTTATAGATATTTTATAATAATTTTTTTGAAATATATTTAACGAAAAGTTTTTTTTTATCATTTCATTGTTGAATAAAATTTCAAAGTAATAAATGGTGAAAAAAAAAATATCTCGAAAAGAAAAAAACACCTCGTCTTTTTTTTTGTTTTAAATAAAACTTTAATTTTAAAATTTCGATGTTTGAAAAACTCCATAATACATATTTCATTATAAAAGTTCTATTTTTGTTTGATAAAAAGAATAAAACAGTTAATAAATAAATAATAAAAAAAAACAACAACAGTCCATTAAGTTCAAATAAAGACTGAGTAAAACTTATAAAAAAAGGTTCATTCTATACGGTTTTGGCCATTTTTTTTTGTACGTTTTTAATACAATTCAATATTTATTTACAGTGCGATGTATGTCGGTGGTCAGTGAAAGAGAAATCCTTTTAGGCCGAGGCAATTTTTTATGCATAATAAAATGGCAAGTATAAACAATCGAGATAAAAAAATATATTATTTTATTCACATATCTTTTTATAACGTTTATTTTTATAAAGATGAAATGTAGTATCACAAGATAGAAATCTTTTTATAATTTTTATTTTATTAAAAAAAAAAACGCACCCAGAAAGACACCCATTTATTTAAATATCTTTTATTTAAAAAAAAAATCTCGCTCGCGAATATTCGTAAAAATTTAATATTTAAAAATATTATTTGAAAAATATATTAATTGTCGCTGAAGTTAATATTTTAAAGAATAATTAAATAAATATTTAATTGTCTTAAAAACGCACACAGAACTCCACCCCCACAAAACACGGTACATAAAAATCAATCTTGGTCGCAAAAATCCGAAACAGAAAGAGACACCCATTTATTAAAATATCTTTTATTTAAATACGTTCGTTTTGTTACTTATTTTTAAAAAATGTTTTGTAAATATATACTTTTTCTTTTAAATCTTCAAAGGTTTTGTAAATATATTAAAAAAAAAAATGCTGGTGAATATTCGAGCATGTTTGCTATCTGACGTGTTTAAAAACAACCGACGCCATGTGCTTGTGCCAATGTCAAGGTCGAATCACCGGTGTTAGTTGAAATGTGCGCCTGGCACCGCCAGGCGGCGGTGTCTGATACGGGGTATCTATTCTTTACTTGGTCCAAAGTTACATAGGAACTATATTACATTATCAAGTCAATAAGGGTTACAGAAAGTGGAATAAGGGAGAAACCGTTGTAGGGCATGGCACTTTGGTGCTAAATGCTTCTCATGAGAAGAGGAGAAAAAGCCAACATTATACAAATGTAAAGGTAAAAAGGCAATGGCAATACTGACTTTGAAAACATTCAGATTAGAAATAGAAATATATTTTAGATTAGAATTAGAAAAAATTTTATAGGGTGATGTGATGATGGGGATAAATGAAAGGGACAGAAAAAAAAAACAATAAAGCCTAAAAATATATATAAAACAATATATAAGAAAATGAAATAAAAAGAAAATTTTTTTAATATAAAAATAAAAAGAATTTCAAAAACTTTTTAAAAATCTTTATTTTAATTAAAAAAATTTTTTTAATTTAAAAAAAAAATTACAATAAAGTTCTGATAAAAAATTGAATTATAAAATATAAATAAAGCATGGAAAATTAAGTATGGAAAAAGTGAATGAAGAGTAAGAAAAAGAACGGAGAATCTGAACAGTAACTTTTCAAGAAACAAAGGGCGATAACTCAATAATAGTTCATACTGGATTTATGGGGTAATGCCTATGAATTCTCATTAATCGCTTAAAAATTATTTTCTTTATAAAATTAAACTACTTAACCAATTTACATATTTTTAAAATATATTTTTTGTTCTGTTACGGTATGTAGATCATATAGCAGTTTCTTTTATTTATTTATTTTTTAAATGTTGGGAGAATTCTGGACAAGAACCATATATATATATATATATATATATATATATATATATATATATATATATATATATATATATATATATATATATATATATATTTACTTTTTACATGGTTGGGCATATTTTTTTTTTACTATAGACAACAAAATGAACAAGTGGTCAAAAGCAAGTACATAACAAATAAATATTATCAAAAGCAAGATGAGTTACTCTTCTACCTACCTGGATAAGTTTTAGTGTTTTAACTTATTTTAAAGTGTTTATTCAGTTCGGAAAATAAGTCGAGTGTTACGTGAGAACAAGAAACTGGGATAAGTTTTTAGTGTTCTAGTACCTATCTTTGGAATAAGAATGAAAATCGAAAGCAACAAAATTGAATTTCCATTTAAAAACCAATGTGATTTACTTAATTAAAAAAAAAAATCTCAATTTCAACTACAAGCAATGTTATCTTCTTAATTGTTATGTCGAAATTAGTAAGATATTACTACATTATTACATAAAACATTTACTTTAACGATTTCACGATCTAGTGACGGTCACCATTTTTTTTTAGCAGACTACAGTTACCTCCCTTATTTATTTTTTTTATTCTTTAAGTATAAATTGAAATTTATTTCGAAAACTATTTTCATGAATAGTTAATTTTTTACTTGATCATTTTTTGTTAGTTTTGGATATTTTACTCATTTCTACACGACAAGTAGATACCATTGGTTTGAATTAAAATTCAATAATTCAATTTTCGTTCTCATTCCGAAGAAACACCCAAGAAATCATGGCCGATATGAGAGTCACATCTTTGGAGTCTCAATAATAGCTCAAAAAATAAAAATAAACAAAATACTGGTAGAAACCCACACAATTAAATAAATGTAGGTTCTTTAGAAAGGGAGCTAAATCGACACCAATTTCACTCTAAATAATTTGGGTGACTAAAATAGTATTTAACTAGGAAGTTAACATTTTTATTATGATTTTGTTAAAAATACACAGAATTCAACATTGTAGGAGTAAGAGATTTAAAAAAAAAAAAATTAATTTAACGGGAGATAACTCAGTAATAGCATCCTGTTCAACTGCATCCTGGTCTCGAATTTCCTATTTTCACTGCGCATGAGCATAAGATTCTCCCTTTCCGGTTATAGTTTCTTCTGATTGTAGGTGAGTTACAATTTTGCTCTTCTTTATCCCAGCAATTTTTAATTAAAATATTTATCATCTTATTCCTATATTCGTCTAAAATACATATCGAATAACTTATGAGCACATGTTTTATATTATTTATGTGTTTTATAAACTTTAATTCGATTTTCTAGACATTTTAAATTCTTGTATGTTTCTATTTTTGTGTCTTCTTCCGTAGGTAACCATGTGTATGTAATATGCTCATGCTTCTAACATATTTCACTTTTCCAGTTTTTATCTAAAAAAAAAAAAAAAAAAAAAAATTCAATTGCGTTGTTGGTTTGCGTGTGTAAAAAAGAAAACTTTTTACAGTTCTTCTTAGTAATTTAATTTCATGTTTATATCGGTAGAAAATGCAAGTCTTCAACCATAACCAAAACGTGTCCGCTTTCGAATACGACTTAAAACTTCTTGTTATAAAGTGAGAACTAAAAACAACAGTGCTTATTCAGATTGCCACTTGTGACAGCAATTAAAAGTTAAGAAAATACAAGAAAGTCTTTACGATGTATGTACTCGTTACAGAACGGAGATGTCCTATTCCAAAAATTACCTAAATCGATCAAGTAAAGAAAATCAAAATTTGCGATTTTTAGCGATTTTACTACTAAATTGCATTTACTGCAAGGCTTATTTTTCATCTCAACTTCGATTTGAGTTGTCCCTCATTTTTTTTATTTCATCGGATTCGGTCGCTGAAAACACTACGACTCGCTTAGTCGTAAAATTTGATTATCTTGAATAATATATATATATATATATATATAAAAAAAACAAAAAAACTACTTGATCCAATGATCCACATTACCTGATTTTTGGAATGGGTATTTAGCGGAGAAGACAACGAAGAAAAGGGCCAAAAATTCAAATACACAACGTACGAGTGAGAACCCCGATGCGAAATACGCATCGGCTTCGAGGGAGCGTTTATTCTGAAAGGAAAGAATTTTTGGCGTGTTTGGCCGTTTTTTCGGCTGAAAGCTCCCTCGAACATGATGATGCGCACAACATCGGAGCGTATTTCGCTATGGGGGCCTTACTCGTGTACGTCCGCCAATAAATGAAGTGAAAAATAATTAACAAAATACTGATAGAAATCCATCCAATAAGTATTACTGTGACACTTATTGGTGGATTTTTATCAATATTTTAATTTTCCACTTTTAACTCATTATCGAAGCTAAGCTCCGAAGACCGCATGCTTTTTTCGGCCATCTTGATTGCCCGTTTAACTTTGCACCACTTGCCTTTCAGACTGAATAAACGCTTAAAATTCCGTTTAAAACATACCGTCAAAGGTTGCTAATTCACTTACTGATCCACGCTATTATTTTAAATCGTATTTCCAAGTTTAATTACATTTTTGATGTTTTTATTCAATTGTAAGGTTAAAGTACAGAATAGGTAAAAAAAATGCCTGTGCCTAAATCAAAACGTAGATTCATGAACAAAGCTTCTTTCTTAGAAGTGCACGCTTGTGGAACTCTCCGTTTGCCTGTTTCGACTACAACTTGGATGTCTTCAAGTCCAACATAAACAAATTCCTGATAAACCGCCCCCTTAAGACACCTGATCAAATCTCCATTACTAACGATTACTACGATATCATCCCATTGATTACTGTACACGTAATAACCCTTATCCGTGAGTGGCTTCCGGGCCTTGATAAGTGGTGATTTACCAGTTAAAAAAATAAAACAAAATAAAATACCCTCCCCATGTTAAGAATGGCTTTTTTAAATAACGTTATTTCAGCACGGATCAATAAGTGCATGACTGCATGGAGTACCGGTGAAAGTGCACCATTTCGCCAACTGAAGGCGCCTTAGAATTTTTCAATAAAATGGCGACTTTAAAGGTTTTCTGGTATGCTGGAAACGCATATCGATGGAAAATTAGCGCAGACATAATTTTGTATTTTGCAATGTAACTCGTTGGCGGTCATGTTTGAACGGGCGGTATATATGAAAGCGGAAAACACCGTTTATTTTATTTATTTTTTTTCAGTGTATTATTAAAGGCATCAGCAATTTTTTTAAGTTTCGCCCTTTTTACAAGATTTTCCAGCGGATACTATGTAACCCTAACCCGGGGTACTTCATATGTGTGCGGGAATTTAGGAAAACTACCCTTTTTGCTAGGTAGGAAAACGGGTCCCTTATTAAATAAATATCGATTGAAAACACATTTTATGACCGTTCTTGTAAATTTTTTGAAGAGACATAATATTTAAAAAAAATATTTTTACTTGTTTACTGTTTAAAAAAAAAAATCGATTTTCTAAGTGTCCGTTTTCTACCTAACTGGCTAAGTTGTTGGTATTTTCACTTATTTTAAAGCGTTCTGTTCAAAAACTTGGGGCAAATTTATCGTTTGCATGGTATTAACCCATAAACTACTTTCCACCATTTTGCAGCTTCCGTTTACGCTACGCGCGTGCGCTGTAGCATAAACGACGGCTTCAACAAGCCTTCTCACATGGCGTACAAATTTTCCGTGGAAAATTTAAAATTAGATGAAAAAGAAATAAAGCAAAAAAAGAAAAGCACACCAAGTTGTGTGTGGGGGGGGGTTAATTTATTTTTTTGTTTTTAGCACTTTTTGGGTGGAAAATTTAAAATTAGCTGTAAAAGAAAACAAAAGGAAACCACTCCAAGTTGGGAGACGGGGGGGGGAATTACCCCCCCCCCCCTGGAACACAGTTTTCAAATTTTCAGAAAGTAACGCACCGACATTTACCAATTAGAAACCGTTTAACATTTTTCGAAGATTTTACTGTTTACATTGGGCGCGCCCCCCCCCCCCCCTCGCGCCCCCAATGTAAACAGTAAAATCTTCGAAAAATGTTAAATGGTGTTCTAATGGGTAAATGCCGGTGCGTTACTTACGGAGAAACGGTTAACTAAACTGCAGAAGCACCTATTAAGCCACATAAGTTCTATAATTGAATCTCCCTCCCGCAAAATAAAGAACAAAAAACATAAAAATGTTTGCTTATGTTTTTGTAAACCGCATTAAAAACTACGTGAGACAAAAAAAAAAAATAAAGTTCCCCAATTGGCTGTACTTTTCTTTAATTGTAAGTCATTAAAAAAATGTCAGTCCGTAATTTTTTGATTGATACGTCATGTGAGAAGGCAGTTTGCTCGGTGAAGCAAGCCGTCGTTTATGCTGCAGCACACGCGCGTAGCGTAAACGGAAACTGCAAAATGGTGGAAAGTAGTTCGTGGGTTCAGGGGTTAATACCATGCAAACGGTAAATTTGCCCCAAGTTTGACTATCAGATTCGTTGTCAGCGACCTCGATTACCTATAAAAAAACAAATTAGAGTGGTCGGTGTTCTGTTGTAGCGTATCTGGATATTTACCAAAGGGGTGTATTATTGTAGACATAGATTCGAAAAAGTTTTTAAAATATACAACAAATATTAACAGTAGCTATAAAAGTTATTTTGCAACCTACCTGAATCATTTATCAGTGTTTTAAAGTGTTCCTAAACGCTCTTTATTTCATATCAAATATTAACTTTTTACGAGTCGTAAGAATTCAATATGTGATGTACAAATATATGTACGTGATATTGCCAAGCTAATCAAAAAAACTTTAGTTCCAGTAAAACAACTGGCCCTGACGGTATTCCAATTATAGTACGCAAAAAAATCGTCAACCGAAACTAGCGCCCATACTTACAAAACTGTTTAAACGTTGTCTAAAGGAGAATTGCTTCCTATCACCCTGGAAAATCTCATCAGTGTGCCTTGTATTTAAGAATTCAGGTGATCGCTCATCTCCCTCTCAGTACAGGCCAATAAATCTCCTGTGCGTCATGAGTAAGTTGCTGCTGGAATCTGTTCGACTATCTCAGCAAAAATAACCTTAGTGACATGCAATAAATAGGGTTCCGTTCTGCTAGATCTACAGCAGATGTGCTTACAGTTATATCTCATGATTAGTGAATCGCTCGATGGAGGCTACCTTTCTAGAGCAATTGCTCGACATATCCAAGGCCTTTGATAGGGTATAGCATAAAGGATTACTTCACAAGATCTTCAGCTACACTATAGCTGGAAATGTCTTAATTATTTCTCTCTGATAGGATCATAAGAGTAGTGGTTGATGGGCAGAAATTAGCTCACAGTATTAATACTGGAGTCCCTCAGGGATCCATCCTGTCTTCCTGATCTACGTTAATGGTCTTCCAAATCACATCCTTACATCATTCATAGACATTTATGCTAATGATTCTACCGCCTATGGTAGCACATCTAAGACCATAAACGACCAAGTTCTCTCTGGCGTTGAGCACATGGTACAATGGGAAAAGAGGTGGCTAGTTACTTTTAATGCATCCAAGACCAACCTTTTATCTTTACATCATCACTCTGATCCCCATCTGGCATCAACTGAAATAAATGGCTCTTGTCTTGGGGAGGCCTCATGTTTTGACAAGCTTCTGAGCTTGACCTTTACTCCTGATCTGAAATGGAACAGTGGAACACATACATCAAATCCGTTGCCAAGGCCGCTGGAAAAATAGTGGGATTGTTCTACTGTTCCAGTAAATATCTCGCTACTGATGCAATTCTCTACATGTATAAGAGCCAAGTGCATCCAAGGATGGAGTACTGTTGCCACATCAGGGCAGGAGCTGCTAGAAAGGACTTATCCAGCCTTGATAGAGTTCAAAATATACTTTGTAGCCTCGTAGGGGATGTCCTTTTCTCTTCCCTGCAACCTCTTTCTCAAAGAAGAAATGTTGCGAGTTTGTTTCTACTTTATTATTTTCATGGCGAGTGCTCAGCTGAGCTCCATTCTATGGTCTCCTCTCGCCAAACTTTCACAAGAAACACTTATCTAGCTGAAAACACTATTAATAATTCCACCCATTTTTTATCTGTGCCTAAACGTAGATTCCATGAACAAAGATTCTTTCTTAGAATTGCACGCCTGTGGAACTGTCTTCGGTTTTCCTGCCTTTAAGCTGACAATAATATAGTTGTCTTCAAGTCCAATGTAAACAAGTTCTTGATGAGCTGTTCCACTTAAGTTAACAAATTTACCAAATTTCCATTACTAACGATTACTATGTCCAATTGACTATTTAACCCTTATCCTCGAGTGGCCTCTTGGCCTTAATAAGTGGTGCTGCCTATGTAAAAAACAAAAAAAAAAACAAAACGCGTGTAAGCTTTTAATTGACCTGTTTACTAATGAGTACAATGATTGAATCCTTAAATGATTAGTAATAAAATTTAACAAAAAATATACAACCTAACTCTTAACTGAACTCATTAAAATTTAATTTTGTATGAACTTGTATGATTTTAATTGTCCAGTTTATGAACTGTGATGTCTTTGTTTTATATATATAACGGGTACTTAGGTATAAGTACTTGTCGTTGACTGGGTTCAAAAACAGCCTACAGAAAATGGACTCTTATTTATGAAAGTATGATAGATTATGAAAAGGAAGGGTTGTAAAGAGATAACTTCGAATTTGGGGGTATCAAAACCAAAACAAAATGTGATGAAAATAAAATAGATAAACCCCATAATTTATTATACCATACCTGTTCACACTGAAACACTTATCACAATATTCTGTAGATCTATATTAAAAAACCTTGTTAAACTTTGTGACATACCTCCATTCTATGGAGGTCAGGCGCGAACGAACACCCCATAATTTTATTATACCATATTTCTTTAAACTGAAACATAATTATCAAAGTATACTTACGCAGATAGATATGAAAAGTCTTTATTAAAGTTTGTGCCTATTTCCATTCTATGGAGGCCAGGCGCGAACGCAGACCCCACAATTTTATTATACCATCCCTATTTAAGTTAAAACATACTTATCAAAGTATTATGTACATCTATATCAAAAACATGTGTAAACGTTTTTTTTTTATTATTTCCATACTTTGTGGACCAAGCGCGTACACAGACCCCACAATTTTAATGAATCATCATTATACCAGATCAAACATACCCATTCCTGTGTCTGGATACATCTATCATTATATGTGATCAGATATCTATAATAGTCAACCATATAGGAGCCTATTCATGACCAGATATATATATATATATATATATATATATATAAAATACATTTTAGCCATTATCAGAGATTTTTTTGTTACTATATCTGACTTGCGTGATTATCTCCCCCTGGCTAATCTTGTACATAATGTAATTTTATTTTCTGTAAATTTTTGTGCACTGATTTTTTTAATAAGTATTTCAGTTATCCTGTTATTTTATATTATAGATTATATTTCTATTGTTTATATAAAGCACCTTTTTATTGTTTTGTGTTACCTACACTACATGATTGCCCCAAAATAATTTGTAAAATTAAATTCAAAAGTTTGTTTTCTTTTAATATCTTTATATTCAAATTTCAGTTTGATCAGAAGAGTAATCATGGCCCGACCACTTTACAAGCCGAATATTAAAAAGAAGCGAACAAAGAAGTTCATACGACATCAGTCAGATCGTTACAAGAAACTGAAGGTAAGTTTTGTGATGTGTTATAGTTTTTTTTTTTTTTTTAATGCTTCTTCGGAAGGACGAAAATCCAAATATTGAGTTTTAATTTAAAAAATGGGTAACTGTAACAACGCAGACCATTCTAGTTTCTTTTTAGTGGTTACTAAGTCCGCTGAAAACTAATCTGGCATTTAAATGCACCACAAATTTACTGTTTGCATGGTATTAACCCAAGACCCTGGAACTATTTTGTGCCAGTTCACTGCCTTCGTTTATGATATGTGTACGGTAGCAGTTTCTTACTGAAATGTACATTTGTGTAGTCATGTGACTTTTCTTAAGGCGCATGAATACATGGCTAGGTGTATCAGAATTTTTGGAATTTTGACACATCTACCATGAAACTGCGAATAAAATTTCTCTTTTAAAAGTGGGTTGTTTATTTTCTTTATGGATTTTACTTCCAAAATAAACTATTAAAGTTGTATAAAAAGTAATAGAAATATTTTTATTTTTTAAAAAGCTAATGAAATCAATTGAATTTTTATGAGTTATGTAATTTTTAAATTATTAAACTTTAAAAATCTATCAATTTTTCTATTGATTCAATTTTTACGATATTTTCAGGGTCAATGTGAAATTTTATGCTCTTACCAATAAACCGAATATAATATTTTAGACAAACGGTTTTTTTTTTAACCCCCCCCCCCCCCTATTTTTAAATGTCTATTAAAAAGTAAATAATTTACTTACCAAAGTTTTATATATCACAAATTGAAGATAAAAGATCAATAAATAATATATTCATATTTAAAACAAAGTATTTTTTAGAAATTTACCTGTAAAGTCCGAAGTTTAAAACTTTTTTTTTTTTTTTTTTTTTTTTATGAAACCTTGGTCCTTTCTCCTTTTTAATTGAAAAAAAAAATTAGGGTTTAAATTACATTTTTTGAGTAGCTATAAGGGGGGGGGGCGAATTCAATATATTTCACGCATTGGTAAGGTCAGTTTCTGACACACCTAATACATGGCGGATATTTTAAAATTACAAGAAATACTTTTCATAAAATAAGTTTTCATCTCATTCAATAGTAAAAAATAATCCTGTCATTATCAGAATAGAAAATGGTCGTTAAAAATTAGAATGAAATTATTTCTAAATAATAAAAATAGGCAAAAAACAAACAAACCCATCATTCAAACACTACCGGTTAAGTGCAAGTTTTAATTATTTAGAACTGCTTTAAAGCTTCACCGCTCACTCCTTTTTCGACCAAATTTCAAACAATTATTACAGTTTTTAGATCACCTTCTCAGTTATATTGTGAAAAGTTTTTCAAATTTCGTTCAGTAAAGCAAAAGTTCAAAATCGTATTAAAAAGAAAAAAAAAAAAAGCATTTTTTTTTTTTATGACTGGTTTCCATAGCAACCACGTCGCTTCAGCGACTACTGTTGCTACCAGTTCACCGCTCATGAAACAGAATGAAAGAGATGATTGGGGATATTTTATTGAAAGCAGTATTAACCATAAAATTTATGACTTAAAATATTGCCGCATTAAGTTTAAAAAAAAAAAAATTCAATTTATAACATATAATCAATTCTTAATGCTGCAATATTTTAAGTTATAAATTTATATTTTTTACTAGAATATCTTGTCCTTTTCCAGTTTTAACTAGTCCTTTACTTTTCCATGTTTAAGCTTAACCATATTACTTTTCATGTTCGCATTTTTCTATTGTAATAACAGAAACGTCACTCTTCTATCTGAATAAGTTTTTAGTGTTTACCACCACCATGTAAAGGTAAAAGTGCAGCATCATTCCACCTTTGAATAAACCTGAGTAACTTTTCTATATGAATTTAACATAAAATTAACACCCACTTTTTGTTGCGGGTTCGTCAATGTAAAATGAGTAATTGTGGTCTGATAGACTAACACAAAACCTACCTTAAAAAACTTGTTTTCTGGGTGTTTTCAGGTATACTGAAAACGAATATCCCATTTAAATTTTCCACAAATAAGTAGCTTTCCAGATATTAAGCAATGTAGTTCTTTATAAGTGGTGGTCATTGTTGTGCGTGCATATTTTGCCTGCAAAAATATGTGGGTACAACAATGACCACCACTTAACATAAAGAATTACATTGCTTACAGCTGCTAAACTTCTGATCAACCCTAAATATGGATTTAGGCAAACCCATTCTACAGCAGATATCCTCTGAATGTATATACCAAACACTGGACAAAACAGGGGAGGGTAGAGCTAGATATATCTAAGGCTTTTGACACTGGTCTTCTCAGGAAAATTAGTTCATATGGTATCACTGGACGAATACTAACATAATTAAATCCTCCTTAAATAAGAAGAATCTAGGTTGTCCTCGATGGTCGTACATCCAAACAATGATATAAATGTGGGTGTACCTCAGGGGTAGGTGTATCATAATTTTTGGGGAATTTTTGACACCCCTAACACGAAACTCTGAATAAAATATAAACTCGTAATTTCTTTTTTAAAAGTGGGTTGTTTATTTTCTTTATAGCATATACTACCAAAATTTTTCAGGGTCAATGTGAAATTTTATCCTCTTTCCAATAAACCAATATAATATTTTAGACAAACGGTTTTTTTTTTAAGCCCCCCCCCTCCACCATTTGGAAATGTCTATTAAAAAGTAAATAATTAATTTACTTACCAAAGTTTTATATCACAAATTGAAGATAAAAGATCAATAAATAATATATTCAAATTTAAAACAAAAAAAAAAGTATTTTTAGAAATTTACCTGTCAAATCCGAAGTTTAAAACCGTTTTTAAAAACCACTTTTTTTTTTTTTTTTTTTTTTTCAAATGAAACCTTGGTTCTTGCTCCTTTAATTGAAAAAGAATTAGGGTTTGAATTACATTTTTTGAGTAGTTATAAGCTTGGAAAGACGGGATCGAATTATTCAATATATTTCACGCATTTGTAAGGTTAGTTTCTGACACACCTACCTCCGGGGTCTATCCTTGGACCTTTATTATTCCTAATATTTATAATGATAAAATTGTCTCTGAGATGGGTATATTTGCTGATGACACCGCACTCTAAGAGGCACTAACAAAATGAACACATCTTAGGAAATGGCAGAAACATTAGAGGAAGACCTCCAATCTATAGTGGAATGGGGACAAAAATGGATGGTAGTATTCAATGCTGCCAAGACTAAGCTTGTTACCTTCAATATTTACAAGAAACCTTCTCAACCACCAACAGCCATGGCTAAAGCTACATTACCTGAAAGTACTATTAAACTCCTCAGTTCAATGTTCACAGGAAGGAGTTGGAGCAAATACATTGAGATCATTGTCAGGGCTGGGCTGCTGCAAGGAAAGTGGGCTGGGCTCTCTCTACTGTGCTAGAAAGTTACACCTGAAAGTATCCTGTACCTCTACAAGGCCACCATTCGCCCATGTATGGAGTATTGTTGTCACATTTTGGCTGGTGCATCTGCTACTAGTTTCTCGTTCCTGGACAGGGTTCAAAAGAGTCGACAACCTGATAGGTCCGGAACTGTTATCTAGGCTTTAACCTCTGTCCCATCAATGAAATGTTACATCCCTCTGCCTGTTCTACAAGTATTTTAATGGTGGATAGTCTAACGAACTGCAAGCCCTTGTACCCCCTCGAAGTAAATACCCCCCGACCAGCAGCAAAGTTCCACTCCTACCCGGAGATCCCTAGATGTATAATAGTTTCTTCTTTGAAACTACCTTCCAGGTTCCTGTTTTCCCAACTGTACTGACATGCAGAAGTTAAAGTGTAATGTGAACAGACATCTTGCTGCTCAACTCCCTACATAGTATCCCTATAACTTATGTTCCCGATAGTAGCCCTCTGGCACTGTGCCTTGTTTGGGGTGAAAATGGAATAAATTTTTTTAAAAAACTGTTTTAAATTTTTTTAATTTCTTTTATTAATATTATTATTTAGAAATTTCTTTAATGTGGAAGGTTTTTTTTTTTTCTTCCTCAAATTGAATTTAATTTGAAAATACAAAAAATATTTTTACTTTAAAAAGAATTCTTTTTATGGCCATTTTCTATTCTGACAGCATTATTTTTACTATTAAAGAAGGTGAAAACTATTTTTTATTTTATGAAAATTATTTCTTGTAATTTAAGATGTCCGCCATGTATTCATGCGCCTTGTGAAATGTCATGTGACTACACATATGCGCAAATGTACATTTCAGTAAGAAACCGCTACTGCGTGCTTTGTACGTATCATAAATAAAGGTGGTGAAATGTCACAAAATAATCCCAGGGTCCAGGAGTTAATACCATGCAAATGGTCAATTTGTGACGGGTTTAAATGTCAGTTTTGTTTTCAGCGACCTCGATAACCCATAAAAACACAAACTAGAATGGTTGGTGTTGGGTTATAGTTAAAATAAACATTTACCAAAAAATGTTAACCTAATTTTTGTGTCTAAATTAATGGAATATCCAAAAATTGAGAAAAATAACAAAATTAAGTCTTTGAAGTGAACTTCTTAAACTAGCAGACTGCTCAGTCATAAAATGTTTGAATTATATTTTAATTCATGCAAATTTTGTATTTATTATCAAGCAAATTCTGATATTGTATATAGAGTAATGATTTAAAAAAAAAAAAAAAAAAAAAAAATTGCTTCAGCAATCCAATCAGTCATTATTTAACGTTTCATCCTTTGTTAAAGCTAAAAATTAAGTGGGGGTCATTCAAGCTAAAAATGTATTTGTATGCATGCTTAGAAGTTAATCTATTTACTCTACCAAGGTCAACTCTTTTCCAAATTTTGATCCCAAAACTATTTTTACAGGCTTTAAAAACCAAATTGAAAATGTTCCCGAGGTCCAAATATCCTATATGTCAAGTTTCAAGTCTGTAGACCAAATATTCAGTGATTTGTTAGACATTTTTCACACACTGACAAGCAATGTCACTATATATAACATGTCCATATGTTATAACATTTTCTTTAATTTTTTGCAGTTATGAACAAAGTATAAACTATGCATATTTTTTTTTTCTTTTGTTTGAACAAAATTACACATTTCTACTAAGATTCAAATAATGGGTCCATTATATTCCATGATCATTATTTAATAAATATGAAAATTTCACTAAAATTGGTTTATTTTCTGATTTTTTTGGTGAATTTTTATGTAAAGGAAGAGGGGGTGGGGGGTCAAAATGTTTATGCATTTTGAGCATTGGCCATTCATTTGCACATGCCTGGTTAAATGAATGGCCAATCATCTAATAAGAAACAAATGAAAGCTCATATTTCAAAGGAATATGTAAATTAGTTAACCTAGAAGTTGCTCACATACTTATGACTGAGTGTATTAAATTTGTTTTAATATCAAGGTCAGCGACAAAATTCAAGTTTATAGGTATATCTAGATGAACAGGGGAGATAACTGCAGTATCTTCTTACATTTACCCTCAAAATAATGACGTCTTGGTCAGTAGTGAAAATAAGTTTTATGTGATGTAATATTAGGTGCTTGTGTAGTTAACCAAGGGCATTAAAAAACAAAGATATTGAAAAAGAACTTTATATGTACCTGGTATCTCACCTGGCACTCTCTCTCCTCATTTGCAGAGAAATAGCCAAGATGGCCATGATACGTCAATCTCATTAAAATTTGATTTTATTCTGTAAAAAAAAAAAAAAACTTGATCAAATTAATGTTTTTTTTAATTATTTTTTTTATGGCAATTCAATTTTGCTACTTCTGATTTTCATTCTTATTCAGTAGAATAGCATTTTTTTTTTTTTTTTTAAAGTATGAACAGTTGAAAAAGACAACCAAAATATTTTCCCCCATCTGTTATTTAAAAAATATTTTTATTTTATTGAATAGTGTAACAATCCTGTTAACATAAATACAATTAAAGTCTTATGTAAAGTATGATTTAAATTGAAATTTGAATATTACTTTAAATTTTGTTTGATCGATTAAAATAACCCTAGAAATTTATCTAGTATATGTGAACTGCTGAAGTGGAAATTTGCAAGGAAAGTGTAGTTGACATCTTTACAAACAAGAGAACTAGAGTATATAACTTGTTTATAATTTCCTGAAAATTGAGTTACCTTTCTTCCTTAGCTATTCTAGTTGTCAACTGGTTTAGAAAATGGTTTGTTTTTATATAGGTAAAACTAAGTTATAGCATAATGCCTAAACCAAATTTTGCTTTAAATAATTTGTGTGGTTGAAATATGAATTTACTAATATTATTTATTCTGCACTTTTCCAGCCCAACTGGCGTAAACCCAAAGGTATTGACAATCGTGTCCGACGACGATTTAAGGGTCAATATTTGATGCCAAACATCGGTTATGGTTCTACGAAAAAGACCAAACATATGCTTCCTGATGGTTTCAAAAAGTTCCTTGTACACAATGTTCGTGTAAGTAATATATATATATATATATTTGTATTATTTTGATTACTTGGACAATTATTCTCATCTAGGGTGTTATTAGCACAATGTTTTGGTCGCTGTATCCTGTGACCTTCTTCGGGTGTTAAATACATGTTTCCTTTTCCTCTATTAAGGAAAAGAGGGGTTAGCTCTCCATTGCAAGAATTCGAACTGTGGGTTTGAGGGTGGGTCCGTAGATCATAAAGTTTAATCTTCGAGGGGGGGAGGTCACTAAGATAAAAAAATTTAGGGTTTTCCTATGACTCAATTTTTTGGATATCTATGCTAATTGTTAATATATAATATTAGTGAAAAAAAGTTCATCCAAACAGGATCGATATCCACATGTATTTAAAAAAAAAAAAAAAAAATGCAAGGAGAACGCCAAGGGGAGAAGGGTGTTTTTTTAAGTTACCTCCCTTGGGCTAGACATATTTTTTGTTATTTCTCCTTTGTCTTACATGAATTTGTAATTAGGGAAATCCAAATGTAATTAAATTCTATGCTGGAACAGCTAATGATATTATTTTTTACCATATGTGCCGCCTCTAAGTTTTCTGATCTGCCATTTTCTTTATTTTAACATCATTCCATATTGTAGAACGGTTACTCCCCCCACTCCACACATGTTCAGCTAGGGCTGATTTTTCGATTTCTCTGCGCATGAGTTTTTTGGTGTTCTTCTAGTCTTTTGAGGAGGTGGCATGTTTCACCTTTGTAAAGTTTCCCACATTTACATGATATCTTGTAAATGCAGTTTTTCAGTCGAGGGGTTTTACTTGCATCGGGTATTTTCGGAATGTTGAGTTGCCCTAAACACTCCAACTGCATATTTTTACAAAATTTTCAGATAGGCCTTTCGAGTATGGTGTGCAAACCGTGGTGGGTTTTTGGCTGGCATCTCTTGGTGTTTAATCTGGGTTTTCTCGAGCTATGTCCTGCTCTCTGGATAGTTTCAGTGAAAGGCTGTTCTTAGACTCTACATCTCCTCCTGATATGTAGTGTTATTACATGCTGTCCTCGCTCCATATATATATATTTTAATTTCAAAGATTGTGATCTAGTTTTGGATTCGGGATTAAAAATGAATCTCGCATGCAGCAACCCAGCTAATAATTTTGGGAGAATTCACACATTGATTTTAATTGTGCCAAGCAACAGTTTTTTCTCCCCCCCCCCCCATTCCACACAACATGTTAGCTTTTTCAATTTTAATGAAATTCCACCATAATGTATTTAAGTTTATTCATAGCAAGTCTTCCCAGTTAATTTACTTCAATTTTCTCAGATTGAAATGACCTCTTTGGATTAACCATACAGATTTTTGCAAGTTCTTTCCTGTTTTTTAATACTTTAGATGAAAATAAAATGCCATTCAGATTTTCTCATTTTAAAATAAATTTACCAGAAATTTTGTTTTAATCACATTTTAAAGCATGTCTCTTTATGCTAAAAATTGAGAAATGGTTATTTTAAAATTTTATTTTAGGATTAAAGTTTTTTTTTTCTTCAAAACTCTGACAATTTGAGAAAAATTTCAATTTCATTAAAAAAAAAAAAAGATGGAAATTAAAAATTTCTCATAGTCGCTGAGTTTTGATAATGTTTAGTAAACTATTTATCCATGTTGGTTTCCTTTAAGGAAATCCCACGTAGGAACTGTCATTAATGGCTTTTCCTATGTTTAAATCATGGTACATTAAATTTGGTGAATCAGGTCTTGCAGTTTTGAGTTTAACTGACAAGGAGTATATTCACCAAATATCTTTTTGCATTTTTTTTTAAAGAAAAAAAAAAACTTCATAAAAACATTTAAACTTTTATATAAATATAATTTTTGAGACAAATTCAAGTATTTGGTAATTTGATTTCTAAGAAATGTCCCTTCCCTGCCACATAAATAGCAAAATAAAATTGAATCTGTTGCTATTAATCAGACCTGTCCGTTCTCTCTTTATCTTAAAATGATTTTGGTTATTTGGTATAAGATCATTATCAACATGAATACCTTTTTTTTTAATGTGATTTTAATTTCAAATTATATTTTTGCAGGAATTGGAGATTCTTATGATGCAGAACCGAGTTTATGCTGCTGAGATTTCTCATGGCGTCTCCAGCAAAAAGCGTAAAGATATTGTTGAACGTGCTCAACAATTAAATATCAAAGTGACAAATCCACATGGAAGACTTAGGTCTCAAGAAGACGAGTAAATGGTGGCCTGTAAAGAAAGAAAATAAACAATTTAAAAACCAACATGGAGTGTCTTTTATAATTAAATGTTTCTTGTCCATATACTCCTTATAGTTCTTGGGTGTAATTTCAAGCTGAGATTTCCAATATGATCAATCCTTTTATTCAATCTCTTGCTTGTTATTACCAGATAGCGATAGACTTTTTTTTTTTTTTTATTACAAAGAGTATTGCTTTATGCTAAACTAGCCCGGGTGTTTGGAGGTGTGTTGAGCAAGCAAAAAAAAAAAAAAAGTGGTAGTAGGCAGGCTTGAACCCGTGCTGCGAAGGAGGAAAAGAATGTGAAAAAAGTGACGTCTTTGTTGTGTCCATCGCCAAACGTGATGAAGGTTAGTCAATCGAAAAGAGGGGATAATGTTTGAAAATATCAGCGAAAAAGGCGTCCCGCTCCCCCCCTCTCTGTAGAAAAGTGCCCAGTTGAGGGTGAGGAAATGAATGTTTTTAGTCATTTTTTTTATATTTGTCATCCAAAGAGTCAAGTTTCAAAACAATACTGTGAAAAGTCTATTGTCTCTAAAAGTTTTAGGCTAACATACGTATATACATTTAAATGCGGGTGAGATTTATATTATGCTAAATAAAACAGTTGGACAGATCAACTCACATAATCTTTTAACATTTCTCCACTTTTGTTTTAAAATTAGTTTATAAACCAACGGTTAGCTTTTTAGATCTATGGAATTTCTTAGGATGGAAAATTTTCAATTCAATTGATTTAAAAATATATATATATAATCTGAGAAGACTAGATTATCAAGTTTCAACTGAGAATATTTTATCCGTATTTCTGTATAAAAGCACGTCTTCATATTACAAAATAAGCTACTCTGGATATAATTTATTTGGATGTTGATATTTTAATAACTTATTTTTAAAATCATTCAAAAAAAAAAAATATATATATATATATATCAAAATATCAGCACTTATACAATATAATAAAGACATTAAAAGAATGAAAATATTAAATAAGTTATATTGTACGTACCCTTACAGAATGAAGTTCTCAAAAAAAAAAAAAAAAATTTTTTTCACTTATTTTAATTGAGTAGTTCTTTATGACGGTGTTCTGAAGGTAGCCCTGTTTGGATTTTTAGAACACACCACTGGGAGGTAACTGTCTAAAGGCCCCCTCCCCCCAATGTTAAATAGTAGCTTTTCTTCCTAAAAATCAAAACCTTTTGATTGTATTTTTTTTATGCTGTAAAAAAAAAAAATTTTTATTTAGAGAATTTCATTCCATATAACTGTTTTCGATATTTCCATTGTCTTGATAAAACTGTACAAGTAACAAAATATCCCCCTGAAAACTAATATTTTAAAAAACACTACAAAAGAATAGATGCTTATTTTTTTCTCCCATCAAGAGTTAAATTCCCTTTTTAACTAAAGTTAGTTTCTGAATAAGTGATAATGAGAATAATACTCTTCTCCTTTTAGTAGATGTGAGTGAGTGACAGGAAAGTGTGACCTATTTGTAGTTTAGTCATTATTACCTCTTTTCTTAACATCTTTTTTTTTATCTCTTATTCCGATGTTTGAATAGTTTATTCGCTATAAATAGCTAAAATATGAAACAGTTATTAAATCCTTCCCGTGTTCATCTTTATTAATTTGTTTAAAGAATTTGAGATTGGATGGATAATTTGGATTATTCAGACTGTTATTCTCGTCTTAAACGTCATTCTCACAAGGTTTCAGCCAATGTCATCGCAAAACTTTAAAGGTGTATCTTGTCAAAATCGAAATTTTGATTGAAACCTTTTAACACAGGAGTAACATGCTGTCAATCTACCAGCCAGTAATTCATAGTCTCAGAGTATTGAATCTTCAACCTCAAGTGTTGAAATTAAAACTGAATTTTATTTAATACTTATCAGTTGGACCACATGTCTTTGTGGACAGTCTTAGTTTTAAACCTATTTTTTTTTAGATGTAGTTCGGAGCCAGAAAAGGATGATTTCTGTAGCCAACTTCGGAATGTTATTTCATTACATTCTTGTAATCGTCCTTATTGATTTCAACGATCGGGTTGGAAGTGGTTTCCAAACCTCGGAAGGTATGTTGGGTCATTGAGTTCATATGTCCAATACTGACTCAGATTAGTTTCTTTCTGCAAAGAGTTTGATTTGAATATCAAACATTGCCTCAATAAAATGGATGCACCCATGCTCTAAAGACTGGTACATGTTTGACTATGTGATGACAAAACAACGGGATCAAAGTAACTTCAAATTGACATCTTTTCACACCACATTACCTTTCATATAAGGTTTTGCTTCATAGTAAAACATTTCATCTAGATCACAGAAGGATGAAAAAATCTTCCGTTCCAAAGTGTACAAACATCTCACCATTGAAATCTTATGACCAGCAAACTCTTGCAGAACAGCTTGAAGTGCTGAACTCTAGTAATAAGTAATGAAATTGGATCGTCTTAAATCTTTGTAAAGCTACTGAACACCTTGAGGTGCTTGGGTTGCCTATTCACAAACACCAAGATTGGTTTTATCCATGCCTAAGCATAAACAGATGCCTGTGGAATTATTTTCTGTTTTCCAGCTGACTACAAAATGGTTGTCTTCAAGTCTAATGTAAACAAGTTTTTGATGAACCGTTCCATAAGTTAACAAAATTTACCAAATTTCCATTATTAATGATCACTATATTGTCCAATTTCTACTATACTCTTTATCTTTAACCCTTATCCTTGAGTGCCCCTCTTGGCCTTGATAAGTGATGTATATGTAAAAAAACAAAAACAAACAAAAACAAACACACACTATGGGCTTTTATCACTTAAATGCATAGTTCCCATAAAGCTTGGATTGGAGATAAAAACTCACCTGAACAAAAAGTGTACACATGCAAAGATCATGTTAAAAGAGCCCTGCATACAATGAAAGCAGCTTGGTGGTTTGCACAGGCTACCTATCTCCAGGAAGCTTGACAAATGGAGACCTGTGAACACACAAGGCTAAAAATCTGGAAAAATTGGAAGGAACATTTTGATACAATACCAGAGTTATCGTTTTCACCAAGCTTTCAGAAAGTTCTGGCAGCTATTGAACAAATAATGTCGGGAAAAGATGCAATCCCACCAGAAATCTTTTCAATATCATGGTAAGAAACTTCAAGAAATTGCTTCAATTATTCATTAGAATTTGGAAGCAGGGAATGGTCTAGCAAAAGTTGCTCTTATTTGTACAAAAATAAGGAAGATATGTAATAATCTTTGGTATTCCTCTTTTCATAGCTGGTAAAAATCATAATTCACAATGTATATCCTGAGTCATGGTGTGGCTTTCGTGCAGGTCGCAGCACCATAGACATGTTGAAATGCTAACTCGACTTTTTATTTTTAAGGTGATATTAAGGGGGCGAGAGTGACTTTATTTTCTGATTAGTTACTTGTATTTTTTTTTTTTTTTTTAATATAAATTGGAGTTTGATTAATCAAAGAAAAAGCACTATCAAAAAAAAAAAAAAAAAATATATATATATTTTCAAAATCGCGAAACAGAAAAATGATAGGCAAGAAAATAAATCTATACATGTTAGAAAAATAAATGAAAACAATGATGCAGACAATCTCATATTGTCAGAAATAAATACTAAAATGAAAAACACGTTTTTAAGGTAGGTTTTGTTATTTTTGATTATTTACATTTGTATTTTTTCCGGTTTTTTTTTTCATTAGTTTGCGTCCGTTATGATGCTCGGCTGACACCAATAATTGCCGGTCTTGCCCGATCCATGCTTGACGGGAATTCAAGAGAATTCGTGTCAAATTATGCAAGAGTACCGAATATTTTTCAAAGGTTGTGTCTGAGAATTTTGTGGAGTTCATTCAGGCAGCAGGATTGTAAA
Organism: Euprymna scolopes; assembly: GCF_053919585.1. NCBI lineage: Eukaryota > Metazoa > Mollusca > Cephalopoda > Sepiida > Sepiolidae > Euprymna > Euprymna scolopes. The sequence goes on along the minus strand of NC_136486.1, from coordinate 38,031,404 downwards.
TGCTGACCTTTTCACCATGTACGACATTGATGATAGAGTTCTTTCATGAAATTACAGCTGCGCTAGACTAGCCATGTGTTGCATATGCAAGAAGGAAGAATTACAAAAATGTTTACGTACAGTCAACTTGACAGTGGTCACAGGACAGTAGACTAACCATTACTTAGATACAAGAACGAATTAAAAAGCAATCTCTTAGTTGCTGAAATAAACCCACTGCCCTCGAAGACCGATTGATCATAAATGGAGGTTGATATGCTTCAATGGCATTATGAAATTTAATGCTGCATTAAACGTGAAAGTAGGGAAAGAAATAAAAATTATCGTCCTAGAAAAGATGACATTGATATTTCCTTTTGATGAAAACCGGTTTTCTATTTTTATTGTACACCATCTACTAGTTGACCAGTTGTGTACAAATCCCAAAAGTGATAGGAGCCTTCTATCATGTCTGAAAGTGACAAAATGTTCAACAAGCAAGATCGGAAATGCACTGCTGTACAATTCATGCTCTCTATTGATCCAAGTTATAACAGGACCTTCAAAATGGATTGCCACAAATAACAAAGACGTGCCCAGGGTGATAAAAAGTTTCTGGCCACGGTTATGATCTTTAGTGTGGTTTCAACTGAGGGCCACATCACATCTTCGAAGTCAGCTTGAAAGTAAATACCAAAGTATACCTGGATGTGCTGAAGAGTGTGGTGATCTGGTATAATCAGTGGCCACTGACAGACCCTGGGTGTGGCAGCAGGACTCGGCAGCAGCTCACAAGTCCAAAGAGACCCAGACTTGGCTTCAAAAGGAGTGCCACAACCATACTCTTCTCATACTATTTTAAAGTGACCTACAGTTATAAGTAGTAAGATTATATATACAGAAGCAAGAATAGATTTAAAGCTCCCAATATTCATACTAGAACTGCCTCATAATCCTGTAGTATATATATATATATATATATATACACTATGTGTAGTTTTCCATCATAATTATGGCCAAGAAACATTGAACCACTGCTTCCCATCAGACAAACAACTGTATTGTAAGAAAAGCACTTCATCCAGGTGCATGAATGAATACCAGTCATGCTAGAAAATATGGTATATTTCAGGGTATAAGACCCCCCCCCCCCAAAAAAAAAAGTTACCAAAGGCAAGATTAAGTTACTCTTCTACCAAGATTTGTGCTTTAAATTTGAAGCTTTTTTTTTTTTTTTTTTTTTTTTTTACAAAAGTAATGCCAACTGTAAAATGAGAATGTAAAAAAACTGGCTGACATTAGATAGTCAAGTGGAGTCTTGATCTCTCGAATGAAATGGAATCACAGCTAATAACCGTCACCAATGGTAAGAAAATGTAATGTTCAACCACACTATTTTTTATTACGAGTACTTTTGCGAGATTTGATTTTTTAAGCAATAATCGAGGCTCCATGTGACTAATTTTTAATTGGTTCTCCACCATGAGACTAGGTGTTTGACCCTCCAGGAAATTATATAGCTGTTTGCTCTCCCCACCCCAAAAGATTGTCAGATTTATGTGTTATTTTCATGACGTGTAGGGAGATACATGTAGAACAGGAGACTTCCATGGTGTGGTCATATTAAATGGAAGAGAGTCCTTGGGTTAATAAATAGAAAAGCTGAAGGAGCAGATTCAGGAAAGTAAGAATAAGTGATTAAGGAAAAGGGGATAACTAAAAACCTGGTCAGAGGTTACATTGAAAGTCTTTTTTTTTTTTTAAAGCTATCTAATGTCAGTATATAAAAATGAATGTTAAACTGATTATAACTTCCCCACAAAGAATATTAGAGGCCAAATAGAAAATTTATTGGATACTTTGACCATATACAAAAAAAAAAAAAAAAAAAAAAAAAAAAAAAAAAAAAAAAAATCTGGCATAACTGGTAGCCGTTCAAAATTTATACTAATATATATATATATATATATATATTAGTATATATATATAACTGATATGCTATGTTCAAACAAAATAAAAACAATTTCAATTTGTACTGAGGTAGTTTAATGACAATGTGATACAAAGAAATAAAATGTGATGAAATCAACATGAGAAACATGAGTTGAATCACAGCATTTTCTTCCAAAATACATACAATATTCAGTCCAAGATGTTTAAATATTTCTTGGAAAAAAATAGAAAATATACTAAACTTGGGGTTGCCTAGGAGTAATTTTAGGCATTTTATTTTTTAACCAATTGTTTAATAGATTTTTGGGTTTACTTACAGCAACTGTAACTTTTGCTTCCCTTGTTTTATGCTATAGTTCTCACATTCCAGGAGCGATGCTTCTAACACTTTTCTGGGTCAGAATCTATTCCAACTAACGTTTATCATTGGCAATTTTTTTTTTTTTTTTTTTTTTTTTAACCTTGAAGTAATATTTTTCTTAGTTTCTTACATTAAGTGGATCCATGCCTTGCGTGGAGCAATTTCCATTGGAAAAAAAAAAAAAAAAAAAAAAAAAAAAAAAAAAAAATATAATCTATAAGAAATCGCTTTAAATTATCTATATTAAAAAGGTATGTACAAAATATAAATTGGAAAATTTATGGACATGCTAGTGTACACTAAAAACTAAAGATTATCAAGTACAATTTAATCAAAATTAACTGTTCAGACACCAAACAAGCACATATCAAAAAAATTTATACAAATTGGCTTAATCAATGTGAATGTTGTGGATTATTGGTCCACAGACTTAGTCGGATTTGGACCTTAGAATTCACCCTCATCCGTTCATTCCCAAATTCTCAACTACTCGTTACATTTTTGTGAGATTTTGCATGAAGTTACAACTACCCAGAGGAGGAAATGCAACAAATTTTTTTGATTATTCTGGGTACATCACAAAGGGGTTAAAAAGCACTTTTTGGGACAAAATCTTTACCAACCATTAGATTTAGCTGAAAGTTACCCAAAAGCAAGATCACATAGACATACAACTGAAAACGTAATATTTGACCCTGGGAAAATTCTGGGGCTTGAGCCCCAGGATGTTTTAGGAGTGAGAAACCTTTTGGGGCTAATTTTTATTTTTCTCCTAAAATTCAAGACATCAATTGGGGGAACCATATAGGTTTTTAAATTTTAAATTTTTTTTTTTTTTCATTCAATTTTCACCCCAAACAAGGCACAGTGCCACTTTGAAATAGGGGGCTATTATCGGGGACATTATGAAGGGAGATGAGTAGCAAGATGTTTGTTCACATTACACATATCAGTACAGTTGGGAAAAGCAGAATCCCAGAAGGGAGTTCCAAAGACTTGCAGTTCTGGGGAAGAAACTATTGGAGTAAAAGGCTTTCTTACACCTAGGGATCTCTACTGTAAACGAGTGGGACTTAGTTGCTTGTCCGGGGAGGGGAGGGTAGTCACGTTGAGGAGGTACAAGTGTTTGCAGTTCGTCAGAGCATCCACCATTAAAGTATTATAGAACAGGCAGAGGGATGTAACATTTCGTCGATGGGACATGACAGTTCAAGACCTATCAGGTTGGCGACTCTTTTGAACCCTGTCCAGGAGTTAGAGACAAGCAGCAGATGCACCAGTCCAAATGTGACAACAGTACTCCATATATGGGCGAATGGTGACCTTACAGAGGTACAGAATACTTTCAGACGCAAGTAATTTTCTAGCCCGGTAGAGAGAGCCCACCTTCTTTGCAGCAGCCTTGGCAATGCTCTCAATGTATATTCCAGTTCATGTTCCCTGTAAACATTAGGCCAAGGAGTTTAAAAGAAGTACTTTCAGGCAATGTGTTCTTGGCTATTGCTGGTAGAGAAGGTTTCTTGTAGTTAATGAAGGAAACAAGCTTAGTCTTGGCAGCATTGAATGTGACCATCCATTTTTCTCCCCATTCCACTACAGAATGGAGGTCATCCTCTAGTGTTTCTGCCATTTTCTTAGAGAGGTGTTCATTTGTCCCCCCCCCTCTCATACCTGTTATAGAGCGTGGTGTCATTGGTAACTGCCCTATTTTGTGTTTATCTTGATTCCAGTAAAGCAACTGGCTCTGACGGTATTCCAATTATAGTGTTGAAAAAGCTTCAACCAGAACTTGCTTCCATACTTACCAAACTGTTTAAGCGTTTTAAGGAGAATTGCTTCCCAACACTCTGGAAAACCTCATCAGTATGCCCTATATTTGCATCTGCATGTGTGTGTGCAGAAATTCTCTAAACTCCTGAATTTTTATTTTCCAGACTTGAAACTGGATATAAAAAAAATAAAAAAATTAACCATTGACTATCCCAATTTCTATCTGTATGTGCTAATTGACAGTTAGCAGAACTTTTTTTTTTTTATTTTTATTTATTTATTTTTTTTTTTTACATGTATGGATTTAGGTCATACACTAACGGACAGCTGTAGATTTTGATTCCAGCATAGTCTTTACTTTTGAAATCATTACTATCTATTGGGTACAATATGATTATTGGAGAATCGACTATAAATACGAAATCTGCATGAATTAAAATATATTTCAGTGTATTTTATGACCAGGCGACCTGCTGATTATATATATATATATAACCTGAATATTTGGCGTACAATTGAAATTTGATATATAGTAGTGCCGAGACGATTAATAGGAATCGTAATCTAAACATTTTTGCCTATTTTCTGATGGGAAAAACCCCAAAAAACTACATTTTTAATTTTTTTTTTTTTTTTTATTATTTGATTTTGTTTAAATCAAAATCTACTACTAATATTAATGATAAAAAAAATCATGAAAATGTTGATTTTAAACTACCAGTGAAACTAAAACCGATAGATCATCACTCCTAAGTATTTTTATGTTTGAGAAAATATTCACACATTTAACGGTAATCATGAAAAATGAATTTATAGTTAATATTTATAGATTTATAAAGAATCAGAATTTGGGGAAAACATTGGAATCGTCCCATCACTAATATATATGGTATTTGAACTGACAGCAAACTTTCGATTTGGTTTTTAACTGGTAAAAATTGTTGCTAAGGGTTCAAAATTAAAAACAAGACAGTTGACCTTGGCAAGTAAGTCTAACATTACGCCTGCTGTTACTCTTACATGTGGATCATAGCATAAAATTGCTTAATTTTTAAGCTTTCATATCCATCTGTCAGTAGCTCAAACAGTAACGATGTCAGAGAGATAAATAACAACTAAGGCTGGAGTGCTAAACATTCTGATTTTGATTCTAGCTGCTGGTACCCAAGTAATTTTTGTTTTCATAACTTGAGACTATTATATTGAATAATAATTAATCAAGAAACTTACATGAATTAAAGTATGCTTATGCGTATTTTACGACCTGGCAATGCCAGGCAGCCTGCTAGTTTAAAGTCTAATTTTTTGCCTTCATGTGAAGACCATGATGCATCAATAAACAATGGTTTTGTACAATTTGTTTTGAAACCGTGTCAAGTAGCAAACTTAATGATTCTTCTTCTGAGGTTAATATCATTCCAGACATGAATATATCTGCTCCTTTAGGAAAGAATCCAAAAGTTAAGAAAAAAAAAAAAAAAAAAAAAAAAAAAAAAATTTAAGGATATGGAACAAAAGAATGAAAATCAGATTGATATATTAATTATTATGAAAAACTAAGAAATCTTTCTAGACAGAGGTAATTTGAATTTTTGTCCCAATCCAGAAATCCTATTCTTAAGAGGGGAGGGGGGGGGAAGAAGATGGTATCTAATCATAGCAAGACAGAAAATAAATTGGGATATTTGTGTAAAAATTAAGTTTCTTAAATGTTGCTGTCATTTTTTTCACAAGTCAGAGATGAGTAATATTTGCCAGAGTTTTTTTCTAAATGCAAAAAGCCAAAGTAGGTGACACATAACATAGAAACTTATTCTGTCAATAGCATCTTTTCAAAGTTTGAGTAATTGAATAAAGAAATTTTAATTATTTAAACTACCGTTCATGTTATTTTCATATTTTGGTTGATGTAACTTCCGACCTTTTTTCAGGTATATCTTGTTGAATTTTGGAGTCTGCGTGGAATTTTACAATTGTACTTTTGAGTGCCATCCATACTGAGGATCGAGACACCTTACAAAGGTTGGAAGGTACATTGACTGAAACGTTCGGTAAATAACACCCAAGAGGAGAGTGTTATTGTGAAGAATGTAAATATGAATAATCGAAATACGAATTATCGCAAATTCCGAAACATGAGATTTAGCTCGAAAGATTTACAAATAAGATAATTTTCCTTATAAATATTTGGAGAAAAATTACTTTTTTTTTATTTTTTTATTTTTTACATAGTTTAAAAGGATCGATTGTCAAATTTATGCAGAGGATATTGCATCCAAATGTCTGCCTTTTCCTTACTTAAAAATACCTTTTTTTTTTATAACTGGTTTTTATACCAGAACAAGACTGGAGGAAAGCTCAAACATTTTGATAAATAAAAAACTCCAAAAATTATTGAAATTACATCATATAGAATCGGTCAAATTTAAATTATTTTAGAGCCATTAAAAAAAAATTCCAAATGATATTCTTAATATATCCTGAAGATACTCCATTTTCTGCGAAATATCAAATCTTAAAACTTTATAAAACTCCATGTAATAGCTAGAATGGCTTTTCTATTAATTGTATAGGATATAAATGAATATAAAAAATATTTTAATGTAATGCTTTAGAGAATGGCATCATGAACAAATGCTTCAATACCCCCTACAAAAAAAAAAAAAAAAAAAAAAAAAAGTGGGAGGGTAATACCTGGGAGGATGATATAGCACTGCCAATAAGTAATGTCTGGGAAGGATGATATAACGAATGCTCCCACCATCCCCAAATTGAATATTAAAAATCTGAGCTTCAAACAGATACAAAATCTCCATTAGTAAGATTTGACATTTACGAACACTTTATAAGCAAAAGGTTCGCCCACTACAAGTGGTCTAACATTTGGTTTCTAAATTGTTTTTAAACCTGAAAAAATATTTATAAAAATATTTGTATTCATGTATATCTTATTCGTTTTTAGGATTTTACTGCTTCGGCTGAAGATGACTTTTCTGCAGGCGATTTTTCTGGTTTCTTTGACTTAGATGAAGAGCGATACAAATCAAAGAGCCTGCTCAGGCAAACATCAGCCACTTTAGACAAGTCTGGTTGTAATATATGCAAGCCCTTTAAGGTCAAGACAATAAGGTCATCCATCCCGTCTCCCATGACATCAGCATGTTCTACAGCCATGACTGGTGCTGAAAAGCTACGACGCCACAGAAGCTGGTAACCTTCTTTCACCTGTCCGGGAGAAGAAGACTGCATGTTGAGCCGATGGGATATAATTCCTGTTTCAGCTGAGTAGGTATTAACAGTCCAATTGTCTGGCATACTGAGGTCATCCTTATAAACAGTCTTGGAGGATGGCGTTTTGTCAACAGTTGGACTCTTGTACATTTTTTTGGTACTCACTGAAAAAGAATAAGCCTTCCGTCTTGAGTTCATACAGTCGATATCGTCAAAGTTATCTACAGGAGCGCTAGGAGGCTGAGGTTGGATGGCTTGAAATTTATAAGTCAACAGTTCTTGACCATAAGTCCCCAGGAGAAGCTCATTCTTCCCGTCAAAGTCAATATCAACTGCAGCAGCACACATGACGCAGTCATACTTGTCGCTATCTGGCAGCAGAAGCTGGTCATCAAATTTATTCTTTATGATATTCTGATAAACTACAGATTGTTCGATAGCACTTCCAACTAACAAATGGAAGCTTTCCAAATTTGATGGTTCCTCTTTGGTAGCAGATTCTTTGGCGACAATATTGTCCAGACAGGAAGGGATGCGGACCTTGTTTTCTGAAGTGAATAACAGAACCCTGGTGATTGGACCATCATGAACAATAGAGAATTCGTGCAGGATTTCTTTCGCCAAAGGCTCTACAACAAAAACAATAATCTCGCCACTTTGATGCCCGCGTGCAGTGATTCGTTGTTTGTTGTCGTTAGTGTAGACGATATTCATCCAGAGAATGTTGCTTGTGATGTTCTTGAATTCTGGGAAATAATCCAATATTGGCGTTTCCATGAAGGAATGTTCGAGATCAACTTTAACCTGAAAATAAAATTTAAATTACATTAAAAAGAAACAAATTGGTATTTTTAAGGTGGGCCTAACAGATCTAGGGGGGGGGGTGATTATTTAAATTCACAGTGGATTAAAATATGGCATCTTTGTTCTGTGATGAAGATGTACATACTAAAAATTGTGTATTCATTTTTATGCAGACTTATCTTCATAGTTGTTTCACGTTTTGGCCAACTTATCCTCTGACCTCCTTGAGGTGGGATAGGAATGCAGAGTCTTGTAAATGTACAACAATAATTATTGGCTTCCTTCGGGGCCCATGATGTAGTGGATAGACGTTGAGTATTTTTCCAGGTGAGACTTGCCTGAAAGTGGTTTCAATCCTACCCAAAGCAAACCAGAGGATTAGTTTGACAACTATGGAAAGCAGTAATTACTGGTGATACAGTTACAAGACTACATTCCTATCCCACCACAGTTAATCACCTGAAGAAAGCCAGAGGTTAAGTTGGCCGAAACGTGGTGAAACAAAAACTATGAAGATGAGGATAATAGTCCACATAAAAGTGATTATGAAGCCTCATCTAAAAGGATGTAATATATATATATGTTTTTTTAAATTTTTTTTATTTAATAACATTCTAAATTTAGGCTTTTAGAGACAAAAGTGTTATTTCAAATCAATGAAAATGTTATCATTTCCAATAATTAATCAGTAATTCTAAAAGGGTTAGTGTGCCATAAAACTCCAAACTGAAACTCGTTCAGATTTAATTACCTAATTGATTGACCATAACATTTTTATAATGTATACTATTATAGACCAAAATTCTATCAAAATAGCAATTCTTGTTAAGAATCCTCAATATCAAAAAAAAAAAAAAAATAAAAACTCTGCATGATATATAGGGTTATCCAAAAGTCTTGAACAAATTTAAAGTCCTCATATCTGCTTAACTATGAATAGTTGCAAGATGAAAGTGGTGCCAAAGATTTTTGTAAGGCTAATTTTTTCATTTTTCTTCAATTTGCAAAAACTGGACACTTGTTCAATATGCCCCCCAGATCTCACACCCTGGAATATTTTTGTAGGGATTTGTGAAAGGACTGGTCTATGTGCCTCTTATTCCAAGAGATGTGGATGAGCTGAAGGCCTGAATAACAGAAGCTGTTGCAACTATTGATAACACAATGCTGGGATGCGTTTGGTAAGAATTGGACAATCAGCTTGATGTGGATCATGTGAATAATGGTTCTCACATTTAACATCTTTTGAACATTCAATGAAAAACTTGATTGCAAGCTTTCAGAATATACCAGATGCGTTTTTATATTAGTTCTTGTGATATTTAATGTCAAAATGTGCCAAAGACTTTTCAAGCACCCTGTACATACCCATGACAAAAATATTCCAAAAGTTACATAAATTGTTTTTTAAATGAAAAATAAAATTTTATGAGTATTGGAAGAATGACCATTTCACTTGCCATTTTGAAAAAGAAACAAAAAACAAGAGATAATTCAAAACTGGAGATTCCCATAAATTGCTTAAAAATGATTTTCTTTATAAAAATAAAACTACTTGATCAATTCACATGATTTTTGGAATATATTTTCGTTTTTTTCATGGGCATGTACAAAGATTGTGATTTTTAATATATAAGGAATTCTGGACAAGAATTAAAAGATCTGCTGTGATTGGATTATGTTTTTATAACTAAAATTTTGAAAAACATTCAGTTTAGGCCCACAAAGTGAATGAGGTATTATGGTGAGTGAACTACTAGCTTAGGGAATAGACGAAGTGGATGACCCCTCGACCCCCATTCACTTTTGGCTTCATGGCACATTGTTTCAACAAGGACCCCCCCCCCCATTCTTTATGTAAAATTTTAAAGTATTGTGTATATATATATATATATATATATATATATATATATATATATATATATATAAAAAAAAAAGCAATGTCTAGTAATGTGAAGGACTAAGATCTCAGCTGTGCTAAAGAAAACTGGAATTAAATTTCAACATTAAGAAATGCAAGTTGAAACCAACTTGTTCACAAGGACAACTGAACATGCACTCACAGGCTGGAAGAAGGCATGTAGAGCCATGGCAAATGAATTAAAAATTTTTATTTTACAAGGGAGTCACTTATCAAGGCCACTCGAGGATAAGCGTTAATGAATGCAAGATGATAGTGTAGTAATCGTTAATGGTGTAGATTGGGCAGAAGTCTACTTATTTAAGAAAATTGCTGAACAAGAACTTGTTTATATTGAACTTAAAGGTTACCATATTGTAATTGGTCACAGGTAAGCAGTTCTAGGAAAGGAGCTTTGTTCATAAAATCTGCATTTAGATTTAGGCACAGATAGGAGGGAAATTGTTGATCGTGGTTGTAACTATTCGAGTGCTTTGATAAGCACGTGACATGAAAATAATGATAGAACAAAGACAGGCTTGCAATGTCTTCTGTGGGAAAGAGTTTGCAGGGGAAAAAAAAGGGCATCATTTACTAGGTTTTGAACTATCAAGACAAGACAAAGTGCACCAACCAGCTCCTATCCAGATGTGGCAACAGTACTCCATCCTAAGACGTACTTTGATCTTGTACATGCAGTGAGATACCTACTAGACTGGCAGAACGATCCATTTTTTTTCAGCGATCTTGGCTGGAGATTTGATGTACGCGTTCCATTTCAGACCAGAAGTGAAGGTCAGTCCCAGAAGCTTGTCAAGACTGTTTGCTACTCCACTTTCTTTGAAAATTATCTATTCAAGTTTGTGCAGAGGAAGCAAAATACTGATCCATTACCCTGAGATTCTACAATTTTTTATTTTTTTTACAGTTACTTCCCTTAATTTTTCAAAGAAACAATTTAGGATCGTTCTTAATTGACCAAATCATGTGAAAGTCAGTGCTTTCACAAATCAGCCGATATGACTACCAGTATCGGCTCAGTAAAATCCATAAATGAAAGATGCACCTTTCATTTACATTTAGGTGACCACATAAATCAAGCCAAATTACTGAAGGAGGTGGAGGAGAATGGAAAAACAAAACAAACATTGCCTAGTATTTTGTAAAGGATTGCATTGTATCAATTTACAAAAACCGACCAAGAAAATATATAAGTAAGGTAACAAAATGCCAAGATTACAAATTAAAACTTGACAATGTATAGGATGATTGTGATAAAGTAGTTCTGCAAGTTCTCGAATTTAAGAATTGTGATAAATAATGGGCTAAACTTACTAAATTGTAGCTGCTGGGACAGAAGAGGCTCTTCTAATCGCCAAGATGAATGATAGTTTGGTGGATATTTATTACTAATAGAAGGTTCATTCTTTTTATAAAAGCCCTCCTCACTAGTTAAGAGCACTATATTTGTTACATGTAGTTAAGAAACCCAAGAAGAGGGTCGCAAAGGAAGTATTTTTTTTTCGTTTTTCACAAACTTGCTTCAGACCAGCTACGCATGGTGATTTAAAAAAAAAAAAAAAAAATTCTAACAGTATTTAGTAGTAAAATGCGATAGATATTTATATGCACTGTTGTTGGCTTTGAGATGGAAGCTATGGATGACTGGAAAGCACCAGATTATTGGAAGAGAATTACCTGCGTCAGGATTCATATTGGATTGAGAAACCCATTCAATAAAGGTTACCAATAGTGTTAAAATGTGTTCTAATTTGCATTTTGTTTAATTTGATTTTTCAATGATTATCGAGGATCCAAATAGCAACAACAAAATTGCCATTTTTGTTCTAACTCAGATTGGACATTACTTTATTTCAATAAAGAGTTAAATAAGTTGAAACAAAATATGTCTAGGTAGGTAGTAAAGCAACTTACCTTTCCTTTAGTAACACTCGTTATATATTTATTTTCACTCCTTTTTTGCTATTGTAAAAAAAAAAAAAAAAAAAGAAAAAAAAAGCACCCCTTAACATGGAGAGGTTAGTTAATATTAAATCTAAACTTAATTATACGCTAAAAACATTGCCCCATTCCTCTGCAGAAAAAAACTTTCAGATTGCTCAGCTTTTATGTCAGGACTAACTCCGCAAGTATAGAGATCCTTTGGATAGCTATCCATTTTATTTTCAAGTTATTAATTTAAAAATAAAATACCCATCCTTTAAGGTGGGCTTGGAAGTCACCCTCGTTACGTTTTAACATGCACACAAAGTGAAAAATACAGGGGAGCCAAAAGTTGAAGCGTAAGAGGCAACCTTCAAAGCTGTGTAAATTAAGGAACAGTTTGAGCACTTGCATTGATAAATAACATTTAATTTTCATAATATAATTGTCTTATACATATGTGATCTCTAAATAAATGTTTTCGACTGTCCATCTACTTTTAGCTCAATATATATTTGAGTACATTGATTTAAATTTAAAATGTGTAATTATTTAGTTGCGCTTGTGCATTATTTCTTCAATGTTGAATAATTTCACAATTATGGAGGATTTAAAAATCACTATTGTACTTATGATACACCCGCGAGTTCGGTAACAACTATTCTGCACTTTCACCTAACAATTTAATACAATAAACCATTTAACGCCCGAGCGCAACTAATTTTTTTTTTTTTTTTTTTTTTAATAATTACACAACACTTTAAATCTAAATCAATGTATTCAAACGATTGTTAGGTGAAAGTATAGAATAGTTACAATACACCCACTAGCACGGTATACAAGTGAATAAGTACCAATATAAAATGATTTTTAATATCGTATTCAGCTAAATCCATAAGCAATACTTGAATTAATGGTTTATTTTGAATGCATTCACAAGTATTTCGCCACAAAAATATATTGTAAAACTTGAAGTTAACTTTTCGTTTCTTTTCAAATCAGATTATCGATTAGAACTCGTTTTGTTTTTTTTTTGTTTGAATTGGTATATTGCAGAGAAGCCAGCAAACGAACAAAAGCGTAACAAAAAAAACAAAAACACAATGCTTACCGATGTATTTGAAAACTGCAAATGGCGGGGCAGGGCAGTGCAGTTGCAGTACTACTGCAGTGACACGGTAAGCTTGGGAAGACGAGTTAAAACTAAATACAAAATACTGTTAAAAACCCACCGAATATATGTCAACCTATGTCATGGTAACATATATTGAGCGAGTTTCTAACAATATTTTTATTAGTTTTTTAAAAGTTTTAACTCATTTTCCCAAGCTTACCGTGTTTACCAGAGTGCCTGCCATTTGCAATTTTCGAATACATCGGTAGCTTGTATGGGGTTTGTATTACTGTACAGATTCGAAAAAGTTGTCAAATATATAACAAATGTTATCAAAGACAAGATAAGTTACTTTTCTACCAATGTAACATTTATTCAGCTCGAAAAACATGCAGTGTTTACCGATGTACTGGACAATTCAAAATGGCGGCCGACTCTTAAACACGGTAAGTTCGAGAAAAGGTGTTATAAATAATAAACTAGACAAAATACTATTAAAAAAACACCGAATATATGTCAACCAATGTCACGGTAATATATATTGAGCGAGTTTCTAACAGTATTTTGTCGAGTTTATTATTTATAACACCTTTTCCCGAACTTACCGTGTTTAAGAGAGAGTCGGGCGCCATTTTGAATTTTCCAATACATCGGTAAACACTGCATGTTTTTCAAGCTGAATAAACATGTTACATTGAATAAAAACACGAAAATTATATCCAGTTTGGTAGAAAAGTAACTTATCCTGCCTTTGATAACATTTGTTATATATTTGTTTTGACAACTTTTTCGATTCTATGGGTACAGAAACCCCAAACGGTAAATTTGCGACGGGTTTTAATATCAGATTCGTTGTCAGCGACCCCGAAAACATAAAAAATTTATTGGTCGGTGTTCTGTAAACATTTACCCATTAAATTTTTCAGCTGGTCGCCATGGAACTCAACGCCCAAGGAGTACCTTAAACGAAAAACAAGCAGTTTTCCAAATATTAAACCATGTAATTCTATGTTATCACGGGTGGCCATTTTGTACGCGCATCCGACATTTAACAGCCTTCGTTTATGCTCGCACGTAACGTAAATGAAGGCTAGGCTGTGAAAGGGAAAATAGTCCCAGAGTTCGGGGGGGGGGGGAGGAGGAGGAGGAGGGGAGGGGTTAAAATACCATGCAAAAGAAATCAAACAAAAGACTTCAGCCAATAAACACAATCACCCCCTCTCTTAGGTGGCCAGAAAGTGGGTGCTCATTTTAAGCTAAATTTTAATGGAAAAGTGATCACCCACTTTTTCGGAAAAGTAATTTATGAAAACTATTTTTTGCGACGGAAGCGGTCTCGTTTTTAGCACAAAAAAAAAAAAATAAAATAAAAATTGTTATATATGAACGTGAGACGGGCCTTAAAGTAAAATACCGAACGGTTGTTTCTCAAAGTGTGTTCAGTTTTCATTTTGGTTTCAAACTTTTAAGTTTGCCTAGATGCGTTTTTCGTTTCATATTCCGACGATTAGAGTTGACTTTTGAGCAGCCGATACCGCCATCTTTGGCCTTTGGACACATTTAAAATGTGATTTTCTCCACTTCAAGAAAAAGGTGGAAATTAAATAATTGCCGGTATAATTATTTTTACGCTAGATAATCATCACGCTTACTTTGGAGATTACTGGTAACTTTTTTTTTTTTTTTTTTAAATATTTTGATGTTTATGGACTTACCGCTCTATTTTTTAGCAGTATTTTCAAGTTAAATTCTAGTTTTACGATATCTTATTAAACTGTTAGGAAGTACAGAACAGTTACAAAACACTATCCCCATATTAAGAATGGCTTTCTAAATAACATTTCAGTACGGTACAATAAGTGCATAATAAGTACTAAATCCTATGGTTAGAGGACACAAATTTACTAAAAATGAAAAAAATAACGTAATCGCTTACTTCTCTATAAAGATGGACTTTTTTGTCGCCGCCGCTTAGCAAAAAGACAGTCTCTTTCGAATCCTCTGTAATCAGTTGAGTGTGCGTCAGTTGATACGGTATAAATTCTAATTTCATGTATTGGCAAATGGGGGTCACATGCTCAGAATTAAAATTTAATTTCACATCCAGTTCGCTCTCCCATGCCGAATAAATGTTGAGGAATTGACAGGTTTCCGTTTTGTTTTCATTTTCTTCCAATTTGAGGAAAGCGATTCCGATGATAAGTTCGTCCCCGTGATGACATTTCCGAAAGGCGTCGATACTGACCAGCTCAGCATCAACCGGGATGTAAGTGAATTGGATTTCCCTCGACGACGGTCGAAGTTTGTCAGTACTTTTTTGATATTCCACGCTCATCACTTTCCCATTCATGCATCCTGTCAAGAGTTTGGTGGTGCCATCTGCTTTGGCAAATTTAGCTAAACCGTAAACATTGCTCTGCGATGGGAGGCAGCTAAAATGGGCATCTATCCACTGGCATTTACCATCCATAGTGTACAGCTAAAAGCACACAAACCGCTACTACTTCAAAACAGTTAATTAACTGCTTAAAACCCAGAGTTATACTAGCATAATACTCATTGTTTATATAGAGTATTTACGGTATAAAATGACTGTACGCCATCTTGAAATATCAAACCGGAACTTGCTTAATCTCAACTAGAATTATCTGCCCCTCACCGGAAGAAGAAATATCGTCCTCTTCCTGTTTATCCCTCATCTAGACTTGGGTGCAACATTTTTTTGGTCGTGCTAATCTAAGCTCATCCAACACCTTAGTCTTATTAATTCGTATTAAAATTTGCCAAATTTAAAGAAATATGCCACCCAAATTCGATCCCACTGCAGTGCATACTGGTAAGTTCGCCTTTTTAGGCAATATTCTTGTTATAATCTTGTTATCGATTAACACGTATATCCATGTGGCCTCTGTAAATTCCTTATTCATTTTTTTTAAAATCAAATTTTACCAACCATTTTTCTGTTTGTTATTAAAATTATTTTAAATCATTTGTATAAAAATGCTCGTATATTGTTTATTAATAAACATTGTGAATTGACTAGATTCATATTGTTGATAACTTAAAGCTTGGAGATTTCAATTTCACGTGTGCCACGTAAATTTTTCCCAGCTTCCTTAAGCTTTCTTATCTATTTACTTATTTTTTTTTTAAAATAACATTTAACGATGTTTAATTATGAAAAATAAGAGGTAGATTAACTAATTTCTTATTTTTAGAAAAACATTTTTCATGAATCATAAAAGAATGTTAATTTTCAGAACGTTTATTCGGTGCTGCTTAGTAGAAAAATGTTAGTACCTGTTTGGTACTTCTGCAGAATACGGATTGGGTCGACCTAGACGAGAGGATCCAAAATGGCCGACCAGGACTGAGATATGACACGTGCCGTTGTTTCCTTAATAAATTATTTCAGTTAGAGCCGATGAATTGTCAGATATTTTTTTTTTTTTTAATTTCGTTTTGTTTTGGTAAGGTTTCATTATTATTTAACATTTATTTGTGTGTAAGTTGCTATTTATTAGTATAAGCTCGAGCCGTTGTTTCCTTAATAAATTATTTCAGCTAGAGCCGATGAATTGTCAGATTTTTTTTTTTTTTTTTACTTCGTTTTGTTTTGGTAAGGTTTCATTATTATTTAACATTTATTAATACATGAGATATTTCTTCCTAACTGAAATAATTTATTAAGGAAACAACGGCACGTGTCATATCTCAGTCCTGGTCGGCCATTTTGGATCCTCTCGTCTAGGTCGACCTTCGGGGTGTTTGAAAACGAAAATTACGGCAAACGCGTAGTTTCCAAGATATGATGAAATGTTAGTTTTAAAAAAGTGGGGGATCACTTTTCTATATTAACGTAAAATGAGCACCTACTTTGTGGCCACGTACCCTCGGAAAATCGTTTAAAATTACCACCAACGTTTAAAATTCCAAGAAACAAGTTTTCAAGATATGAAGAAATGGGGTTTGTATTACTGTACACATAGATTCGAAAAAGTTGTCAAAAAACAAATATATAACAAATAAATGTTATCAAAAGCAAGATAAGTTACTTTTCTACCAAACTGGATATATTTTTCGTGTTTTTATTCAATGTAACATGTTTATTCAGCTCGAAAAACATAGTGTTTACCGATGTATTGGAAAATTCAAGATGGCGTCTGATTCTCTCTTTAACACGGTAAGTTTGGGAAAAGGTGTTATAAATAAAAACCCAGATAAAATACTGTTAAAAACTCGCTCAATATATGTTACCGTGACATAGGTTGACATATATTCGGCTGGTTTTTAATAGTATTTTGTATAGTTTTTTATTTATAACACCTTTTCCCAAACTTACCGTGTTAAAGAGAGAATCAGACGCCATCTTGAATTTTCCAATACATCGGTAAACACTGTATGTTTTTCAAGCTGAATAAATATGTTACATTGAATAAAAACACGAAAAATATATCCAGTTTGGTAGAAAAGTAACTTATCTTGCCTTTGATAACATTTATTTGTTATATTTGTTTTTTGACAACGTTTTCGAATCTGTGTACAGTAATACAAACCCCAGAAAGGCACTCATTTTATGGTCGCCTCTTTTTTTTAATTTTTTTTTTTATTTTGAGGGAGTTTTTAATAGGTGCTTGCTTCACCCATTGATTATTTGGGTTTGTACACATAGATTCGAAAATTTGTAAAAAAACAAAACAAATATATAACAAATAAATGTTATCAAAGGCAAGATAAGTTACTTTTCTACCAAACTGGATATAATTTTCGTGTTTTTATTCAATGTAACATGTTTATTCAGCTTCAAAAGTATATAGTGTTTACTTACCGATGTATTGGAAAATTCAAAATGGCGCCCAACTCTCTCTTTAACACGGTAAGTTCGGGAAAAGGTGTTATAAATAATAAACTAGACAAAATACTGTTATAAATTCGTTCAATATATATTACCGTGACATAACTTGACATATATTCGGTGGTTTTTTAATATTATTATTTCCCGAACTTACCGTGTTTAAGGGAGAGTCGGGCGCCATTTTGAATTTTCCAATACATCGGTAAACACTGTATACTTTTCAAGCTGTATAAACATGTTAAATTGAATAAAAACACGAAAATTATATCCAGTTTGGTAGAAAAGTAACTTATCTTGCCTTTGATAACATTTATTTGTTATATATTTGTTTTTTGACAACTTTTTCGAATCTGTGTACTATAATACAAACCCCTTAAAAAGTGTATATTAAGTTTTTGCAATACTTTTTTCAATTCAATATCTTTTTTTTCCAGTCTACATCAGGGCTGTTGGTGGAGAAGTTCCTGGTACTTCATCTCTTGCTCCCAAAATTGGTCCCCTTGGTTTGGTAAGTCGATTGAAAACAAACCTGTCATTTTCAAGCCTATCAAATGTTAATAGACACTTTACAGCAAACAGTCGAATTCCCAACGGTCACAATATCAAAAATACTTCTGGTACCTGTGAGCAGAAACAAAAATATCATATTCCAAAATCATATAAATTGATCAAGTAATTTTATTTTAAGAAAAATTTTAAGTGGAAAGAAAATTGCCTTGCGTCTCCCTCTTAAAACAAAGGGAGATAACTCACTAAATGAAATGTTAGATCAGCCTTGTAATGCCTACGATTTATTAATCACTTCAAATTGTTTAAAAAAGATTTTCTTTATTAAAAATAAAGCTACTTGATCAATTTAAGATTTTAAAAATCTTATGCCATGGGTATGTGCTTGTAGCGACATTCTCGCACTGAATTGAGTCGGCTCTAGATGAATTCACATCTTGCACCAGCGCAACCTGTCGATGTCTTGATTGGCGGCCAGATCTTGATTTCGGTGAAAACTGAAGATTCTCAGATCTGTTTTGACAGCCAGGTTTTACTTACCCACCTGTTTTTTCCAGCCGGTGGATGTATTCAGAGCCGGCACACAGTGAATGACGTTCCTAAACCAGTTTAGTCGTCTTTTGTGCCGCGTCATTTCAATGCTTGGAATATTACATCTGGCATGGGTTTTGGTATTAAGAATTCATTGATGTGACAAAAGATGGGGTACTTATGCAGAGAGTCATCTGGACGTAACTCACCGGACGCTCGGCTTGCCCCGTAAAACGACGTCAACAGCCGGAGTTAGCCGAGCGTCGGCGAGGAAAAGCAAGCCGAGCGTGGGCGCTGAAAACATAAGAAAAGAGAAACCTACCTTAATGTAAAATTTGTTAAAACTTTTATTTACTGTAACGGAAAACAAATTGGTACTAGTGCATGAGCTGGCCTGGGCGTGGCTTATCACTCGCTCGGATTTCTCCGTAAAATGACGTCACATGCTGCCATCTGACGGAGAAAATGGACGAGGGGGGGGGGGCTTACAGAGAGAGAAAACGCGAAAAAATTAATGGCCGACTGGGGGGGGAGGGGCTAGCAGTAGCAGCGCCAAATACAAGTTTCCAGAATATTTCAACACGAAACTGCTTGAAAAATTAATTATAGCATTTTCTTTAATTACTATAAAATTAATATAGTGGTAAAATTATTTAAAAAAAAAAAAAGAAAACAGAAGCCAAATTAAAAAAAAAGAAGGCCAAATACAATTTCTTGAAGGCCAAACCATTTCAAAAACGGCCAAATTCACGAAATTAGCCATTAAAAGAATAATAAATGGTAACATTATCAATAAAAGTTACTTTCCAACTTATCTGCATCATTCGTTGGTATTTTTAAGTAGTTTTAAGTGCTTTTTATTTCATATCGAATGTTAGAGCGGTTTAAAATTATACCGTCGGATAGTTCCTAAATTCCGCTAACCTTGCGAAGTTCTAAAATGCCGTAAAACATACCCTGTTTTTTTTTTTTTTTTTAATAATTACTACTTTTTTAAATAGAAAAATGAATGATGCAGGTAAGTTGCAAAGTAATTTTTATTGTCAAATAATAACAGAAAAACTTACCGTAATTATTTTTCACATGCATGGGAGTCAAATAGAAGAAAACTTGTAATGTTTTCAAGGAAAAAAGCTAAACAAAAAAAATGGACGACGCTCGTTGAAAACCGTCGAACTACATCGCCGACGCTCGGCTAACTCCGGCTGTTGACGTTGTGTTACGGGGCTAGCCGAGCGTCCGGTGAGTTACGTCCGGATCACTCTCTGCATAAGTACCAAAGATGGAATGTATAAAACCATGTTTGTCACAAATAATGGTCAGTCTTTACTAATTCTGTTTTTCAAGGTATAATTAAATTACTTTTTTGTTAGTTGGTAAAAGTTTGGGTTTTGCAGTTTAGTATTCAAACTGATGCTACATCAGCATACTAATTAACAGGTCAAACTATCAGATGCTGAAACCCTTAGCCAATCAGATCACAGCAATAGGTGTATCAGAATTTTTGTAGGAATTTTTGACACCCCTAACACGAAACTGCAAATAAAATATAAAAAACTCGTAATTTCTGTTTTAAAGGTGGATTGTTTATTTTCTTTATGGATTATACTTCCAAAATAAACTATTAAAGTTGTATAAAAAGTAATAGAAATATTTTTTAAAAAATAATGAAATTAATTGAATCTTACGAGTTCAGTATTTTTCAATTTTTAAACTTTAAAAATCTATCAAAATTTTTCTATTGATTCTATTTTTACGATATTTTCAGGGTCAATGTGAAATTTTATGCTCTTTCCAATAAATCGAATATAATATTTTAGACAAACGTTTTTTTTTTTTAATTCACCCCCCCCCCTTTCAAATGTCTATTAAAAAGTAAATTTATGTACCAAAGTTTTATATATCACAAATTGAAGATAAAAGATCAATAAATAATATTCAAATTTAAAACAAAAAAAAAAAAGTAGTGTTTTTTTTTTTTTTAGAAATTTACCTTCTAAAGTCCGTAGTTTAAAACCTTTTTTTTTTTTTTTTTTTTAATGAAACCTTGGTCCTTGCTCCTTTAATTGAAAAAAAACTTAGGGCTTCGAGGAGTTATAAGCTTCGAAAGATAGCGGGTGGAATTATTCAATAGTTTTCACAAAATTTCTGACACTGCTATCGGAGCAATCACTGGCCAAGCGCTAAGTGAATATTTCAACGAGTTAAAATTGGTTGAAGCAATAATTACTTTCATTGAATTAAGAATTCAGTCTTTTGTGAAAACTTTCAAACCCTAAAAAAAAAAATTCAAAGAACTGATTTTCTTTTTCACCCTAACCTAACCTAGTTGAAAGGAGTTCCCTAAAATACAAAACAACCATAAACTAATTGGTATGATTAAAAAAAGAGTAAAAAAAAAAATTGTCATTATCCCCTCCCCCCCAAAAAAAACGTTCCAGTATGATAGTGTTTTCTTTCAAAAAAAAAAAAAAAAAATTCATTTTATGTTTTCCTTGTAACGAAAAATATTTTTACATTGAAATTATTGTATAATAACGATTTTCTTTTTAATGGTGTTTTTAAAACCTCTTTGTTAATAAATCAGTTGTCGTTCGGCATCTCCTGTCTGTTTATGTAACCTGATGAAATGTTGATTTAAACACTCTTCGTATATTGCAAAAGTATCAATTTGGATTAATAGTTTCTATCATCAGTTTATATATATATATATATATATACACTAGCATTTCAGCCCTGGCATTGCCCGGATGTTTGGAGGTATATGCTGAGCAAAAAAAAAAAAAGCGGTCAATTTTTTTAACTTTGACCCCTATTATGACCCATGAACATTTATTGTTTTGGGCTCAAATCAAGTTATTAAGTTAGATCCATGTCCAAGGAACCTATATCTAAAATTTCAAGTGTTTAGACCCAAATTTGTCGAAGGAGTTTGATAGAGTTCAAAGGTCAAATCGTTGAACTTTTACCCCTTAACAGCCAAATTTCTTGCTGAAAAAGGATTACAAAGATTTTCCCAAATCTCAATACCCTGTATATCAAATTTTGAGTCTGTAGACTTAAAATTGACAGTTATTGCATAGGGAAATGTATACACACAGACAGACACAGTCACTTATATATATATATATATATATATATATATATATATATATATATATATAAATATAAAATGTTGCTTTTGTGTGTAGTCATCTCCCAACACCCACCGAGACGCATTACGATTGTAATCTGTACATCCATTAAGTAATTTTTTATATAAACATTCTAATGAAAATTAATACTTTTTATTTGTCTAGTTGCTCCAAACTTTTTATACAATGATCCCATATCAACTATCATTTTTTTTGCAACCCCACCAAAAAGAAAATTAACTTCTGAAAAAAAACAAAACAACTTTCAAACTTGAGAGCAACAACAACTATATAAACTGATGTTAATGCCGGTTATCCAGTAAATTCTACTATTTACTCCTAAAGTTCTAATATTTTCATAAATATCATTTTTGAGTTTGATAAATGTAAGGTTTTCCTTTCATGTCATAGTTTCTTACAACAAACAGCTTAAAAGTGACTGTACAAAAGAAATTAATGCATTTAATGATTTATTTAGGTTTTATTTTAACCTTATATATTTATATTAATGCATTGTATTTTTGTAAGGGGTTAATCTATATAAGCACCAAAGGATTTGTCTGTACTAACTTTATTAGTAAATTAACTCCTACACAACAAATTCATCCCAATTAAGTTAAATATGTAAACAAAATCAAACCATCATAGAATGATGCAGCCCCCATCTTTCTGTAAAGAAAATATGAATTTATTGCATAAGTTATCTCCCTTTCTGAGGACTAAATCTTTTTTTTTTTTTCTAAAAGTATTTTCCTAACTATTTGCTGTATTATTACACTCTTCTGGAAAAAAAGTCTTAAATGTGTATTTAAAGTTTTTTTTTTTTTATCTTCAGTCTCCAAAGAAAGTTGGTGATGATATTGCTAAAGGAACTCAAGATTGTAAAGGACTCAAGATTACTGTGAAATTGACCATCCAGAATCGTCAAGCTGCAGTTTCTGTTGTCCCCAGTGCTGCCTCTCTCATCATCAAAGCCCTCAAAGAACCAGCACGAGACAGAAAAAAGGTTAAACACAGTAAGTGGTTCTTTTTTTTCCCATGTGTCCATTCATCTTGATAAAATCTTATATTCTTTAGCGTCCGTTTTACATTTTGACTTGTTGGACAGTTTTTAGAAATTGACCACCAAACTGATCTATCTCTGGCCACATCTTTCTTCAAACTACATAAACTGAAATGCAACAAATTTTCTTGGTTGCTTATTTAGATGAAGCAAGATTTTTATAGACCAGATGCTCTTCCTAACGGTGACAGAGCCACTGCTTTTTATTAGGGTACCATTTCAAGGTGATTGTCTTCCAATGCTAAGAAGTGCTTCACCTACTTTTGTCGGAAAGTTAGTCGAAATAGCTGTTTTCATAGCTGAATGTGCGGTTTTTGATTTTGGTGAATCTGGAATCTAAGACAACTTTATCAAGACGTGTCTGGAATAAGATCTGTTGATTAATTAAGAAAAAGAAAGAAAAAAAAGTCAAATAGATGCATGTAATTCTGAGCCCCCCCCGTCCCAGAGCAGATTATTTTAAAACCAGTAAAGATACATCACATCTGTTCCACAAGAAAAGCAAGCAACAAGGCTTATGTTCTCTCACCAGTTATTTTACTGAACTTAGTGAATTTACGCAGTTTCGTTAGTGTTGACAATGTAAAAACATGACGAAAAAAAAAAAATTAGAGGTATTTCTGCAAAGAAGCTACTGATAGTTGAATTCAATTTTTTACCGTACCTTTTATTTTCTAAATTGTTAGGTGAAAATACAGAATAGTTACAAAACCTCTCCTCTCTACATGTTAAGAATGTATTCCTAAATGTTATTTTAGCAATGGTACCATCTCTGCATCGGTACCAAATTAGAAATTAGGCTTAAAATTTTTTAAATTTTGAATAATTGTGAGTCGTATTATGAACATGCCCCACACAGTAATTGTTCGTAATTAATTTTTATTTATTTATTTTTTTTTTCAGTCAAACATAATGGCAATTTAACTTTTGATGACATCATTTCCGTAGCACGTACGATGAGGGAAAGAAGTATGTCGAAAACATTAGCTGGAACTTGCAAAGAAATTCTTGGTAAGTTTTAATGGTATTTAAAAAAAAAAAATTTTATCTTTTAACTTAGTCATTGCTAAAACTAACGTTTTTCAACTTGAAATGATTTTTATGAGAAAGAAATGTGAATGGGTTGTCTAACAATTGTTAAGTGATTCCATCGAAATTGCCCTTTTTTTGGTCCCCCTGACAAAGGAAGGATTGACCTAGTAATTTACTCCCGTTCATTTGTTTGAACTTTTCTCAATAACCATGACTTAAATTTTAAAAAACTATGCACAAACATTAGTTGTAAAAAAGATAAATTTTTGCCAGAACGGATTTTCTGGCATAACTCTAGTTGCTCCTTAAGGACATTATAGGGTTAAAATTGCCCTCAAATCATTGCCCGTTTGTTCACACTTTTCTCAATAACCACACCTCGGGTGTTTTTGAAATTTTGCGCATTAACATTAATCATGGTGAAAGTAAATTTTTCACTCGTGGAGGTTTTATTTTTTTCTGACCTCATTTATTCAACTGGTAAGTTTCATAAATAATTTTTTGATAATGGTTTGTGAACTCTATTGCTTAGACCAAATGATTTTAATGTTTCCTTGAATGTAGTAGAGGATGGCTTTTAAAGAAATCTTGCTAGTCCTCTTCCAACTGGCATAGATTTTTTTTTTTTTTCTCTATAAAACGTGAAAAACTGAAGTTGTCAGTTCA
The DNA here is from genome assembly GCF_053919585.1 of Euprymna scolopes. Classification (NCBI taxonomy): domain Eukaryota; kingdom Metazoa; phylum Mollusca; class Cephalopoda; order Sepiida; family Sepiolidae; genus Euprymna; species Euprymna scolopes. Next base: position 38,006,560 of record NC_136486.1, on the reverse strand, counting down.
ATTGATGAAATAATTAAGTTAATGTAAATTTTCATGTTTAAAACCAATTATTATTACTAGCTTGCAAGTGTTGTGGTTGAAAAGTGGTTTCACATTAGTTTAGGAGCAGAAATCTCTTCCTGTTTAGAATTCCTTCTATATGGAAATGTAACGGAGTGCTTATGAGCACGATAGAAAATGTGTTCGCGAGCTTGCGTCTGAAAAAGAGGAAAAAGGACAGCACATGCTTGCCAGAAAACCCATGTCGAAGAAAATGGGTAGGTAAATGCTAAGATGAAAAGTGGCTGGCTAATACCAGCGTATAGTTAGAAGAAATTAAAAAATGTGCCAGATAAAATGGACATATGACAGTGAGACTTTCAAAAGTAACAAGGAATATAAAAAAGTGATATGTACCCGTGACAAAATAAAAATATATTCCAAAAGTCATGTTTTATTTTTAACTAAGAAAATCACTTTTAAATGATTAATGGGAATTTGTAGGTATTGAACTAATATGTATGAATTATTGTCGAGTTATCTCTCTTGGATTTTGAGATTTTGGTTTTCAAAATGGCAGATGAGATCATCACTCTTTGGAATCTCAAAGTTTGACTTCATTTAAAAATTGAACTACTTAATTTGTGATTTGGCAATGATATTTTCATACAGATTTTTCTTTTCATTTTCTAATATGGAGGGGAATTCTGATCAAGAACGCAAAAATGAAATGTAATATGTTGAAATTTTAATTCTAACTATAAAATGGTTTGAAAGCTTCCAAAACAATTAAAATTTGGTTATAGTCAACTAATCTACTTAACTTCCTGCATAGTACTATCGGAAGTGGTGACAAGGTAAATCTGTTCCTTCGCTTTTTTTCTCTCATGCCTATATGCATGTACTTATTAACAAAAAATTGTTTTTTTTACGTTTTTCTGATTTTTCTTTTTACTTAATCATTTAAGTTTTTTTTTTTTTTTTTGTCTTGTTTTAAGAATTATTGAAATTAGTTTTTTTTTTTTTTTAAAGAATTATTAAAAACACTTTTTACAATATTTTAAAACTATTTTGCGAATATTTATTGTATACATTATTTTTTGTTAAAAATTGTTTTGATTTCAATTTTATTTTTATAAACATGTTCAAATAAAATTAAAAAATAACTTTTTATAATTTCATAAACATTGTTTTATAAAATTTCAAATAAAATAAAAACTAAAAAAAATTATTAAAAGTGCAAATAAAAACCTATTTTCATCTGTATAATTTTGCTAATTTTTATTGTATTCTTTTCAATAATGTCCTTTTCTTATATTTTATTTCAATAAATCGTTTCACAGTAGAAATACTGAAGAATAGTAAAAGTGAAGACACTGATTTGCCATGTCACTGTTTCTGGTAGTGCTACGCCAGAAGTTAGGAAGTATGTTAGCTAACTACAGTCTAAAATTTTGTTCACTTATGGAACAATAATCGGAATTAAATGCCTGGAAACTCTTTCAAGTGTTTTTTTCTAAGCTTTTAAATTGACTAGGATTAGGCACAAATGCGCTACTTCATAATCTTAAAACAATCTTTGGAGTTAGAAGCCATTTTAGTTTTAAAAAAGAAATGTTCCAAACAAAATGGCAGTATCAATCCAGAGAAGCTTTGAATTGTAAAAGTTTGCAGACTAAGACAAAGGTTTTCTGGTAGGTAGTCAATCCGATGAAGTCCTTAGACAAAGAGCAAAGTTCCTTGTGTGAAGATGAAAAGTATGTCAGAATTCTGAAATATCCAGTATGTTTTGTGAAGTGATTCCAGTTTGATTGGTCAGTGGCAGAGCGTCATTCCATTTGATTGGTCAGTTAACATCCTGTCTATAAACCTTCCAATTTTTTGTAATCATACTCTAGCAGTATCAGAATTTTGGGGGAATTTTTGACACCCCTAACAGAAAACTGCGAATAAAATATAGAAAACTCGTAATTTCTCTTTCTAAAGTGGGTTATTTATTTTCTTTATAGAATATGCTTCCAAAATAAACTATTTAAGTTGTTTAAAAAATAATAGAAATATTATTTTTCATTTTTTAAAAAAGTGTTTACAAAGTGCGTGCGTGCGCTCAGGGAGCCATTTTGTTACGTAGTGAAATCAATTGATTTTTATGAGATGAATATTTTTCAATTTTTAAACTTTAAAAATCTATCAAAATTTTCCTATTCGTTCAATTGTTACGTTTTTTTTCAGGGTGAATGTAAAATTTTATGCTCTTTCCGATAAACTGAATGTAATATTTTAGACAAACGTTGTTTTATAAATTCACCCCCCCCCCATTTTGAAATGTCTATGAGAATTTTAATAATTAATTTTGGTCGATACGTTTTATATATCACAAATTGAAGATAAAACATGAATAAATAAAATACTCAAATTTAAAATAACAAAAAAATATCACTTATCTGTAAATTTACCGGTAAAGTCCAAAATGTAAATCCTTCTTTTTTCGATAACCACGTGTTTTTTTTTTACGTAGAAGCTTAATTTTTGTTTAGAATTTTCCAGTCAATATTTTTCGGTCAGTGTATATTTTTATATTTAATTCCTAGTTTCCTGTTTTTTTCGATATAAAAAAAAAAAAAGACGATACCATATAATGCAGATTTATAGTATAATAAATAAAAAATTCAGGTATTTCTTTAAGATATTAAAAAAAAAAAAATTTACATTTCATATCTTCGTCATTCGTAATCCGTGTAAATCCAAAAATAAAAAATCCCAGTTTTCATGTACGATAGCGTAAAGGCGCCAACATTAAAAAAAAAAAGGACGATGTTATCTCCCTTTATTCATATAGGGTCAATATGAAGCCACCCTCGAAAATTCCTTTAAAATTACGGCCGAATCTGTTCATTGCAATGTGGCCATAAAGTGGGTGCCCATTTGACGTCACATCATTATAGAAAAGTATAGTTTCGTTTGCCGTATATATAAATGGTTATTTCCGTTTTCAGCGCCTCCGAAAACCTTTGAAAGTGGAAAATTTGAAGGAATATAATCCAATATCGAGATTATTAAGGTTTCTGAATTAGTGTTTTTTTTACACTTATAGGCTTCCGTAGATAAGAAAGTGATAATCTTAACATCCGGTGTCTTTACAACTTTCTTGAAAGACACGCGTTGTCGCGATATGTGTTGGAAAAATCCTTCCATTTAAAAAATACATGGATTATAATACATAAATATGAATAAATTCTCATACAGGAAGATTAAAAGAAAGCATATCTTACTCATTAACCAGGTAAGTTGTATATTTTGCCGTTAAAATAAATATCGTAAGATTCAAGTAATGTTATTGTTCGACAAGCCGTGTAATGTTAAGTGAAGAAATCGAAGGAAAAATAAATAAAATTGTTTATTTCTCTATTAAAGCTTTTATGATATTAAAATTTGGTCTTTGCTCGTTTTATTGAAATAAAATTTACGGGTTTAAATTACGTTTTCATATTGTTATAATCTGATAGAAAGATAGGTGTCTATTCAAAATGGCGACTTGGCTGAAAATTCCCCCAAAATTCTGATACTGCTAATCATACTCTCATAATTGTACTAAAAATATTGCAACAGATTTTTTTATTTTATAACACCACTTGTATCAATGTACTGATTGCACTTAGAAAACGTTAAGTGTAATATTTAACCATAGCTCAAAAATGAAGTTTATTTATGCGTTTCTTAAGAACATATAATGCAAACTGCTATGTTAGCTTAAATTCACGTTAAATATACATTTTATTGTTGCATTTTTTTTCTTAACCATTTAATTTGCGTGTTGAAATTTTTAAATGTTTTTTTTTTTTTCCTCCGGCTTAGTTATATATTTGTTTTCAATTTTGTATTTTCCCTCGTATAGGCACTGCTCAGTCTGTTGGCTGTACTGTAGATAATCAACCTCCTCATGATATCATTGACCTGATCAACGAAGGAGAATATGAAGTTCCATCTGTAAGTGCTTTTTTTTTTTTTTTTTTATACCAAATCTAAGCTATTTACGATTATCAATCTTAAATAATTTTTATGCTCAGTAATTTTCTCTTCTCATAAAATTAAAAACAATATTCTTTGCTGAATTCCTACATGTTTATTCTGATTCAAATTAAACAAATTATAGAAATGTAATAGTTGTATGATTGACAGTTTTAGGATGAGTATGCTTTTTGTAGAAAATGCTGGAATCATTTGTTACTTGATTTTTGGTAGAATTTTTTCTCTCACAAGTATGTAGAAGTAGTATTTTGGTTATTTGTCTTTAGTAAGCATTGAGCTTTCAACTTCCATAAAACCGTCACTCCAAACTGATTGTTGAAGGTTTTTACTTTTTAAACAATGTGGACAATTCCTGTATGAATTTTGGGAGGCTTTAACTTGTCTTGATATGTAGTATCAATATTTAACAATCTTTTTTATTTTTTTTCAAATTAGCACTCATTTAATAAAATTCTGAAATCTAAAAAAACGCTTACAAATTGAAAAATTTTCTGGTTTTTACTGATTTCACTTTAGTTTCATTTTTCTCTCTCCAAAAGCTGTTAAATGTAAAAATTCAATAAACAATATAAAAGCTGTTTATTATGGGATATTATGAGCTTTACTAAAATTATTTATGCCTTAGCAATGGTCAGATGACCTGTAAAACTACTGTATTATATAAATATCTAAAAAAAAAAAAAAAAAATGCATTCTTATAAAATTTGTGCTGACTTGGTCTTTGGTTCAGTTCTTGATTTTAAAAGTATCTTTAGTAAATATTTTCTCATTCTGATTTCTTATTTAGCTTAAATATCATGTATTGCAACCAAACTTATTGAAAATTTTGTTTCTAGATGTTTCTCATAAGTGAAAACCTTATTTATTTAAGTCAATATAATTGACATTTTCCTTTACTTTAATGAATTTCAGTTATTTTTAATAAGATTCTAAATTGTAAAAAATGTTCGTTCTTATTCAGAATTCTCCTTATGTTAAAACAAAAAAAAACTATTGTGTAATGGAAATGAAAAATACCATATTTCCAAAATCATGTAGATGAAGTAATTTTATTTTATAAAAAAAAAAAAAATCCAATTTTATTTAATATTGGAGAAGTGACTTGTTGCCATTTAAAAAAAAAAAAAAATTCAAAATGTGCAAGATTTGTAATGCCTACATATCTTGTTAATTGCTCAAATTCTTCATAAAAATTATACTTGATCAATTTATATGATTTTTTTTTTTTTTTTTTTTTTTATTTTGTTATGAGTACAGATTTCTCTTTACTTTTTAAAATTTTTTTAATACAAATGAAATTCTGGACGAGAATCAATTTTTTTATTTTTATGAAGTAACATCGAACTTGTATCTTTTTATTAGAATTCAAATTACATTTTTTTTTTCTTTTCAGGAATAAACAAAGATGACAACATAAAATAAATAAATTTGGTTTACAAAATTATTTTTGTTGGGTTATTTCTTTACTTTTTTGTTTATTAGCAAGTTAAAAAGAAAAATGTCTTGTAAATGCCAGAGACTACAATAAGTGTAGTATTGTTGTCTTGCCTAATTTGTGTCCTCCATTAAAAAAAAAAATTTTTTGTGTCACATGTATAGTATTGCATGAACCATTATATCATTCTACCCCGCCTTGTTCGAAACCACCATCTTTTAAACAATAGATTACAAGTCTGCACCAAATTTAAAAACGACAAAAGAAATCCAAGCTTTTAAACATGAGATAATCAATAGACTTAATTGTTCAATGGCTCTTTGAGTTTGAAAGGCAAATGGTGAAGAGAAAATGTCACTTTGAATGATGTACCATTTCCTCTTAAAGCTGTTATGTGGGAAGTGAACAGCTCAACAAAAGCAAAATGCAAATGATTAAAAATGAAAAAGCAAACAAAATGCTCTACACTAATAGTGCTATATTGAACTCCTTGTCCCTTCATCTACAAGCCATCAAGAACACTTCCACTAAGTTTGGAGCAATCCTTTCTCACAGACATTTTCTTGTTGAGCGTGGCAGACCCATGGCAAATGCCGCTTTCATGCAAGAATGTCCGAGCTCTGTCAAAAAAATTGCACAATTGGTACTTTACTACAATTGGTGCAGAAGACTTAACACCAACCTCAAAACAAGTGTTCGGCCACAATTTATAGTGCAGTAGAAGCAGATTCCTTTGAAATATAGCAGCACGGTGTACCATCCATTGAAAATGGTATGCATGCTGCATTTGACAACATGCGGTAGAGATCTGCAGGATGAGGAGACTTTAGTGGAAAACGAGTGATATTCGATGTCTACGAACACGCAATCATGAATTGATGATCCGAATCATCACTTGAATTTTTGTTGAGAGTATTCTTTGCGAGAAAGGATTGGATTCATCCAATCCTTTCTCGAACTCCATATTAATAGCCTATAGCAAAAATGGTCTCATAAGACTGCTAGATCCGTTTAGGTTCATTTTTATGATATTAATTCCTAACACAAGTTTGACTTCATAGCTGACCTCAAGTTGATGTTTATTGTGGAAGAAATTGTAATCAAAACTATCAGTAACTATCACAATAGTTTTCAATTTATTTTCTATTTTTCTGAACCATTGTTAGATGACAAACTCGAGAGGGGTGGTTAGTGGGCTACTCTTCAGACTAACCTCTTTACATTTGGAAAGCAGGTCTTATTTTATTTGTATGTGGAGAAGTGATCGGTGTAAGTCACCTATAATGAAAAAAAATCCTTGCATGTGTTGGGTATGGAGACGGGGCACTGCCAATAAAAGTGGAGGTATGAACATGCACATTCCAGATGGATTTTTAATCTACGTTCTTGAGTCCCATATGTCCAGAATTGTAATTATCACCATTCCAGGTCAGGAGGTTATGCATTGCGCAATGTAAAATAAAAAAGAACACTAATAATTTGATATTTACATCCCAGGAATATTGGTTGAGGATTGATACTTTCTTGACCTTGTGGTTAGGGAAAAAAAGTGTAGTATCTGTTCTCATATGACATTTCACCTGTTCTGTCCTCTATCAGTGGAAAAGAAAACCTTCATGACAGGCAATTTTTATTTTTGTTCTCGTCCAATGTTCCTTTTTGGGGAGCTGGATTTTCTCCACATTAAAAACTTACCTTGTGTCTAACTCTGCCCCCAGGGGAGGCAAGTAAATAGGAATATAAATAATGAAAGAAGAGAGAATATAAATAATAAAAGAGCAGACTAAAAGTCTTTCAACATGATTGACATTTCTTAGCCGTTGCGGCCACACATAAAGCAAACTTTTATGTTGATAAATCAGTCTGTTGATTTGGAGAATAATGAAGAATTGTCAGGTGTATATATGATTTTAGCAAACATTTAAAAAGTGCAAGCTAACAAATATATACATTCAATAATGCAACACGTGTATCTGATGGAAAGAAAATAATGTACAGCAAAAATTACATTAGTTTTATTTTTCATAAAGAAAATCATTTTTAAATTGTTAATGAAAATCAGATCATTTCCAAAGTTGATTTGAAACTTTCTTAAAAGTTATTTTAAGGTTTAACCAAAACTGAATTTCTTTTTTTTTTTTTTTTTTTTTTTTTCAAGAATTAGATTAAGATTTAGAAAAGCTGCACAAATAGAAAAATGGATTTAAATGCTTATATATTAATTTGATAGTGTGTTTTGTATGTCACGCTTACATCTTTTTTTCTTCTGAGTGACTCATTTAATTGTTATGACCTATCATTTCTTATAATAAATAATTTTACCAAGAATTCACAAATTTTAGTTTCTATTATAGCTTAAGGAACTCAACTTATATATATGCACACATTTTTTTTTCTTCAGAAGATTTGATTTCAGTTTTGATTCCAGCTGATGTACCAAAGTCATGGATATATTTTTTTATTTTTGAAATCAAGTTTATCACATAATCGATAGAATATTGATTATAATAATAAATACGAAAGCTGCATAAATTAAAATATATTTAAGCATATCTTACGACCGGGTTATGCTGGGCGTCCCTGCTAGCTCAGATAAACTTTTGCAGTTTTAACAAAAACTACCATAATATAACGTACTCATTTATACTGAATAGCCACAAAATACCAACATCAATATATTACGTATTAAGAAGTCCACTGGTCCCACTAGTATTTTTTTAACAAAATATCTTTGTCTTTCTGACATTCCACCATAATATTTAACTAAATGAATAAAACATTGCAAAAGTTTGATTTACTTTGAATATCTTTCCAAAATTAGTTAAATTATTTGGAATTATTTCCGTGTCCTGTAAACTATTTACAAAATAGGATTCAAATGATCAATCGTCGTTTAGCCATACAATTGGAATCTTTTTCTTTAAATAAAATTACTTAATTTGATTTTCGGTGTACAATATTTTCTCTCATGAGTACGTGCGCCAAAATTTTTTCTGTTTTTTCTTGATAGATGAGAACTGAACTTGGACTGTTGCCACTTTTACATTTTTTTAATGTTTCGATATTCTATTCACATATTTTGGTGACCCTTGTGGTTGCTGGTCTAGCTTGTTTTGTGGGGGAGAAGAGAAGTTTTACTTGACAGTTTAGAAGTCAAAATTATGTTTGGCCAAAGAAAAGAACTGGTCAAACATGAACTGAAAAAAGGAATGCTTTTTCATAGAATGGAAATCATGCTACTATGAAATAACCCTTCGACTACGATAGTATTTTTACACACATTGCCTACGATGGGTGTGAATTTTTTCACATCACATAAAATCAATTCTACGGTCTTTCAAAAAGAATTTTTTTATCAAAAAACAATACAAACATTCAAACATGGGTTTCATTCATTGATTAATGCAGTTAGGGCAAACAAGAATTCCATAGTCCTTGAAAACACCATTGTTGCATTTGTTTGTAATAGAAAACTAGGTGTTAAAAAATTAACAGCCAGCGTAGCTTAAGGGTTAAGTAGGTGCAGTAAAGTAATAACATTTTCACATGGAGAAAAAAAAAAAAAAAAAAAATTGAAATCCTTGATGAATTTCAAGGAGATTATAAATTAAATTTACCAAAATTTACCTTAATGTTATTTACACCCTCTTTTGAAACTCAAATAATGGGATTTTTTTATATCTATACTTACATGTATAGATATAAAAAAATCCCATTATTTGAGTTTCAAAAGAGGGTGTAAATAACATTAACTAATTGTATCCAATTTTATTCTAGATACAATTTAGGATTTGAGAAAGAAAAAAAAAAGTTAATTACAATGTGCTTTCTGTAACGTAAAATAAAAACGAATGAAATATTTACCTGGAACGACTTAAAAAAGACCATAAACCATTAGTATTTCTGACTCGGTTATGAAAAAGGGAGTTATTTCCCTTTGAATGCTAATAGACCGAGTTTTATCGTGGCTACCGTAATATGATGGCCTAGCGACCACTATAATTTAGTCTGACGTCATGAACATCGGTCTGTTGAAATTTGGTCAAGTCTCATGACTAAACTGGAAGTTGGTTTAAAGTTTTGGAGGGTTAAATAAATTTAAACATGCCGTCGAGATGTATAGTTCCAAAATGCCGAGGTAACTACGAAAATGGACCAAAAGTTACCGTGTTTTCATCCCCCCCCCCAAAAAAAAACGGGAAATAATTTACCAGTGGATTAATGCAATAAAAAGACAGGATTTTACTCCATCTAAATATAGCAGAGTAAGTGTTAAAATGTTTGCCATATTTAAAAAAAAAACAAACCAAAACGCGCCTTTTTTTTTTATTTTTATTTATTTCTTTAGAACGTATTTTAAAATGTAAGTATATATAAAAAATGAATTTTACATGTAATGTAAAGTTATGTGCTGAAATAATAAATTATTATTTAGAAACTTATTTAAAATGGGGAGTATGGTGAAAATATGTACTTTCACCTAACAATTTAATAAAAGCGATATCGTAAAAACGTAATTCCTTGTTTAAATAATTCTAAATAAGAAAAATCATTTATCTTTTTAGTTCAACTATTTTACTGTGCAATATTTTTCATAGCGAGTTTCTACTACTGTTCCGGTAGTAATTTTTATCCTCAGCGTGAAATAGATTAAACTTTTTTTTTTTTTTTTTTTTTTTAAAGTGTATGACCGTTTTTGTTATCCCAAAAGCTTATTAATAATTATTTGTGGTAACTGTCGTGGCCCCTGGAGGTGTCAGAATTTTGGAGATATACTTCCAAAATAAACTTAAAATTGTTTAAAAAATAATAGAAATATTATTTTTTTTTTTATTTAAAAAAAAGTGTTTACAAAATGCCGGCAATAAAAAAAAAAAAAAATAATAATATTTCTATTATTTTTTAAACAATTTTAATAGTTTATTTTGGAAGTATATTCCATAAAGAAAATAAACAACCCACTTTAAACGGAGAAATTACGAGTTTTGTATATGTTATTCGCAGTTTTGTGTTAGGGTTGTCAAAAATTCCCCCAAAATTCTGATACTGCTCGTGGCGCTGTAAATGAAACTAACATTTAAAATTACGACAAACGAGTAGTTTCCAAGATAGGAAGAAATGTTAGTTTTAAAAAATGGGGATCACTTTTCTATAAAAATTTAACGTAAAATTAGCACCCACTTTATGGCCATCGTTTTTTTTTTTTTTTTTTTTTTTTAAGGGCGCTTTCTTTTTAACAAATAAAAGCGAAGAAAAATGAGTATGGCCGTGACTACTGTGTTAGGGGTTGGGAGTACAATGAAAACAGTTTAACGTAAAATGAGCACCCCCTCTCAAAAAGTGTAAACAGAATTTTTGTCGGGAAGAGGGGGTCAGCTGTAGGTGTTCATTTACGTTTAGTTGTGTTCATTCCTACATCAAAGAGGCACTTCGCCTTGTTTGAGGCGAAAATGTAATTTTTAAAAAAATTGCTCGTTGCCCATGTAAAAAAAAAAAAAAAAAAAAAAAAAAAAGTCAAAGTGGGTGGTCGTTTTAGGTTAAATTATCCCCCCCCCTTTTTTTTTTAACTAACATCTCTTTATATCTTGGAAACTACTAGTTTGCCATAATTTTAAACATTATTTTCGTTTTCAGTACCCACGAAAACCTATAAAAATGGTAATTTAAAAGGATTTTTCGAGGGTCGACTAATTCTGCACATTTACCTTATTTTTTTATTTTATCGTTTTTTGTCATGTAATTTTCTTTTTTTTTTTTTTTTTTTTTGTATTAAGTCAAACATGGTACGATTTTCTTTTAAATTATTTCTTTTCGACCTGAAGACATACAGCGAGAGGCATCAGCATTTGATGAAAGGACTGGAAAGACAATTAGTGTTAAATTAAAAAATCCCTATCTTAAGGATGGTGCTATTCCTCGAATATTACCAAACTGTCCCTCCTATTTATCGTCATCAACCACATTTAGAGTCTCCTAACGCAAAGAAAATGCGTTTAGAAAATTCTGCTCTTAAGCGTGCATTATGTGAAAGTGTTACTGACGAGTTAGTTACGGAAATGTAAAACTTTCCATAATATTGATGATTTAGAAAAAAAATTAACGTTTATAGATAAAAATTATTGGACTTCTATTAGGCAAGACAATACCATCATTATATGCCATATAAAGAGATGCCTATGCCCCAAAATAAAAATGTCTACAGTGATTGAACCGGATTTGGCCGTTAGAGTATTCTGTAGTGATGTGGAAATGAGTGCTATAGGGGAGTATAGAATTCCTAAACATGTAACAGAGGAAAATACTCTGCAGATTTTGATGGAAAACATGAAGAAAATGGACATCGAAGAACAGGAAATGAAAATTTCTAATATAAAATTAATATTAAAATTAATAATAAAATTAATCTTATCATTTTTGCTATTAGTGTAAGATGAATCATTTAAATATTTTAATGCCATTAAGTTCATATATGAACAAATTAACATAATGACAATGAATAAGGTTAATTATTCGAGTGAAATGATGGTATTTTCTTCCTTATTATATAACTGCTCCCCTAGAGGGTACAGACTGTTAAGAGACACTAAAAATGTAATTTTACCATGCTATTCAACCATTTGAAGATTAACCTTATCAACTTCTATGAATCCTGTCATTGAAAGTATCATGTTTATCTTTTTTAACAAGTAAGTTCAAGTTACTAATGCAGAATGACATCACAGTATCTTTACTTGTTGATGAAATACATCTCAAACCTTATCTTGATTATAAAGGTGGTAATATTGTTGGCTTAGCTAACAACAGCAATGAACCTACCACAAGTGCATTTGCTTTTCTGCTTAGCAGTGTATTCTCACAATATAAGGATGTTATGCCAACTAAATGTCTTCTAGCTGAGAACTTATTTGACATAATTACGAGGGGCGTGGAATAAGTAATGCCCCTGACCCACTTCCAGTTGTCTGATCTTGCTGAAATTTTGCATGTGCAATGATTTATATCTCTATGGGTGGAAAATTACAGCTCTGAACTAATTGTGGTTTCTGTTTTACAGGTGTTTGAACTGAGTCAGATGTGAAATGGAGCCTGTTAAGAATGTCGAGCAGTGATCCGATTTTTGTATATGAAAGGACCCACACCACAGGAGACTTTTGATGAAATGAAAGAAACTGGTCGCCCCCCTTCTGCCATTGATGAGGAATCTGTCCGTCAAGTTGAGGCTGCCATTTTGGAAGATCGGCGCATTACTATTCGCCAAATAGCCGAAGATGTCAAGATTAGTACAAGGTCTGTGGAAACTATCATTCATGACCATTTGCATATGCATAAGGTGTCTGCCAGATGGATTCCCAGGTTGCTCACATCATTCCAGAAGCGAGAACGCGTCGAGTGTTCGAGGATGAATTTGGAGATGTGCCAAGAAGATGAGTCAAAGTTTTTAAAAGACTGATTACACAGGATGAAACCTGGGTCCATCACTATGATCCAGAGATCAAAGCCCAGTCAATGCAGTGGAAGCACTTGGACTCACCACCTCCAAAGAAGGCAAGGGTGCAGCTCTCCGCTGGCAAGGTCATGCTCACAGTCTTCTGGGACCAGGACGGAGTAGTGATGACAAATTTCCTGGCAAAGGGTACCACAATTACAGGAGCCTATTATGCTTCACTTTTGAGGAAATTAAGAGATGCTACCAAAATCGAGAGGCGGGGCAAAATCAGCAAAGGTACCCTCCTCCTGCAGGACAACTCTCTGGTCCACAACTTGCATATTGCCAGATTGCCAGATCAGAAGCACGAGCATGTGGTTATGAAATCCTTCCCCATCCTCCCAACTCTCTTGACCTTTCACCTTCTGACTTTCACCTCTTTCCAACCATGAAGTTATTTTTGAAAGGAAAGCGTTTCCCAGCTGATGCAGCCTTGATTTCTGAAGTCACGTCGTGGTTGGAGGAGACAACCTGGGGTGTTCTACAAAAACGGTCTCCAGAGCTGCATCAAATGATGGGAGAAATGCATAACTCTGGGTGGTTCCTATGTAGAGAAAGACTAATAACTGTGTGAAGTTTCGTTGCTCTGGGAAGTGGGTCAGGGGCATTACTTATTGCACGCCCCGCGTAAACATGAATAATTGGCCTAGAAGATATAGGGTTTAAGGTATTATCTGTTTTAACAGATAATAATGCAATAAATAAAAAAAGCTATGTCTTTCTTTTGTAGCCCATCAAAGCTTTCAATTGTATATCCCTATCCAGTTAGAACGTCTAGCCCTCTTTTCTTCTTATTCAACTCTGTGCATATATCAAAATGCATTAGAAACAATTGGCTTGGCCAAAAAGATGAAAGTAAATGCATGATGTTCCCAAAGTTGTGTTATAATGGAAATCACGAATTAGATAACATCCAAAGTGCTCCATTTTCTAGTTTACATAAACTTTATGCCCTAGAATCTCAATCACTTGTGAAATATTGCTATAAGTTGACTTCAAAAGCTCTTTCTCCGACTACTTTTGAAAGGCAAAATGTTAATTTGGTTTTGCAAATTTTCAACGAATATACTATTCAAGGTTTGCTAACCTTAGGAAAACAGGAATGCTTGCAAATTATGCAGAAATCGCAGAATACATTAAAATATTTTATATTTGGTGGACAATACTGAATATCAAAACACCATATAAAAGTTGTCGACTTCGTAATAAATATGCTAATCCACTTACATTAAATAGTGATAATTATAGTTTCCTAAATGTGTTCTGTGACTGGTTAGAAACTTGGAATAGCATTCCTGGAAGAACTGGTAAGTTAACAAATGAAACATATACTGCTTTGCACCATACTACTTACGCAATTTTAGAATTGACTAAATATTGTATAAATGTACTGAACATGGTGTATATATTACCAGGAAAGTTTTAGACAGATAACCTTGAGGCAAGTTTTGGCCAGTATCGACAACTTAGTAGAGATCATTATAATATATCGATACGTCAGGTGTATGAATGTGAAAAAAAATTCAGAATGTTGTCAGTTTTAAAATTGAGCTTACCAATTAATAATTGAACTATTGAATTGAAAAATTTAGAAGAAACTAACTGGGATGAAATGAGAAGGGAGCGAGAGTTACATGTTTATAAATTTAACATAGATGTAACAGAAGATGATGTTAATCAATGCAAGGAAGTACTTCCTGTTATATTATACTTAGCAGGTTATTGCTGTCATGCAGTTTAAAAAAAAACTGAAATGCAATAGCTGCAAAAATTTAATATCCGGGAGAGAGGCTGTTGAAGAAATAGCTGAAAAACAGCTACTTTCAGGGTATCAACAGAGGTTCTCTGCTATACCCAAATAATATAACTAATAATTTTGTCTTATATAATTATATAGTTATAAACAAACTTACAAAATGCGATTCTTTTTTTACATTCGATTCATCAGAGAAAATTAGCTATGTACATAATTTTAAATATTTTGGCCGATCAAAATCGATTATTTCATGTTGACTCTTGTGATGAGGGTCACACTATTCAGCAAATTGAAAAAATGCTGATATGGAGTTCATCAAATTCCCTTATAAACAATTTTTGTCGCAAAGAGAATGACAATATTAGTAAAAAAAATATCAGAAAAAGAAAAATTCAAACTTTTAATTAAATTCTACAACAGATTTTTGAAAAGTTTTAATATTCAATGTTTGAAATATTTCTGCCTTAGTAACTTTGTTTATACTAACATTTGTTTGAATTTAATTTTTAACTTAATGTTTGTTAATCAGTCAAACTAATTTATTGTTCATTAATCAGTTAAACCAATTTATTGTTCGTTTTTCAGTTAAACTAATTTATTGTTCGTATTTCAGTTAAACTAATTTATCGTTTGTTTTTCAGTTTGGATTTTTAAAATATTGTTTTTTTGATTTAAAAAATATTTATTGTTCATTTTTATTTATTTCTATTGAATAAACTTCAGTTTCATACAAATCAAATTGTATTCCTTTTCTTTTTAAACTTTTTAACAACTTTTCTCCTTTTCAATTCGTTTTTATTATTAATATTTTTATTATTAATATTGGATGAGTTTCAGTACAAAGTATCATGTTTATCTTTTTTAATCCAATTTTGAAGTCGTCTAACGCTTTCTTTAAAAATATTTTGCTCATTATCGACAGTCTGTGTTCCACTTATCTTGCTTGCTACGACCTATGGCGATGACGTCATTTTTCAGCTGACAGGTCATCTATGACGATGATCACGGTTTTATACCTCAAAATGAAAAGTATCTTTTTCCCCTTTAACTGTTAAAATAGTGTCTTAAATTTTTTTATTGAGCTGATAAAGGATTAGAGGTGCACCGATTAATTACTTTTCTCTTTCCTATTTTCTATTGAATTTAAACCATTTTGTAAATGCCAAGTGACTCATCAGATTACAAAATACAATTTCCAATTCTTAAATGAAAGCTGAAGTTCTGCTTCCACTGTGGTATGTTGTGATGGTTACTTCGTCTTTGCACCTACTGCTGTTCTTCTTTCTCCTCTATTTTTGCTGCCTGCCTCCTCTACTCTCATAGTCTCATCAATATTTAAAGTTGAATACTCTTCAGTTGTAATGCAAGATCATTAGTTTCTCCATTCTCAGGACTTGGCCTATTCTCCGTAGGTTCATACACATTACCACCTGTACTAAAGAGTCTATTACTCTCCGCGGATTAAGGTGGTTTGGAGGCAGCTTATTCAGCATTGGTAAGTTCTGTCTTTTTTCCACCACTGAAATGGATCATCACCTCTTGCGAATAGTGGTAAAGCTACATAATGAACTTTTGTGCACTTATAAATAAGGGATTTACTCCTTTCAAGTTTAGGTTTTGCTGCTTGTATTTCTATCATACTTGCAGTTGCAGTTTGGATTCATTATTGTAGGCCTATTTGAAGCTAATTCATCAAACAGGCTCGAAAGATATAGTTTTACTTCGACTTTGATCTTGGCCCTCAGCACAACTTGGAGAAATGTATCCTCCTTCGAGCCTGCCTGCCACCACCTTTTTTTTTTTTTTTTTTGAACACACACCTCCAAACACGTGGGCAACGCCGGGCACCAAGGCTAGTTGTATATAAAAAATAACAAAATCCTCTAATTGAAGTTTCAAGATATATTTTTATAGTATTTAACTTACTGAGAAATGTAAAAAAAAAATTTTAATTTTTTTTTTAAATGAAGATCAATTTTCTAAATTGAACTAATTAATTATGATGATGTCATGTCTAGCTTCATCACATTCAATCAATTGATTATTAATAATTTACATTGTCTTGCTCTTTTTAAAAATGTTTTTAAAATCTCAAAACAAGTTTTCATTGAAAACAGCAATCTCCTTTTTTTTTTCGAACATCTATATAGTTTAATAGACAACAGAACTAATTGTTAAAATTGAAAGTAAACAAAAAGAAGGAAAAAAAAATAGTTTCTGAAAACGTATCTTGCAATAATTGACCTAAATCAATGCTGAATCAGACTTGTATATGACACTTGTGGATGGAAAGCTGTATCAGTTAGTGAATTTTATTTCATAAATAATATATATATATAATTAAACTACAATTCTTACAGGTATCAAGATTACAGTTTCATACCCATAAAAGATAATTGTCACATGTTACTTCTGTTACGGTTCAGTTCGTATTTGTACTTTTTAACATAATTATTTCAGCACAATAACTTAGTATAAGAAATACAAAACAAAATAAGAAATAGCAAGTATATAGTGGCGGTTTAAAATAAGTATACAATATATATATATATATATATATATATACTAGCATGGGTGCCCGGCGTTGCCCGGGTGTTTGGAGGTGTATGCTGAGCAAAAGAAAAAAAAAAAAAAAGGTCAATTTTTTAAAATTTGACCCCTATTATGACCCCTTAAAATTTATTGTTTTGGGCTCAAATCAAGTTATTAAGTTAGATCCATGTCCAGGGAACCTAGATCTAAAATTAGAAGTGTTTAGACCCAAAATTGTCAGAGGAGTTTGGTGGAGTTCTCAAAGGTCAAATCGTTGAACTTTGACCCCTTAATCGCCAAATTTCTGGCCGAAAACCGATCACATAGATTTTCCCAAATCTCAGTACCCTGTATATCAAATTTTAAGTCTGTAGACTAAAAATTTACAGTTATTGCGAAGGGAAATGTACACAGACAGACAGACACACAGACACTTTCACTTTTATAGATATACTAGCATTTCAGCCCGGCGTTGCCCGGGTGTTTAGATGTGTATGTTGAGCAAAAAAAAAAAAAGTGGTAGTAGGAAGGCAGGCTCGAACCCGTACTGCAGAGGAGGAAAAGAACGGGGTAAAACCTAACGTTTATGCTGTTACAACCACTGCCAAACCGGAAGCGACATTTTTTAAAATTAAGGCTAGACAATCTAAAGGAGAGGATCTTTCAAAATTATCGGCGAAAAAAGTGACCCCATCCCTGTAGAAAAGTGCCTGGTTGAAGGGGAAGATATTAATGTTTTTAGCCAATTTTTCGATATTTGTCGTATAAAAGATCGAACTTTAAAACGATACTGATCTTGGTAAAATCCATCGCCTCTATTGAAAGTTTAAGGCAGACATGCAAACAGACATACATACATACATTTATATATTGGTAATTAAAAATTTTCGACCCAAACTGATGAAAAAGCTTGCCCTATCTCTGAGTACCCTTTATGTAAAATTTCAAATATCTAAACCAGAAATTGTCTGAGTAATTTGGTTGAGATCGCAGAGGTCAAATATTTTTTAACTTTGACCCTTATTATGACCCCTTAAAATTTATTCTTTTGGGCTCAAATCAAGTTATTAAGTTAGATCCATGTCCAAGGAATCTATATCTAAAATTTTAAGTATATAGACCCAAAATTGTCAGAGGAGTTTGGTAGAATTCTCAAAGGTCAAATCGTTGAACTTTGACCCCTTAATCGCCAAATTTCTGGCCAAAAACCGATCACATCGATTTTCCCAAATCTCAGTACTCTGTATATCAAATTTCGAGTCTGTAAACTAAAAATTGACAGAGTTATTGCGTAGGGAAATGTACACAGACACACAGATACACAGACACTTTCACTTTTATATATATATATATATATATATATATATTAGATAGATAGATAGATACATAAATATATATGGAAACAATTTTGTGTTTACTATAAACTTTTTACGCAAATATTATACAAGTATAAATCATGTAGAATATCTGCATGAATATAATTACACGTAATAGTTAACTAAAGATGATCATCCCATAAGAAAACCGAAAAAACTAATAGGGAATAAATTAAAATGAATGTTTAAAAGAATATGCAAATTAGCTAGATCTTTTGCAGATGAATGCAATTGCACGATCCATATATAAGAAAATTGTATTTGCTTCTAAAATAAATAGAAAAGAGGGTTTTTAATATGAATGTCAATGCAAACAAAAGAAAAACGAATTTATAGGAGTATAGATAGAAGATATATGGGATGGTGCTCTGACAATTGTTTGTTAGTTTTTAGGTCGACAGATAGTAACGAACTGAGAAAAAAAAATGAATGTGAGTTCAGGTGGTTGACAGGGAAGGAAACCAGACATTTAGGATTTCTCGTCAAGAGTAAATAAATTTGAGAGACTAGCTGTTTAGACTTGCACTTATAATGAAAATCTTAAAGAAAATGCAGAAAGTCTTTATGATGTAGGTACCAAGAATGGAGATGGCATATTCCAAATATGATTTGATCAAGTATTTTGTTTTATTTATTTATTTATTTATTTATTTTTTCTTTTTAAAGAAAATTACATTTCATGACTTGCCCAGTGCAACAGAAACCAGTCACCATATTTGATTGAATTCAAAATTCATCCCCGGTTATATCCCTCTTAAAAATCTCTCCAGAATCAAGGGCCTGCTAAAAATACTTAATCGCTAAAAATAAAAAAAAAAACAAACAAAAAACAAAAAACAAAACTGCTTGATTTAATTTTTATGATTTTTTTTTTTTTTAGAATATAACATCTTGCCGTGACAAAGGATTTAAAAAAAAATTTGTTTTCTTGAATAAGTGAAAGTTTAAAGAAGCAAAGTTTTGTTATGGGAGATCACCAAGAGAGCCAATGTCTCCACGTTGTCACTGGGCTTGACATGACCAGGCAACAATCAAAACCGTGTTTGGAAGTCCTTAGCCATGATGGTATCACACATACATATCCTGAGCACAACTGAGTTATATTTACAACTTGTGTGTTGCGTGACCACTTGTAAACATGCACTGCATGTTTACAAGTGATGCATATAAATGTGTAGGTGATATGGAAAAAAGAAGGAGGAATATATTTCTGGTCAGATTTTAGCCACTCAAGGGATGTTTTTTTTTTTTTTTTTTCCTTTGATGAGGGGTGAGTTGGAGTGGGACGTCCAAGGAGGCAGTTGTTTTTTTTTTTAGGGCTGATGGTCAGTTTGGTTGATGTGCCACTCCAGGCAAGGTGTTTCCCCCTTACTGTTTAGAGCTCAGAATTGTGTTGGTGGAACTTATATTGGTTAGGCAGAAATCTTATTTTTTGTGTATCTACTATTCGACCTAAAGAAAATTAAACCTCTATTTAATTGTAAACTGTAGTTGTTTGGAACAAGTGTGGTCGCACTGACTGAATCAGACAACAGCAAAGCAATCTTCAGGCTACAAAAGAAAAGATTTTTTAAATTCAAATTCTAACATTTAAAAACTACATAGTGTCAAGCCTTGTTTCATGAATATCTCTGAACTGGAACAATTTGGAATTCAAACAAAAAATTCGAAGCAGAAATACCTTGGTTTTCTAACAATTTTGATTCCTGAACCCCACTGATGGCAACTTGTCTGATGAAACAGTAATAGTTTTGTGCAAGGTTGTCATTCCTGGGTTTTTAATTTTTAATCTGCTTTCTTTTTCTTATATTTTTAAACGCCTGCTAAATGTTTAAATATTTAACCGATAAACTCTTAAACTACCTGTCACATAACTGAAATTAGCAAGAAATAGTAATCATACACCAAGGATGGTTTATAACAAGTAAGATCTTTGTTTGGATGGATGAATAACGCGTACAGAAATGTTGGCAAGTTAAAATGCAAAATGTTCATTTCAACATGCCGACATTTTTTATTACTTTTGCGCATGCACAAATTCATGCATAACTTAAAGTAGTTTAATTTTTTAATCTTATTTATCTGTTGATAGCTCAAATGATAAGGAATGCAGCTGGTGCACTAAATGTTTTAACTTTGATTACACCCAGTCATTTTTTTTAAACTTTTAAAATCAGTATTATATATATAATATTCAATAGAAAATTGCTTCTATACTAATAAATACGAAATCTGCATGAATTGAAATATATTTAAGCATATTTTACTACTTGGCAAGGCCGAGTTCCCCCTGTCCTCTTGCTAGTATTGTAATCCACTCAAAGATACTCAAAATATCGTCTGTGCAAATTGAAGTGAATTAGTCGGACGCAATAAAATTTAAATGGCGCTTCTACACTATTGGAACGAACTTTTGGAAATCGTAATACTGAATTTCACATGAAAACAATGGTATCCACGTATTCCTTGTATTTTTAAGATGCTTATATCCAAAAATTACGAAAATCGATAAGATAGAAATTATTTATTAAAAAAAATAAAAAATAGAATTTGATGCAAACGATTGTAAGACACAGGAAAGTTCAAAAGTGAGGTAATTTTTCGTTTTGATTTTAACAAGATGGCAGCAATTTTTCACCTGCTACTACGATTAAAGTTGTTGTTTAATAATTCAATAATATTCAGGTAATTCCGACTGCATAATTTGGAAGCTACCATTGTAACTTATTAGAATTGACAAAAAAATCAGTTGAAATCATTGTTTTTTTTTGTTTTTTTTTATCTGAAAACTCCATTTATCGACTACAAAATCTCGTTCCAATAGTGTAGAAGCGCGATTTAAATAATGTAATTTAAAACCTCAAATTTCCTGATTTTGTAGCAAGCACCCTGTATTTTGCTTTCATAACTAATTTTTCTGTAGTAAATTGAAACTTCGAAAAATCGACTCTGGCTTTATAGAGACCTTCCCACGATATGATATCGAATGAACCAACTGCCTTCTAACAAGATAAAGCTAGCAATTAAACAGATCGATTCTGACACTGCATATCGTTATATATATATATATATATATATATATAACAAAGTCCATCTAAAAATAATGCTGAGGATCAAAAAAGTTATCTCCCTTGCAAAGAGACATTTTTTTTTAAAAACACATTTAATCTGGTAAGTGAAAACAAAGGATGCTTACCGACAGTGGCATTGGCCATAGACGAGGTAAAACATACTCATTTCATTGTAATTCTCTCATTTATAAATTGTTAATTATTGTTTCATATTTGTTTCATTTATTTGGTTAAAAAAATCTGTTAAATTTAGATTTTCCACAAAAAATCAATCACGAATGGTGAATAAAAAAAGGGAGATAACTGAATAACATTTCTGGTTTGGGAAAGTTTGTGAAACTACAACTTTGAGAGATAAAATAAAATATGAAATAAATATTTAGATATTAATAAACAAAAAAATTGTCAGAGCATGAATGGTGTGATAGATACGAATGCATACCATAGCATTGGCTAGACCATTGTAAGTATTATTGGTTTCTTAATTATTCCTACAAATAAACAAATGAGATAATAAAAAAAAATAACTAAAAATCCTATGTATAGAAATAAATAAATGTAATAAAATACGTATTATATACGTTTGAAGCCAAAACAACGCAAACAAAAATCTTAATATGAATTCAGCGTGACCAAACGCACCGTTCCGACAATTAAAAAACTACCGTAAAAACAACAAACGGACTTCTACTTGCTTATTCTCTGCTCCAACAAATATATTTATGAATTTCAATATAAATTTCAAACAAAATAAATGTCTGTTTATTTTGTAATAATGCATTGTTTTGGTTTCAAACGTATATAATACGTATTTTATTTTATCCAAACTCAACCAGTGCTTCTAAGGAACAAAAATCTTAACATAAATAAATATGTTTATTTATCTATTTATAAAAAGAGCTGCAGTTTGACTTGTCTCTGAATGCTATAATTTTCAAATTTGAATGCATTTAAACAGTGGAAATACCTTTACTAATAACAGGATTTATTTGTATTTACAAATGAGGCCCTCAAAATCGTACGGTACCAAGTGCCATATATAAGAAAAACATGTTATGTATACCACTGTGTTTCCCAAACTCTCCTCTATACGGAGCATGGCTCGAACGTATGGAATGCATCAGACAACACAGTTAAAATTCAATGTTTATGAAGGCGAGTTCTGCTGAAAAAATTCAAACTGAGGGATTTGGAGACTCTGCTGACCTTTGTACCCCCTGCACACGCCTCTTATTCCCGTGATGTTCTAGATGAACAAAAATCTCTTAATCAAGACGTAGAAGAAAACTCAACCTCACAGGCAGCTGTGAATGTTAATGAAGAATCTGATGATCTGAATGATCGCAACGCATTCATGGATTCTGTTGAGACTAATATCAGCACAGAATGACTAAGAAGCAATATAAGTGTAGTAAAACTTGTCTTATTTCTTTGATTCGATTAAACCTTATTATTATTGTTTACAGGCAATCATAACACATTTCATTGTCGCTGTTCTCACGTTGTTGAAATGAACATGACCTGATGTGACAGCCTAGGCACTACACTTAATTTTAAAAGAAACTCCAAACTGATATCTCTTAGTTTCTGAGATATGTAGCGGTCTAGGGTATAGAAGGGAATGCGTGTTCATCTCACGTCGGGTCACCAATTTGTTGAGGTGGTGCAAATTAGGAATAATGAATTGAATTGATAAAGAGACAAAGTATGTGTTAAATTGAATTAAACAAACTAGGATTTATTTCGTGAAGAAACAAATGAAAGAAAAGGGTACTACACCATGTGTTTAGTTTGGCGTGCGTCTCTCGCTGTTTACTGGTGAGATGGAGAGTCTATTGTCGTAGAGAGAGAAAGAGAGAAAGTCAATCCAGTTTGGTGTGCGTCTCTCGCTGTTAGCTGGTAAGGAGGAAAGTCTATTGTAGTATAGAGAGAGAATGAGAATAAGTCAATCCAGGCCATGGAGATAGAAAACGTATAAAGTGTACATACTGTCTGTTAGCTCGTGCCCTATACATAGTAGCAGGGGACGTGACGCACGCGAACCTCTCAGCTCGAGAGCTGGTCCGACAAAGGAAAGATGCTGCTTATTGCTCTTGCTTTTATAATTGTTTCCGGTGGTCTTTTGCGCATGTGTGGATTTCCTTTGAAAGGGGAAGTGATGTTGTCCTTGTGTGCGTATGTGAGTACATGTGTGTACGTTAGCGTGTGTGTGTATACATGTGAATGTTAGTGTATGTACGCAAACGTGAATATATCTACTTGTGTGTACATGTGCGTGTATGTTTGTGTGCGCGTATGTTTCTGACAAGAAATATGGCTTGAGATGTGAACGCGTGTTTTTGTGTGAGACTAGGAAAGGCTCCCATGGGTTACATAGTCATGAAAGTTTGAAACCACTTTTTAGAAGTGACGCTTAGTACTGTATGATTCTGAGGACATCAAGTAATGCACCAAAATGTACACACGTCAAAGCTTACAAGTATATGAATATATGAAACGACGGACTTACCATGATGTGTAAAGGTGAACAGATTGACCATGTCTCAGAACAGACTTGAATGAAATAGGAGCAGTGGACAAACGGATGTTATTACTAGGGCTATGACAACAGCATATTCTTTTCCTTGTTTTGATTCTCAGGTATATATCCATTGATATCTTATATGGTTTTATGTAGAGTGATGTGGTTCTCGGTTGATTAATTGTGTCTAACTGTGTCGGATATATACTCGAGAGTCAAAACAATGAAAAGAATATGCTGTTGTCATAGCCGTAGTTATTACTTTGGTAATTAAACCAAAAAGGAGAAAAGAGCTTGATATATATGGATTTTTGTTCCAAGTTTGATTTAAGGTTTGAACCAAAACCCAGATTGAAGACAACAGATGAGCATTGCTGATGAGATTGTTGATATTATCCTCTTCTTCATCTGCAGCAGTGATGATTGAGCCAAAGTGTTTGAAACAATCAACCTCTTCAAGAAATTCCTCATCGATTGGTTCTTTTTTGTTTGGAAAGAAACCGGCAATCAGGAATTTCGTCTTTTGAGCATTGATTTTTATGCCAACCTTAGAAGCATAAAACTGCATCTCTATCGTAGATTGGATATTAGCAAAACTTCTTTGAAATATGGCAATGTCGTCTGCACAGTCAAGATCTGAGAGTTGGAAATTGCATTCAATGTAATAGCATCATTGGGCATGCTTTGTTAAAGACTTTATAATGAATCGTTAATAAAGGGATTAATTGTAAAGTAGATATATTGAATAAAAAATTGACACATGAAACTGAGTATTTTTAAAAAATCTTTCTTTTGGGAAATTTTTATTTACTTAAATGTTTTTACAGTAAAAATATATAAAAATGAAGTAATTACAATTTTCGATGTAATAAATATGTTAAACTGAGAAAAGCGGAAGTGGTATTTTTTTTTTTTACAAAATATTTCTAGAAAAACATTACAACAACGACAACAACAACAGATATGATAATAATAAAAAAACAAACAAATAATAATAACAAACAAACAAACAAAAAAACACGGATAAACGAAAGCAACATTTAGATGGATGGATTTTTGTCTTTTTTTTTAAATACAAATTTATCATAAGGCTTGGTTTTATCATAAGGCGAGTGGTTGGTATATTTGATGTTAATGCATGTGAAACCAATGGCCAGTTTTATATACTGTAAAAAAAAAAATGTTGGCGGCGGGGTTTAAATTTCACAAGCACGAACCAGATTTTTTTATTAATAGTGCTTAGGTGTAACCTTTAGAGCCAACCCTATTTAGCACTGTTTTAATTAAAATAATCATTTTATATATACAAAACCATGCAATAAATAATGAATGATACTTCATCTCTCATTTCAAATAGATTTATTTCACAGTACTGCCATATGCAATATGTGTGATTTCTTCTGAAAAGGACTTGGAAACAGATCTTCCATATTCATATTAATCTCATGGCCTGACATTTTTTTTTTTTTACAATAGTCAACAAAACAATAAAGAAATGAAAAAAAAATATTACCAAAGGCAAAATAATAACTCTTTTACCTACCTGGATAGGTGTGTGTGCGTTTTAACTTATTTTAAAGTGTTTATTTACTTTAAAACAAAAGTAGTGTCCAGTCTATTTAGTTAGAACATAAAAAAGGTACATCCATGTCGACCCTCGATAATCGCTCAAAAATCGAAAAGATAAGAAAATACTGGTAGAACATTACATGTTTGCACGATTTGTAACATTGAATGCGTTTTTATCAGTATTTTGTTTAATTTTAGATTTTTGAGAGATTATCACTGTAATAAACCCACTATTTCTTTCCACTTGATACCATTTTTCTTTCAAAATAAATAAACTCTTTAAAATAAGTTAAAACACAAAGAATATTCAGGTAGGTAGAATAATAACTTATCTTGCCTTTGGTAACATTTTGTTGGCTATTGTAGAATTAGACTTAAGATCTTTTCACAATAAGCATTTTGGAATAAACAGGATTAAGTTGTTCCTTTATAAAAACGGCCGCGCCAGTTTCAGAATTACTCTTGTGATTTCTCCCAGCAATGTGAAACTGAAAAGGTTGTTTAATATTGCTGTGAAAAATAAGGTTTTGGAAAGGTCTGCACTAAAAGTTGATGGAACGCTTTCAGATATTCTTGCTGTGGAAGCTACGGATCACGAGACTGAAATGCCTCATTACATATGGAGATCTACACAGGGACATTTGTGAAAAACACAAGGCATGTTTTACAATACCCACAAAATATGAATAATCACGTTTCTGTTTTATTGCATTTTTATTTTGCCAAATAAAGTTTATATTTTGAGATTTTATGTATTTGTTCAAATAAATATATCATGTTTAGTTCAATCTGAAACCTTTACATTTTTTTTTATCAATTCTCCAGGTTTCAATTTTTTATTTAAAAAATATTTGCCAGATTTGATCCATTGAAAAGTTTGCATAAAGGCTATTTGTGTTTTTGGTATTAAACCATAGTTTTATCTGTTGATATTATGTCATAGTTTCATCTGTTGATATTAACAATAGTTTCATCTGGTGATATTAAATAATAGTTTATCTGGTGATATTAATCTGTAGTTTCACCAATTAATGTTATTCAGTAGTTCATTCTGGTGATATTATACTGTAGTTTCATCTGTTGATATTAATCCATTATTTCATCTGATGATATTAGCTTCATTTGATGATATTGCACCATAGTTTTATCTGTTACGTAATATTAATACCTTGTTTAATCCTGAGCAACGTCGGATCAGCGAAGCTTGTTTACTATATCAAAATCACATTAAGAGCTGTTTCATCATCTATTGATATTATACTGTAGTTTCATCTGTTGATATTATACTATAGTGTCATCTGATGATATTAAACTATAATTTCATATGGTGATATTAAGCTGTAGTTTCATCTATTAATATTATTCTGTAGTTTCATCTGTTGACATTAAGCTGTTATTTCATCTGGTGATATTAAACCATAGTTTTATTTGTTACTTAATATTAATACCTTGTTTAATCACAAGCAACGCCAGGTCGGAACAGCTAGTTCACTATTTAAAAAATCACATAAAAAGCTGTAGTTTCATCTGTTGGTATTATATCATAGTTTTATCTGTTGATATAGAACTGTAGTTTCATCTGGTAGTATTAAGTTTAATCTTTGTTATTATCTTTTCTATTATAGTTTTTTTTTAATTAATACTTTGTATTGTTCCTATTTACTTTTCCTCCCCACGAGGGCAAAGTTAGACAACAAGGTCGTTTTTTAATGTGGAGAAAAGGGACAAAAATAAAAATTGTCTCAGTCCTGAAGGATTTCTCCTCCACTAACAGAACAAAAAAAGTGAAATGTAGTATCAGGACAGATACTACACTTTGATCTTGGCCCAAAGGCCAAAAAATCTCTATTGCGATCTGTCTGTCTGCCTGCCTGTCTGTCTGTCTGTCTCCCTCTCTCTCTCTCTGAAGAATAATGCTGTTACACGAAAAAGCAAACGTCTTTCCATGATTCAATAATTTGATGATTCATTAAGAAAAATATGAATATGAAACAGAGTAAAAAACCAAACATTCTAATCTGATCAAAACTGCTTATTTTGTAGATGTGAACCTGACAGCTGATTGGCTAAAAACTGTGTTACAAAAGAAAAAAATTGAATGATTGGATAATGGAGATAATGACTGTCCATGATGTAAATGCAAATATTAACAAAAGCAAATCATTGAAAAGAACATGGCGACTTTTAATTTTTTTTTTATACAGAATACTTTTTTTTTTATCTTGAGCATGAAATCAAAAATATTTACATACAAAAAAAAAAAAAAAAAAAATGAAGGGATCTAAAAGTCACATAACACGACACGTTTTGTTCAAACTAGAACGAACTGAGTGCTAAACAATCCATATTTGTTTAAAATAAAAGTTTCATTCTGATTTATGTGAATGACCTGACACATCTTGCAATCCGACCATTAACTAAATAACAAAATAACTTTCCAAAGAAGAGTTTGCCTATTTTGCGTATATTGCCATTCATACGGCCTACAAACTGAAAACGTTATTCTTCAGTTCCCTTTATATTTCTATTCATGTTAAATAAAATTGTATCCCACTCCGAATTCTCTTAAAAAGGTGATGTAGTTCAATAATGACCGACAAGCCAATAGCAGCAGCATATTCAATCTAGTATCATATAACTAAGAAAATCGAACTGAACAGCTTAAGGTCCCGTTTTCGATCTCAGCTTTTTATTTGTTTTATAATTTGGAAAATCCATTACTTAATATTAATACTTTGTTTAATCTCGAGCAACACCGGGTAGGAACAGCTAGTTCAGTATACAAATATCACATTTAAAATACTTGGGAATAATAAACGTTTTACAATTGAATTTTCATGTTAATAATGAATGATTATTAAATGAAATCTGAGGAATAAAAATTTTATATAACTTTATTATATAATGATAAAGTCAAGGGGAAAATTAAGCCCCTTTACTTTTCCTTAGTGTCCTGATGATTATAATAAAGTTATATAAAACTTTTATTCCTCATCTTTCATTTAATATCATTGTTTGATCTTCTTAATAATGTTGAGCTTTTCTTATATTGATAAATTTTGCTTTGGTAAAGATATATTTTTTGATAACTTATATATATATATATATATATATATATATATATATATATATATATATATATATATATATATATATATATATATCTCCACAATTTCCTGAACGAATTTTCGTTGAACTGATGGAACTTGCTACTAAATCAGTCTCCTTTAGTTTCAACAACATTATGTACCGGCAAATTGACGGGATATCTATGGGTAGCCCTCTTGGTCCTTCGCTAGCCAACATTTTCGTTGGATTTTTGGAAAACGAATTATTTTCCAAAATTACTAAGCCAGCATTCTACACACGCTACGTCGATGATACTTTTGCATGCTTTCCCTCACGGAGTGAAGCTGAACAGTTTCTTCGTCTTCTTTGCAACCTGCATCCATTGTTACAATTTACTATGGAGGTTGAGGACTGTGGCTCTCTCCCATTCCTCGACGTTCGTGTTTCTAAAGTTGGTACTACGTTTGAGACCTCCGTATATAGAAAACCTACATTTACAGGGCTCTATCTTAATTGGTTTTCTTTTGCCCCTCAGTCTAGAAAAATAAACCTCATTAGCGCTCTTACGCATCGTGCACTTATGATTTGTTCACCAAACCGTCTCGATACGGAACTTGGGGAAATCACTAATATTTTTCTTAGTAATGGATATCCCATTAATATAATAAAATCTACTATTGAACGTAAAATTACTACATTTAATAGTGTTAAACATATCGGTCCATCACGTTGTCCCATTTATTTAAAATTACCATGGTTGGGTCCTGCTGGCCTTCATATTGTTTAAAGGATTTCTTCTGCTACTTAACGGTGTTTTCCAGCTACTATGCTTAGAGTAGTTTACACAACTCGAACCTTTTTCTCTTCTTTTCGTAAAGATGTTTTGCCAACCATTCAAAAGAATTCTGTTGTTTATAAATTTGTTTGTCAGTGTGGAGCTGACTACGTTGGCAAAACATCCCAAAGATTAGAAATGAGAATATCCCAACATATCCCTCGGGATATTCGACTACACCAGGTTTCGAGAACATCCGGACACTCCCAAGCTCATGAGTCCGCCATTGGGAATCACCTGTTGAGTATAAATAGGTGTTCTGAGCAATATTCCGATGGGTGGTTTTCTGTTTTATACAGTGCGAGGTCGAACTATCATCTCAATATTATTGAGGCGTTAGTTATTAACAACTCTCGACCTAGCCTGTGTAGACAAAAAAAGATTCTGAAACATCAGTTGGAGATATTCATTGATTTAAAACCACCTGAACAGTGAGATTCTTCTTCTTTTTTTTTTTTTTTTTTTCACTGTTCTTCCAACTGAAACCAAAAATTCCCTTCTTCCCTCATTCGTTTCTTAGTTTTTAATTTATCATTCTGACGTTTCCTCTAAGAGGGTCAGACGATAAGGCCTTAAGGATATTTTAATAATTTCACCTGCCCATTTCTTGTGTTTTTTTGGTATTTAATTAAATTATGTTTCCTCTGAAATTTCTCCTTCCATTTTGCTGTACCAAAAATCTACTTACATATATATATATATATATATATATATATATATATTGTCAAATATCTTCTGATCAGAAGCATTTAGCTTTGAAATGACATGATCTAAAGAGGTTTCTTTTTTCTTAATCTTCCTCTTTTACTTTTCCTTATTATTCTGATGATATAATAAAGTTATATCTATCTTTTATTCCTTATTTTCCATTTAATATATTTGTTTGTTCCTCTTAATAGTGTTGAGCTTTTCTTATCTTGATAAGTTTTGCTTTGTTAAAGACAGATTCGTTGATAACAATTGTATTAGTAAGGAATAATACCGAGGAGAAAGAGAGTGTGTACTTTACAAACGTTTATTTATGCCCAGCGAAATTTTATAATTACTAATTAAGCATACGAATAAGCGGCTAGTATAAATGACACATCGAGAGAAACAGCTTACCACTTTATAGAAGATGAAAAATCTAACAGATGGACACGAAAGTATTTCTCTCATTATTTAAAACTTTATAATTGAATAAAACGAATTGATTCCAATATATCTGGCTGTAATAAGTACTTTTATAAGTTACCTCCCCTTTTGGAGACTAGCTCGCGTGCATAGATAGCTTATAACTACTCTTCTATGATTGTGAAATGAACAGAGAAATTTAAATGGACTCATGTTCTTTTTTTACGTCAGTATATGGAAAAGTATCTGAATAATAATGATATTTTCTTTACGAAACGGTTGATGTCAGCCATCTTTATTTATTGCAATTGAAATCGAAAATCTTTGGCAGAAGTATCACATATAAAAAACTAATTGATTGTGCCACACAAACATTTATTTATGAAAATCAGAATTTTATAATTACTAATGACCTAAATAACCTTTACTATTTATTAATTCCTCCTAGTTATTAATATTTCATCAGATTAATAATATAAACCCTCCAGTGTCAATGGAGGCATAAGCGTAGATGAGAAAATATAGATGACAATTATTACGGAGCAAGCGGATATATCTATTTCGGGAATAGTAGACTTACCCAGACGCTATAAATATAGTTACATTTAACTCGTTATTGGGTAGCGATTCGTGACAGCTATGGTCCCAGAATTGTGACGTATACTTCTGTAATATACTTTTGCTAATACATTTCTGATCATTGTGTTTGTTTTGATTATTACTGGCCTGTAAAGCTACAACACTAGCGATGAGGAATTCTTAGCTTACATTACCACAGTACAAATAAATGATGCTGCCAACGATTTAGAGAAATAAATGAAAAAAAACCCCAAAAAACAAAGCAAGGTTAAAAATACTAACAGGAGGGAGAGAAGAAAAAAAAAAAAAAAAGGAAATATACAGCAAAATGAGCGAAAAAGACCAGAAAGGATATACGGATTATATATATGCATTATTCTCACTATAAGTTAAGGTTTTAGGTAAAATTAGACTTAATTACTGTTCAAGAAGTTACATAACGAGGAATAATGTTTGAAAATTTGAGTGGCAACTTAAGAGTCAGAGGTGACCCCAAAACGGAAGTTACCAAAACCACAAGACTCCTGGATGGAGATTTTCTATCTCTTAGCTGGCGAGACTTCAGACAGGATAGATGTATTCGAGATGTCGTCCTCATTGTGTGTGTGTGTGTGTGTGTGTGTGTGTGTGTACAGACAATGTAAGCAGATTGTGTAGCAGAATGAGCTATCTGTTTATCTATTTGCCTTTTTCTTTTCCACGTACGCGTTCGAAAGTAACTTACATCTCTGATGTTTTCTGTGATTATTCTTTTTGTGATAAAATATTTTTTTTAATTAAACATCGGCGCCCGAGTGTGTTTACAAGCAGACGAATAGAACCCGAGCTCCTGACGACGACAATGGTAACAACGACTGCGACGACATGGGTGCATAATGATTCATGCATGCATTGGTAAATGAAAATGCAACAAGAAGAGTCGGAGAAATGTACACGATTATAGGTTTGTAGGGTCTTCCGTAAAAAACAATGTCTGAATTTCATAAATAAACGTAGATTATCCATTCCCTGTTCCAGATTTTGTAAAATTTGGTGCTGATTTCAAAATCTGATATTGTTTAGTGGACAGGCATATATATATATATATATATATATATATATATATATATATATATATATATATATATGTACCGGTTGTATCGATTGGTTTCATAGATGTGAATCCAATAAAACTCGTGTGATTATTAAAAAGTGCTCAATGCAGGACAAAGCTGTTTATTACACAAACATTATTGGTTACATATGTGCACACATGTTTCAGTGGAGTCCCAATTCAGGGACAACACTTCACTGAAGTATGTATGCACATATGTAACCAATATTGTTTGTATAATAAACATGTGTGTGTGTGTGTATGTGTGTGTGTGTGTGCGTGCGCGTGCGCGCGTAAGGGTATTTATTATTTTTTATTTATAAAAACATGTACAAACACCGCGACTCTGACATGACGATGTTTCGATCTACATTTATTAAAAACTTAAATCACCTCAAGCGAAAAGTCTGTCATTTCTATTAGTTGTCCATATTGAGAAGGAAAGATGAATGGAAAAGCTTGTTTTCATTTGACAGAATACAATCCACCCGAATGCTCGGTTATTTAGTAAAACGCGTATAATTGATTTATTATATAACCAAAGTTCAGAACAACATGTATCTAGACTTCTGCAATATATTATAAATATATATTGATGCTATATATATTTATAATAAAATACTACAGAAATTCATATACATCTCGCAAGTTAGTTGAATAAAAAACAATAACGTACTCGATCGGAGGCTTTACAAGGGTTAAAATAAATGATTTTATTTAAATAAATACATTGCAGTGTCTGTTAGGGGTACCCGGATTTCATCGCAGAAAGATTTGTCAGTCCCTTTCTGGTAACCTGATTTGGAATCTTTCGATATTATAGAGGAAAACGCCGAAGATGACTAGATCGATGAAACCCGGGTATACTTAACGGACACCGTAATATATAGTATTTAAATAAAATAATTTTATATATATCGATTCTTTTTGGTCTGATGAGGTGTTACCCTTGAACTGCGATTGCACTGAAACAGGTATGAACATATGTAAGCAATAATGTTTGTATAATAAACTATATATATATATATATATATATATATATATATATATATATATATATATATATCATATATCATATATATAATATATATATATATATATATACATATATACATACAATATATATCATATTTTTGATATAAATATATATATATACAATAAATATAATATATAATGAATTTAATATATATAATATTTAATATATATATATATATATATATATATATATATATATATATATATATATATATATATATATAAAGCTCAATGTCTGTGTGTGTGTGTCTGGTCACTAATAGGCTCCTATATGGTTTACTATTTTAAAAAACTGATTACATATAATGATAGAAGATGTATCGAGACACAGGAATGGGTATGTTTGATCTGGCAGAACGGTGGTTCATTAAAATTGTTGGGTCTGCGTTCGCGCCTGGTCCACAAAGTATGGAAATAAAAGATTAAAAAATTAAAAAGAAAAACGTTTACAAATGTTTTTGATATAGATGTACATAAGAATACTTTGATAAGTATGTTTTAACTTAAATAGGGATGGTATAATAAAATTGTGGGGTCTTCGTCCGCGCCTGGCCTCCATGGAATGGAAATAGGCACAGACTTTAATAAAGACTTTTCATATCTATCTGCGTAAGTATACTTTGATAATTATGTTTCAGTTTGAAGAAATATGGTATAATAAAATTATGGGGTGTTCGTTCGCACCTGACCTCTATAGAATGGAGATATGTCAGAAAGTTTAAGAAGGTTTTTTTAATATAGATCCACAGAATATTATGATAAGTGTTTCAGTGTGAACAGGTATGGTATAATAAATTATGGGGTTTATCTATTTTATTTTTACTTTCATCATATTTTGCTTTGGTTTTGATACCCCCAAATTTCGAAGCTATCTCTTTACAACTCTTCCTTTTCATAACCTATCATGCTTTCATAAATCAAAGTCTATTTTCTGTAGGCTGTTTTTGAACCCAGTCAACGACGGGTACTTTTGCTAGTATATATATATATATATAATGTAGATATATAAAATAATATGTATATATACATGCATCTATCATTGATTTTAAATTGTTCTACATTACTATAAAGGAATCTGTAGATGTATAATCACGTTCGGAGATGCTAATAGCACCATAAATAAAATACTTTATTCAATAAAAAAAAAAACAAACAATATATACATGAATTATTAATATAAATAAAAGACTACAGGTGTGACTTACTTTTGAAAATATGCAATTTTCTCATATATATATATATATATATATATATATATATATATATATATATATATATATATATATATATATATATGTGTGTGTGTGTGTGTGTGTGTGTGTGTGTGTGTGTGTGTGCTCGTGCGCGTGTGTCTTGGAATTTTTTTTAATATTGAAAACTATAATTTTTTTTTATTTTTCAGTCCTTCGCTGGATAATTATTTTGTCAGTAAGTCATTTAATCTCCTGCAATTCTCGAATTCACAATAATCTTAAGTGTTCAGGGATCAATCATCAGTTGTTTACCATCAAACACTATTACGAGGATATATATATATATATATATATATATATATATATATATATATATATATATATATAATGTATGCGTGTGTGTTATCTTGAAAACCTTACTCGCCGGTCAAAGCTAAATGGAATCAGCTTGAAAAATGTTAGTCGCTTCAATAAACATTTCTTTGAAATCAATCTTTGTAGAGTGTAATTTATATAGTAAACACACACACACACACACACACAGATATATATATATATATATATATATATATATATATATATATATATATATATATATATATATATATAGTAATATATATGTATATATATGAAAATAATTGAACCGAAAGTAGAATAAGTTAAGTAAATCGTCGTAAATAATACCAAGCACTCTAGACTTTTCTTTGTAACTAGTGACAACAGTCATCAATTTCGTAGAGTGAAATTTCGTGTTTGAAATTCAGAGATGAGAGATGATATCATATATTGGACAGGCTTATACGAATTTTGAACAAAGACCATTATTATATTGTCCACAATGAGCAAGGTATATTGCAACTTTTATGTTATTGAAGAATGTGCAGTATCAGGCATTCATTGGTAGCATCTATGGTAATGATGTTTCAGTCTAAGTCATATATATATATATATATATATATATATATATATATATATACATATATATATAATATATATACATATATATACATATATAATACATATATATATATATATATATATATATATATATATATATATATATATATATATATATATATATATTAATGTGTTTATGTATGGTTGGCGACGTTGGTGCAGAATTCTGCGATATGACCAATGGGTTAGAAGACAAGAAGCCGCCAGCGGTTCTGAAGTCTCAAATCTGTCGGAGAATGATGCGTTTCAGATGTTCCAAATGCCATTCCTTCGTTGATTCTTGTTGATCGTTTCGATTCAAAGAAGTTTTGACGTTCAAAGCTCTACAAAACAAAAGGCAAAGTGAAAAGCGTTTAAACATATTAATATAAATTAATTTATAGATTAAGCGAAAACAATTCATTCTAAAATAAACATGCAATGAGAACGCACATTCTTAAAATTAGACGGCTTCCCAACCAACTCAAACATGGTCACCCTACGTTAGATCACCAAAGTTAAGCAACGTTGAACCTGGTCTGTACTAAAATGGGTGACCATTTGGGAATTTCAGGTGCTGTATGTGCTCTCCGCTTACCACGGCGTTGTTTCCAATCGTCTATCACTTTTTCATGCCACTGGACTCAAGCAGTGCCGATTCAGGAGAGGTGTGGTTGAGGATTGCGCTACCCTTGCTTCACACACGCATTTACCCTTACAGGGAGTGTCCATTGTCTCTTGAGATTGAACCAAGGTATCGACAACATTATCGTCTTTAAGTTTAATGTAAACAAACACTTGTTGAACCGATGTCGTGGATAATCAGTTTATCTTAATAATCTTCTTCTCATCCTACCCCAGCCGTTGCTTCTGGTCATTTCGTGGTAGTAATCATCGTCTAACTGACAATTTCTTTAACTCTCATCCTCAATCCTCTGGACCCTTATCCTCAAGTGACCTTTGATCCTTGATAAGCAGTGACCCATTAGTAAATAATAATAAAAAAAGGATGCTTCCTTCTGGTCGCGTATCTTTGCTAGCCTATGGATGTCATAAAACAACATTCATAGAATGAAAATATGACATAAACTCCTACAAGGGTTTTGGAGATAGACCTCTATTGTGACACCACGTGCCACCCACTCGCCAACCCCAACGTTGTGTGTCGTGGATTTTTCTTCAATCTTTTCTCATTTTGATTCTAGCTGTGTCGTCGTGTTTTACGCATTGGCGGCTGCCAAGTAAGGCGCACACGGGTTCACAAGTACAAGATAAGTCACGGGAAACGGATGTTTTTAGAACGTGTTTAGAATGTGCTTAGTAAACGTTTTCATGTACATAATAAATTTTTTGTTGAAATATTCGCAGAGTTTTGGTTTCCTTAAACACATTCGTTTCCTGTGACTTACCCTGTATAAAAATAAAATAACACAAAACACAAGGAGAAAACACAGGATAACATTGACTCCGACATTCTTTTTGTAAATATTAGTTGGATTGAGTACGGGTGTGACACCATCGAGGAAAACTATCCTCTAAGCGCTAAGGTCCACTTCTACATCAACTGTCGAGGCTGTGACCATCAATTAGTTGATCAATTAATTCCACCATCTGCTCCGAGCCCCGATATGTGTTTAACTGTGTCCACACTCCAACTGTCGTCAAGTGTCTAATTGGCAACTCCTAGTCGTCGCCAATTGGACATTTTCGTAAAATGCTGTAAACTAAATATATCTCTGCTCATTGTTCCGTCGTTTTGTTACTTTCATTTTCCCACCCTAAACAACTTCACATTGTCTTTTCACCAACCATATTTCCTATTTCTTTTGCTATATTTTTCATTTGCTTCCTAACACATGGATGGGGTGGGAGGCACCGATAGAATTACATTATAACAAGATACATTTGTAGACTAAATTAACCGGAGTAGTTAGATAAGTATGTTTCAGTTTGAACAAAAGTGGGATAAAAATATCGCGGGAATGAGTGTGCGCCGAACGTTCATATAATGGAAATATTTTAAACACGCAGCAGTATACAATAGATAAAGAATACAACTGCGGAATTTTCACGGGTCCCACCAACAAAAAACAAAACAAAAACAAATGTGAGATTGACCGGATTCCTTCTGGTCAACGAACATCTTAATAAACATGACTACTGGTCTCATCTTGATTTATTCTCATAGCGTTTTGTTGGCCGATGTAACCTCGACCTATTTCAGATGTGTTTTGTCGAACTCGGGTATCTGCACGGAATTTCGAAAGGAACCCTTTATTTAATCAACAGGGGTGGCTTGCTCCCGTTTCGACAGCCAGGACCAGGTAGAAGGCTGAAATAATTCGCAATTGTATTTTTAGTATCGTCCTTACTGAGTATTTGAATCTCCAATCTCCATATATTTAGGTTTTTTTTTTTGCATGACTTCGTTTTGTCAGGTACGCTTTAAATTGAAACTTGTATATTATCACAGAGAGAGAGAGAGAGAGAGAGAGAGAGAGAGAGAGAGAGAGAGAGAGAGAGAGAGAGAGAGAGAGAGAGAGAGAGAGAGTGTGTATGTGTGAGAGAGAGGGAGAGAGAGAAAGAAATAGAGAGAAAGAGAAATATATATATATATATATATATATATATATATATATATATATAGATATATATATATAGAGAGAGAGACAGAGAGAGAGAGTGTGTGTGTGAGAGAGAGAGTGAGAGAGAGAGTGTGTGTGTGAGAGAGGGAGAGAGAGAAAGAAATAGAGAGAGAAATATATATATACATATATATATATATATATAGAGAGAGAGTGTGTGTGTGTGTGTGTGAGAGAGAGAGAGAGAGAGAGAGAGAGAGAGAGAGAGAGAGAGAGAGAGAGAGAGAGAGAGAGAGAGAGAGAGTTAACTAGTTTCCAAATAGGTCAATATTCGTTCATTCGTTTGTCTTGTCTCCGATGAAATTTGCCTAACGCCTACCTACCCTCAACGATAATGAGTGCGTATAATATTGCTTCATATTTTTGAACCCAACGGACCTTGTCGGGTGGGTAAGCTAGTAGATTCTTTTTTTGCCATTAACCGCGATGGTAAAAGTTGTTATCAAAGTATAATGAATATGTTTACGCCCTTACTATCGCCATTTATCGTGCCATGTCAGTAATGAAACTTTCTCTTTTGTTAATGTTTGAAAAAAAAAACAACAAAAAAAAACAACAAAAAGCAAAACAAAACAAAACAAAAAACCCCAAACAATTAGAGTTCTTGTCCAGAATTCCCACATATTGAAAAAAAAACTTACAGAAAAATCTGTATTATGTCCGTATCCGTGACGAAACGAAAATACCATGTTCCAAAAATTTCGTAAATTGATCAAGTAGTTACAATTTTATAAAGAAAAGCATTAAGTGATTAATAGGAAATCGTAGGCATTACAACATAAATCTCGCAAGTTTGAATTATGTTGAGTTATCTCACGTTTTTTTTTAAAGATTATTTTAAAAATGGCGGAGAAGACGGCCACTCTACGGTTACTCATAAAATTAGATTTTCTTCAAAATAAAACTACTTCATCAATTTACGTGGTTTTTGTAATGCGATATTTTCATTTCGTCACTGGTAAGTACGTACATCGTAGATATTTTTAAAAGTATATGTGAATTTTGAATAAGAATCAAAATGAGTTGTATCTTTAATAGTTGTATTAATGAAATATGGATTCACAATTTGAATTGAAACTTGATTTCATCGACTTTGTGATTAGTTTATATCCTGGTGCGCAACAGTCGATAACTATTGTGCTGTTTCAGTGTAATACGATATATATATATATATATATATATATATATATATATATATATATATATATATATATATATATATATAGAGAGAGAGAGAGAGAGAGAGACGGAGAGAGACGTACCGTACTTCAAACTGACACAGTGATGTATAATTTTTAATAAAATAATTGATATTAGCTCTTGTAGAAACTTACAACCGAGCACGTTATTGGTGTGTGTGTATATATAACAAGGAGATCATATAAAGAAAGGCAATTTTTAGCTAGATACTATAGAAATGTAATGATAAAAACATATGCATAAATATAGTAACATAAAAGACAATCCAAAAATTAGCCAGCAAATGTTAATATATGAGAAATAAATAAAGGGAAATAACTAAACAAAAGATATATCCAGAAAAGTAAATTAGA
Source organism: Euprymna scolopes (assembly GCF_053919585.1). Lineage (NCBI taxonomy): Eukaryota > Metazoa > Mollusca > Cephalopoda > Sepiida > Sepiolidae > Euprymna > Euprymna scolopes. The sequence continues at coordinate 37,966,755 of NC_136486.1, read as the reverse complement.
GTGATCTCTCCTGGATTAAAAACTAGCGTATATAGAACAAAACGGAATGTTTACTCGTAGACAGATTAACAAATAAATTCCAAAGATATTGTAGTTTTAATACAGAGGAATTTAAATTGATAATAATATACAATAAGTAATAAATGGAGAAAATACATTTGGGAGATGAATAATATGAGTAAAAGAATAAAAGATGAATAAAAGGAATCATTATAAATACGAAAGTACGGTTGTTTTAGTGTTGACAGACAAACAAGTGGAAAACACATTCTAATGATATTTGAGTTAGAAAAAACAAAATAATTTAAATTGAAAATAATATATAAAAATTAATAAACGGAGAAAATAAATTTAAGGAGGCAAATTTTATTAAATAAAATGAACAAAAGAAAGAAATCATAGATACGAAAGTACGACTGAAGGGGAAAATAAATAAATAAATAAATAAATAAAAAGATGGAGACATGACCAAAACCGAAAATTACTCTCGACATCGGAGGTATGTTTTTGACATTTAAAGATTGTGTTTGAATATGCTTTTTGTTCTTCATAGAATTGTCTGAAGAGTTTGATACATTAAAAAGTACAGCGATAACATATTTTTACTGTTTGTTAAAGATTGCTAACGAAACGGATCGGTAACATATATTCTTATGAGAAAATAAGAGAAAATGTATTTTCAAAAATTGTGAATTGAACTTTAAATACGATCGCACACACACATATACTCTAAATATCATTGAGCATCAGACAAATGTAGTATATTTGGTATAGTACTATTCATATATTATTGTCTACCATACTATAACTAGAAAAACACTACTCTTGAAATATTAACAATAAAACCATAAAAGTATATATATATATATATATATATATATATATATATATATATATATATATATATATATATATATACTGATCTACCTCTGCATTCTATATCTGATCTACCTCTGCATTCCATGTTTAAAAAGGACGTGTCCTCCATAGTATCAGACCTGCCCGAATGATTAATTGTAGGCATAGACAGATTCATATCATCAAATTAATTCCAACAAAAACCTAACAGCCAGCCATGGTTCTCCCCAGAATGTTCTGCTGTCATCGCGCACAGAAATCACTTTTTCCATAGCTACCAACGTAATAGATGTACTGAGACTAAAGCTGCTTTTAGGAATGCCAACAACCACCGTAAAAGAGTAATAAAAAATGCAAGAGAGCTATATGCTCAGTCCGTTAAATCAAAAGTAGCTGAGCAGCGGCTTGGTTCCCACCAGTTTTGGCAAATAGCAAACAGGATCCTGAACAGAAGCGTGCGTTCTATCCCAACCATCATCAATGGACCTGAGGTCATCTCGTCAACATCAGACAAGGCCAGACTATTTGCCAAGAACTTTGCAGTTAATTCTACTCTATGCGACAAAGGCCATCAACTCCCCGTATTTCCCCCTATAACAGACAACACGCTATGCAACATACAAATATCTGTGCGTGAGGTCGCCAAGCTAATCAAGAACTTGGATTCCAGTAAAGCAACTGGCCCTGACGGCATTCCAGTTATAGTGCTGAAAAAGCTCCAACCAGAACTTGCCCCCATACTTACAAAACTGTTTAAGCGTTGCCTTAAGGAGAAGTGATTTCCAACACCCTGGAAAACCTCATCAGTATGCCCTGTATTTAAGAATTCAGGTGAAAAGTCATCTCCCTCTCAGTACAGACCAATAACTCTTCTGTGTGTTATGAATAAGTTGTTGAAATCCATATTAAATAAAGAAGTAGTCAACCACCTCAACAGAAACAACCTTCTTAGTGACATGCAATATGGTTTCCGCTCTGCAATATCTACAGCAGATGTGCTAACGGTTATATCTCATAGGATTAGTGAATCGCTTAACAAAGGCTTCCTTTCCAGGGCAATTGCTCTTGACATATCAAAGGACTTCGATAAAGTATGGCATAAGGGCCTACTTCACAAGATTTCCAGCTACGGTATCACTGGAAATATTTTCTCGATTATTAAATCATTTCTCTCTGATAGGCTCATTAGAGTAGTGGTTGATGGGCAGAAATCAAAGGCCCACAGTATTAATGCTGGAGTCCCTCAGGGGTTCATCCTGGGCCCAACTCTCTTCCTGATCTATATCAATGATCTCCCAAAACAATTACTTAAATCATTCGTTGACATCTATGCTGATGACACGACCATCTACGGCAACACATCAAAGGCCATAAATGACAAAGTTCTCTCTAATTCTCTCTCCTCTGATCTTGAGCACGTGGTACAATGGGGGAAGAGGTGGCTGGTCACTTTTAATGCATCCAAAACCAAGCTTCTATCTTTACATTATCAACGCTTTGATCCCCATCTGGCATCAACTGAAATGGATGGCTCTCGTCTTGGGGAGGCTCCATGTTTTGACAAGCTTCTGGGCTTGACCTTTACTCCTGATCTGAAATGGAACATGTACACCAGGTCTGTTGCCAAGGAAGCTGGGAAAATGTTGGGATCCTTCTACCGCTCCAGAAGATATCTCACTACTGATGCAATTCTCTATCTGTATAAAAGCCCAGTACGTCCAAGGATGGAGTACTGCTGTCACATCTGGGCAGGAGCTGCTAAAAACAGCCTATCCTTCCTTGACAGAGTACAAAATAGACTTCGTGGTTTAGTGGGGATGCCCTTTTCTCTTCCCTGCAACCTCTCTCCCACAGAAGAGACGTTGCGAGTCTGTCTTTGTTTTATCGTTATTTCCATGGCAGGTGCTCGTCTCAGCTCCAATCTCTCGTCCCCCCTCGCCAATCTTTCACGAGAAACACCCGTCTGGCTGAAACTACTGTCAATAATTCCCCCACTCTTTATCTGTGCCTAAATCCAAACATAGATTCCATGAGCAAAGCTTCTTTCTTAGAACTGCACGCCAGTGGAACTCTCTGCCGTTTGCCTGTTTCCCACCTGATTACAACTTGGACGTCTTCAAGTCCAACATAAACAAACTCCTGAAAAACCGCCCCCTTAAGTAAGACACTCTATCAAATCTCCAATGCTAATGATTACTACAATACTATCTCATTGATTACTGTACACACAATAACCCTTATCCCTGAGTGGCCTTCGGGCCTTGATAAGTGGTGATCCCCCATGTATATATATACATATATATATATATATATATATATATATATATATATATATATATATATATATATGAGCAAATAGTTAATAAAACATGTTAAAAACCCTTTGAAAAAGAGTTAAAAACATATTTAATCTGAAAAGGAAACACTTAATAAGTGGATAGTCCTTATATATATATATATATATATATATATATATATATATATATATATATATATATATATATATATATATGATGAAAATAATTGAAATAGTATTCCGACAAAATAGAGAAAATAAAAAGGAACAAACCGTATTATGTGTTCATCAACGTTTCGTCTTTATTTCATCCAGAGGAAGTCTCGAAATAAAGACGAAACGTTGATGAACACATAATACGGTTTGTTCCTTTTTATTTTCTCTCTCTCTCTCTCTCTCTCTCTCTCTCTCTATATATATATATATATATATATATATATATATATATATATATATATATATACACTTCAGAATAAAATTATCTAACAATCAACTGGTATGGAAACCTGTGATTATATGTCTTACAAAATATTATTGGTAGTAATATTCTATAAGTATTATCCCATCTAAATAAAAATTGCTCGATATACAATATAGAGCAAATAAATCAAATTTTAGTCATTCAATAAATTTAAAGATTTATGACGTGACATGGTTAAATTTCAAATCCAAAGATTTTCATTATTATTCTATGTAAGAGAAAGAATACATTTGAAATATTACAACTCCTTATCCTATAGCATTTCGAAGTCTACCATCTCTTCAGAGGAGAAAATATAAGCAAATAATTATAATGGTTTACATCTTATTTGCTAAAGTCAGTGAGACATCGAAAATCACAATTAAAAGTTTTTTTTTTAAGTATTTAAAAATCATAGAGCAAGGGAAGTTAATGAAAAGGATATAAAAATTCACATGACTAAAATTATATATATATATATATATATATATATATATATATATATATATATATATATATATATATATATATCGTTATTTTCATGGTAGGTGCTCGTCTGAACTCCAATATATGCTTCCCCCCCACGCCAAACTTTCACGAGAAACACTCGTCTAGCTGAAAACACTATCAATAATTTTCCCCACTCTTTATCTGTGCCTAAACCTAAACGTAGATTCAATGAACAAAGCTCTTTCTTAGAACTGCACACCCGTGGAACTGTCTTCCATTTGCCTGCTTTCCAGCTGACTTCAATATAGTCGTTTTCAAGTCTAACATAAACAAGTTCTTGATGATCCGCTCCCCTTAAGCAGTCCGATTTACCAAATTTACTAAAGATTCCTATGATGTTGTCTCATTGACTACTGTACACTCTTTAACCCTTATCCTCGAGTGGCATCTGGGCCTTGCTAAATAATGACTCCTATGTAAGTTTGTTTAAATTTAAAAATAAAAATGCATGAGTTTCAAATAAATAAATTGAAATATAATTAAATTACATTTAATTTAAACTATGAAATGTTCCCATATTTTTGAGCTTCATTGTTTCTATTTTAATAATCTTCTTAGCTGAAATAATTATTTTTGGAAAGAAACTGAAGCGAATTACAATTTTTCAGTTTAAAGATAAAAAGGGAGAAAAGTCGCTGGTCAGAATATTGATATCTAGTTGTTATTTTAATAATAGATATAAACTGATTTTACATTTAGACAATATAATAATAGACTTCTTTTTATTAGAAATAAAATTATTTACTTACTCATAATTCGAATATAAAAATCGGGCAGATTTTCTTACAAAGATGATCAGATATATTTATTTACATTCTCGACAGGAGATTAGATACAAGATCAGGTGAGGTTTTCAAAAACCAGCCTAATAGAAGAAGTTCACTCTGGCCTATAAAATGCCTGAGCAGTCTCATCAGCGTTTCTCAGTAAAGGCGCCCCATGTGATTAGCAATAAACTAACACCTTCTCAAAGATAAAAGGTAAAGCCTAGCAGGATGGACCTTCTAGGACCGAACCTCAGTCAGACAGCAACAAAACCAATCGGCCTGATTATCGAAGACGTGCA